>NC_050478.2:105430241-105747241 GCF_012460135.2 Molothrus ater | reverse complement strand
ACAAGTCTTGGTGAACAGTGGGATGGTTGTTTGTGTAAAATTAGGTATCGAAACTATTGTGAGGATGCCTTAGAAGTCTTGAAGTGTAGAGCGGGGTGAGGTAGAACACTAGCACTTCTGAAACAAGAAGTGATAAGAGTCTATTGTAATGACTGTCCATCTTCTCTTAAAACTCTAACAGTAACCAGCCTTTCTCCATGAAGATATTTGGGTGGTTAGGCATTCGTTTATTCCTTGTACACAGAGTTAATGCTGTTAGCTGTAAAGCCTTGTACTTGTGGAGACAAGTTTACCTCAGAAAGGGCCACCAGGACGATGCTGATTTCTGCTAATAGCATGACTCTGTTATTTCTGTCTATCCTTGCTCTTTTTTCATTTGTGCTGTGTACCCTCAGTGGGAATCATGCTGGCAGGAGACACGGAGCACCCCAATTAGCAGCCTGGGATTTATGTCTGCTACCACTAGTTAATGGAGTTTGTTGATCTTGACATCTTCTGTGAGCTGTTTTATGTTAGCAAACATAAAGGGCTGGTGTTACTCTTGGAGGTGACTTTATTCTAGCAATTTGCTTTTTTTTTCTAACTTAAAAACTTCTATGTGTGGACACACAGAAGCCTGTGGCAACCAAAGGCAGTTTCCACTCACAACTGTATCATGGATTCAAAGCCACAAAATTCATACTCATCCAAACCCCAGCCTTTTGTTGACTTTGGGGACTGGTTATTTCATGCCTCATTTCTCCCAGTAATACTCACCAGCTTTTAAGCTACCTTCCAGTTCTCTTGTAGATAGCTGTAATTTCCAAGAGCTGGGAAACTGGCCTAGAAAACTCACCAGGGAGAAAGCTGTGCCAGAATTCCTTTGTATTTAAATAGTTTCCATAAAGCCAGGCACATCTATCTTCTGGTAACAGAGCTTGAGGGATACTAACCCAAGTCTGCTTTGTCACTACATAATGTGGACCTAAAGAGACACTTCCCTTAAAAAGTGCAGATGCTGCCTCAGTTGCTTGTTACTACCTGATCATTTCTTCTCATGTGCTTCTTGGTACACTTTGTACTTCCCAGCAGTTATTTTTAAATATATTGTGAAAATGTGCCATTTGACCTCAATCCAGTATTATGAAGAAGCAATCAATTTGCAGTCCTTCCTTAATGTTGCTGTTTAAAGTTCACAGAGCTTGGCAACTGATGTATCTGTAGTTTAATTCTGGAATGCAATTCTCATATTGCATAATACTGACTAATGAAAACAAATGCTTTCTTCATTGCATGACACTTCTCTCACCATAACTAATTTAAACAAACCACTGCTTCAGGAAATATGTAATAAAGCCAAGTCAAGCCCTTGCATTTTGTAAATGTGAAAAATAAATCAGGAAGATGGTGTGATAGCATTCATTATCACTGTCACATTTAACTTTTTATCTGAAGTGGCATTTTTCTCTGAAGAGACTTTTTAAGCAGTGTATTAGGCATCTGACTTGAATTTCACTATACTAATGCTTAGCTAATTGCTGCTGATGAGCATTGTGTCCAAGCTGGAAGCCTGCCCTTGGAGCTAGGTACCATGCAGCTCCCTCCTGATCCACTGTGACAAATAAGTGCATGTCTGAGCTCAGTTATATATATTTTATTGAACTCTCTGAAGCTTTTGTGTCCCCCTGAATTCAAACTTGAATTGTTTTAGGTGTTAGTGTACATCCTGTTATGTAAAAGAGCACAGTTGAATGCAGTTGCCAGAAGAGACCAAATGACCAAGAAGTGGACAGACAGATAATAATTCGGTTAAAAGTTTAAGGAACAAAGAGAAATCAAGTAAAAAATGGAATGTCCAACAGCAGTGACTTATGTGTTTTTTCTTTTGTTCTTTAAGAAAATAATAACTTCTTTTTGGCAAAGAATGTACAACAAATTGGTTTTGAATGAAGTAATTCTGCATGTAAGTATTCACATTGTGGTTCTGTGATCACAAATCAGGTCTGTGCTTGCTGGATCGAACAGCAGTACAGATTTTGCCCAAAAGAAACTTAAGTACAAGGTTATGTGTGGAGAAAAATGAACAGTGGTATCTTTTGGCATGCAGTCCTATCTCCTAGAACGTATACATCCAGTGCTCCATTCATCTGCTTTTACATTGCAAAATTTACTCTGTTGCATTGTGGTTTTATTTACTGGATGGCTACCAGTCCCTAGCAACAGCCTTGAGAAAAGTACCACACCACTGCCAAGCATCATTTGCATTTTGGCACTGAGGAGCAACTCAATTCTCTTCTGAGAACCTCCAGAGCAGGAAACTCTGCTGGGGAGGAGTTACATGGACAAATAGAGGGAATTTCAGGATGGGGAGGATGACATTTGTACAGACCTGCATGTGGCTTGCACCTTTCCAGGCATGGAAAATAATCAGCATCCTAGTGCAGGACTGATAGGCTTCTAGTAAAAAGCCACTGTAGCTGTGTGGAGACAGGCAGCATGTGGCACCCACTACAGTATTGCCAACCAGTCTGGGAATGAAAGACCACCAGCAAACTGATTTGGGAGCTATGATTACACTGGCAACCTCTGAATGACAGGCATGCAGAGGTCATGGTGAGATTGGTGGCTTGTAAGGGCTTCCCCAGCTGGGCTGGCAAAGTAGAGGAGACATGTATTATGATCTCCCTTTTAATCCCCCAGCAAAGCAGTTTCTTATCAGGAAGGGACATTCTCCCTACACATTGCCACTAGTCTGCCAAACTGAATGACTGTCATGTTTTTGCCCATTTCAGCGAGTGAAGAGGTACGTTCAGGCCAGTTAGCAGCTGATCCTGAATCTGTTAGGACTGATGGGGTTCTCATGTCTATCTCTGATACTTGGAGGTCAAATCTGTCTCTCCTCACATATTCCTTCTCATACCCTTGCACAGAAGCCTATTTATTAGTCCCCTCAGTGACCAGGCAGACATCTGCAGAACGGGTATGGAAAGTGTGATTCATTGCCTGAAGCAGGCATGGGGTTTGTGTCTGATCCCCAATTCTCTCTTGGGATTCTGTTTAACATGGACCACAGACTACTGGAGTGAAGAAGAGCAGATGGCTTGGTACAGATAAGTGGGCAAATTCCTATGCAGTCAGCAGAAGGTGACATGAATTGCAGCCACTCTCTTTGTACATGGCAATGTGTTCCTCCACAGAATCCAAGAGAGGCAGATCAGAGATTGCTGAGCGGATTAACTCAGGCAAAACTCCAGACAAGCATGTGCTGAGTCTGAAAATGATGCATGTGTTGGATTGCAAGAAATAACACATTGTTTTCTGCATCTCATGTTCTCAGCATGTGCTATTCCCCAGTCTAGGCTTTCACATCATTGACTTTTTAGTCTGGCCACAGTACTGCTTTAAAAGGGCCAGATCCTGCATACAGTATTTTCAGTTTTCCAACTGAACAAAAGAAAAGCCAAGGATTTCTTGTAGAAACAGTAGGAAGCACAGTTTCTTCTTCCTAGTAAGGAATCAAAATCACTTAGTAAATGCTGGAATCTACAAACTACTTAGATGCCTGCAATTTTGAAAGGAGGGAAAGAGTGGAAGAAATGGATAGCACTGAGTAGCAAAGACCCTCACATACATGGCAGGAGAGCCCCCATTGCTCTGGAGCTCAGTCCGTGCTCCCCCAGGGTATGGTCAGGTACCTTATGTTATGGGCAGGGAGCTGGTAACACATCTTCACAAGAGACACTAACCCAGCTCTGCAGGCAGTTGGTTTTGCATCCATGCTGAGGCCCTGGAGTGGAACAGAGCGTGTCGTTCCAGGCCCTGCTGGTAGGGACCTCTGAGGCACAGGCTGCTCCCCTGGCTCCACAGGTCCAGTGCTTCTGCCCTGATCTATTTTAAGTTGCATAGCTGTTCGCCACAGTCATTGCACTCAAGTTCTCCTTGAGTGACTTACTCTGGCTGGGGGTCCTTTTTTGTCTAAGCAAAGGGTTACTCTGCTCCTACTCCAGTTGCTGAAAATGAAGGCAAACTGGCAACTCAAGCACACAGCTATGAGTTTGCCAGCATCCAAATTAAATTAAGGAGCACATCTATGAAGAAGGCAGTAAGATGCAGAGATAGAGACTACTCAAGGATAATCACCTTTGAGATAGCAAATGTATAAAGGGGTAAAGGAACAGACTCCTAGAAACAGGAATGAGTGGAAGGTGTCTCTGAAGGAAGTGCAGTCAGAAAGGGATGTGAACAACTCAACATGCCCAAAATTGAATCTGATTCAAAAATATTTTAAAGTAAATGAAGAAGTAATATAAATCTTGTGAACAACTTGCTGCTTAGTGTTGTAGTGACAAGGCGTTTTTAGTTGAGCAGTATATGACTTAAAAGCAGAATTATTTTGTCATAACCTTTTTTAGACAACACAGTGAAACTGCTACTATTCCCTTCTTTGGACAAAGCTTTTTTGTTTTGCTGTTGCTTTTTCTGTCAATCCTGAATAACCAAAAATCTGTATGATTTTTATTTTTTTCTGTTTCATAACGTTTCTTACTTGAAAACTGGAAATTTGAAATGCATTCTTTACTGAAATGTGCTGAGATTTCTGCTCATTCAGATGTCTTCTTAGCATACCTAAAACTCCAGAGGAATTTCCTTAAATAACTTAATTTTTATAGATCAGTGGTGTTTGCAGTCTTCATATAAAGCTCCACTGCTGTGTTAGCCAGTTCAAATGATACCAGGGTGATCCCATCACACCAAGTATCCTTTGTAAAGTCATATGCTTCCTCTGGTGTCAGTCTGTGCTAAGTGACCTCTATTTTCCTTCAGAAAGGGAACTGCCCAGGTGGTGAAATTGATTAAGCCACACATCTATGCAGAGTCAAAACAGGAGGCACTGAAGCTTCCCTCCTACACATTTTCAGATCAGTGCATATCTCAGATGTCATTTACTGATGACTTTAGGCTAATTGTAGGCCATTGCCACCTCACTGAAGGCTGACTGTGGCTGCCTCTATTCAGATGTTGACATTAATATGGTTAGGGTGCTAATCAGATCAGGAAAACTAACCCAGCAAAAGAAAAATCCTTGTACTATCCATTCTAATAATCTACATTCTAAAATAATTTCTAGCAGTCACTATTCAGTAGAGAGCCACTAATCTCCTGGGTGGCATGGATCACCTTTCTGTGTCCTTGTACAGTTGTTTCCCCCTTCTTCTTTCTCTGTTTACCTTGTGTCTTAGATTATGGGCTCCTCAGGGCAAGAACCATCCCCCAGTGTGTTTGCATGGTGTGCTCTGAATATGCAGGTGTAAACATATGGCAGATCAGATGTAATGTAATCTTTTATATTAGCTGATAGGATATCCTACAGAAAAAGATTTATCCTAATAAATCTTACCCTGACATTAAAGGTTCTGTGTTTGGAGTCTCACACAATTGCAATTGAGGTCCCAGTTCCTCAGCTTTTCTAAAGTTGAATATTGCAGTAACAGTAAAAAATTAAGAGGGCTGATTGTCCTTTTACTTACACTATTTATAGCAAATCCTAAGTATGCATTAACATGGGTGCTGTTCCATCAGTGCGAGTGAAAGACAGATGAAGCTGGAATTTTTACAGCAGCCAGGGAAAAAAAAATCACACAGGTAAGGTGAGTTAATGATGAAGAGAAAAATGGCTTTTAATATAGCTGTGGTTCTAAACGCTGACATTCAAGTGAATATTAAGTAAGACATTTAAGTGTATATTAATGTTGTGCCTATTTATTCATACATAACATGAGAAATGTTTAAGAGAAGTTTTTCAATGGCTGGCATTTCATAGAAGGTAAAGGACTTAAAACGTTTTTCCCCCCCTTTTAGCTATACCAGTAGAAACTGCCAAACAAAACGCAAATGTTGCTTTGGTTCTGACTTCATGCGGAGGCCATATCGGTTTTCTGGAAGGAATATGGCCAAGGAAGTGCACTTACATGGACAGAGTCTTCAAGCAGTTTGTGCAAGCTGTGTTTGAGCATGGAAATAAAATCTTTAGCATGTAGCTTTGGACCACTGTAATAGCACAGTGGCACATTCTGACAAGGGCAGATAAGCTTAGTGCACAAATTTTAACTCCTGTAAGCCAGCAAATGGATAAAGTCTATTACTACATGCAAAAATATTTTTGCCTAAGATTTTGTAGCAAGAAACTAAATATTATGTTGTCACTTTTATATTTATTTTTAATATGCCTTACTAAGAATGACCTTAAATGAAACAGTGTTCTGCATACATCAAATTGCACTTAACCAAAACTATCAAGTAGAGAGATTATAATTCCTCAGGATTTTAATTTAAATCAGTATGTATTTAGGAGACTTTATTTAGATGGCTTTTACTACTAGAATGGCAATATGCAAAAGAGCTTATATTATCCTGTCACAAATAGTACCACTTGGCCCATTCTTTAGAGCACTAAAGGTGAAAATGTTAAAACATTAAAACAAAAGGAGGGATCAAATAAAAGTAGTGATTCTTCAAATAAGTTGAAATTTCAGCATGTTATTCCACAGCATTAGACTGATACCTGCTTTTGCTGTTCTGCCCTGAGAGTATTCAGATTTAGGACTGTTTATTGTTTTTTAAACTGTCAATGCCATACTTGTCTTACATGGTTATTTTTTAAAGAGCTAATTTATAGTGTTTACATATAACCAAAAGATTCCTTTAAAACAGTACTGTAATAACTTATGTAATTAAAAGACATTTTGCATTTCAGAGTTTATGTAAAGCTGGGTGTTGTCACATAAGTAAGTAACACAGACTTCATATAACTGGTAAACTTGGTGATTGAACCTGCTATGTTTATATTACCTTGCAAGAACATTTCAGTTTTAAAGAATAAATATTAGAGCATCAAGAAATTATTATATAATCTGCTTTAGATTAAAAAAGAAAAACAAATTCAAGCCTTTTGTCTAATATAATTTCTGAAAAGAATGGACAAACTGTTTAAAGAAAGTCGGGCTGGAGGTCATAGTCATGCCTCTGGTTTGTTTATTTGGTCATTTGTCACCATTTTGGCAGTAGGTTGCCAAATCACTGGAGCCACTGCAAACCAGCTTCTGCCCTAGCAGCTGACAAGTTGTGAGGGTGGCCGAGGCATCGCTGTTCTCCGGAGCCCTGACAGAGTGACAGCCGGCGTGCAGAAAGGACAGTTGGACAGAACGTATTTTGAAACTGTTGGGAAGCCCTAATTTAGGGCATACTGAAATTTAGAACAGGCCCTTAAGCAGCATCTCTGAAGCTGCCATCTTTTGCTGATCACTGATTTGGGCCCAGCCACGTACAAGAAGTCAGGAAAGATGCCTCTGCATTTTTATTTTTATCTTTTGAGCGGGGTCAGTACAAGAAGAAAATGCAGCTAAAAAAAGCAAGTCAGGTCTTTTGTCTCAAGCAGTACGTGAACACTCCTCTTGCAAGGCATGTTTCCTAGTAACAGCAAAGGAAGAACAAAAATACTTTTTGTCTTTAGAAAAAGAAATTAGGACATGCTATACGAGAGCTGTTTTGTAAGGTAGACTGTTGAATTAAGAAAATTAAAAAGTGCTTTCAAGTTTTGACTTTTCAAACAGGCACTTCCCCAAATAATGAACTCTTATTTTTTCTCTAGTAAGAAAAATGAGGAAAGTGACTTGCAAAAGCAAAATGAAATTTTTTGCATGCTACTACAATACAGAAAAATAGCATATTAGTAGGGTGCCTTATTTATTCTTGTATTCATTTCCAGGTTTTATGTTCATGCAAAAAAAAGAGCAATAAACAGTGTATTTAGTGTTATATTTGTAAAATTGTTTAGGTACAGTACTGTTCAAAATTCAGCATATAGTATTAATAAAAATAAAACCACTTACATTAAATCACACCTTACCATTTAAATAAAAGTATTATGATTAATGCCAGAATTTCTGTCTCTCTGCACTGTCTTAATTTAGGCCTGATCTCCATGAGACATTTATCTTTAAAGTTGCATCAAGCAAAAATTTGTAAAGCTAGTGTTCCCCCCTGCCCCCCAATGTACAGTGTCCTTATACCTCATTAGGGAAAAAGCACAGTGTGCAAGGTGGTAACAATCAAATTTTAATATGGGTATCTTCAAGCTTTCCCAGTCAGATTTTCTGAAACAAAAAATGCAGACACCTCAGATCTTACAGGGTACACACAAGCTAGAAGCAAATGCCATAAACATTTTTGCTGTGTAGTAACTTTGTACCTCACACACAGTTTTTATTAAGTGAGCCAAAGTCCACAGTGTGCCCTCTATTCAAAACAGTGTGAATTCACAGGGTCTTTATTTGGCTTTTCATGTGATCTGAGTATCCAGGCATCAACAGAGCTAGGTAATGCTGAAGGTGGGAGAAAGTTATTAGTTCTCAATGTACTTTTTACTGAAAAGATGGAGTAGAACAAAAATGAAAATCCAGGCCATGAAGGCTGCAGACACCTACCTCTTAAAAAAACTTTTTTCCTAGTTCAGAATCCCAAAGCAGCTGGAGTTGAAGGGGTCCTCTAGAGATATCTAGTTCCACCCTTCTGACTAAGACAGGACATATCATATACGTGCTCCAGAACATCCACCTCTTAACATTTATCCCTTGGAGTCAATGCATAGTACAGTTCTTTTTCTCTGTGAGGCCTTCAGTCACCCAAGAGCCATTTGTGGCCTCAGCTGTCTTAGCACCAGATCATAAAAGACCAAGACTTAAAAAGGTGTAATTTGTTATGTCCACTCTTGGCAAAAAAAAAAAAAAGAAAATACTTTAAAAACCTGAAAATATCCAATAGGCAAATATGGTTCTTTGAATACAGAGAAACAAATCCATGGTATACGTTTCACACCAAACAGAAGAATTTATGCTCTTTTCAGAAACCAAGACACATAACAGCACCATTTAAAATACTTAGCAGAAAGGGCTGTGGATGAAAGTCTACAATTCCACAAGAGCTGGTTTCAAAAAAATGCCAATAAAGCAGCAGTGACTCCAGGCATCTCAACATGGTCCTGTCAACATGGCACTGAGTGTCACACTTCAGGTACCAACATGCTGACTGTTGCAGAGTGCAGTCACTCCGAGGCCTAGACTCATCATTACAGAGATTGGAAAAGGGCTCCATTCAAGAATTACTCCCTAGATGTGGTTCAGGAAGCTTCTCCTTACCTTCTCCATGCTGCAAGTTGCAATTTCCAGCTGAGATCTCATAGTCAAGTGTTTGAGCCCTTCAAATCAACAGAATGGAGCAGCTTACTTTATCTCAGCAGTTCCCAAATGTTTCATACAACAGCCTTCTCCCTTTTTCTGCAATGGTCTAGACCCCTGTGTACCACTCACACATATATCAACTCTGTCCCAGAGCCAAATCTCTGTAAGCCAACTATACCAGCCTCCCCTCCAGATGTAGCTATGTGCAGGTTTTTTAATTCCTGCTACCCTCTTCCCCCAAAAAAGAAAACAAAAAATCCCAAATTCACACTCAGCATGAAGCGAAGTGGACAAGTCCCAGCCCAATATTTTTTCCTGCTTCCCTGCAAAAAGAAAAACACCAAAAGAAAACCAACTATTCAAATTCTCCCTCTCCCCATTTCAAACATGGCCCCCCACTTTTTCAACGAACTGTCCTGTAAAGCTCTTTAGCTCCAGGCAGCCAGGACAATCTGCATTCCTTGCTGTCCCATGTGCCATCTACACAGGAATTTCACAGGGGAACTGCCTCTTCCAGCTACAACTCCTGTAGCTACCTGGCTCCTGCCAGTGACTCACACCTGCCAGGAAGAAGACTTTTAACCCTGCAGTCTGCTTCTCCCCGGGTCTCCTCAGCTCAATGCATCATCACCCCGAGGGAAAAAAAGGAAACATTTGTTCCCTGAGTCATCGAGTTGCTGTAACACACAGGCACACTTCAACCTGTGCCACTTACTGGGGTTCTCATCCCAGCGTGCCAGCTTGTAAAAAAGAGCCTTGGAGTGCTCATGGCAATGAATAAGAAAGGCAGAAAGAAGCCCAAGAGTCTCACCCTGGGGACCTGCTGCTGACCTCCAGCATACATGCTGGGTCCCCCCAGGTAACTCCGCTGCAGCCAATCTGCTGTGGAATATCTCAGGCACTTTTTGGGTTTTGGTTGTTGTTGTTTAATTTTCATTCCAACAGAAGAAAAGGAAAAATCTGGTAAGCAGATAGTGGTTCTTCATTGACAAGCATCTCTTCCTCTTAAGGATCCAATTTTCCTGTCTCATTCCTTCTACTGGAGATGCAAAAATCAGCTTCCCCCTTCTTTGCAGGATAGAGGGACTTTTTGAATCTGCTGAAAGGAGGAAAATCGGAGCCCTGTGCTGTGTCAGCTCCTCCAGTTCCTTAAATATTCTGTATATGAAGTGATTAGAAAGCCACTGTTTTAAATGAGCTTCCCGTGTGGCCTTACCTCACCTGTCTGAGGCATTCTGAGGCTCGAGCGGTGCTTGCAAGGTTAATTACCGGTGAAAGGTTAAGCAGCTCCTGCCTTTTGGTTGTCTGTCACCACTTCCTTGCTGAGATGAGAT
Source organism: Molothrus ater (assembly GCF_012460135.2). Lineage (NCBI taxonomy): Eukaryota > Metazoa > Chordata > Aves > Passeriformes > Icteridae > Molothrus > Molothrus ater. Next base: position 105,736,692 of record NC_050478.2, on the reverse strand, counting down.
GTCTGATAAAAAGGAGGGCAAGGTGGGAAGCGCGTTTGCATGTCAAAGGGGGCTGTAAAACCCACGTGCTGGTAGGACGGCTGGGATGGAGTTTGGGATCAGGAGCTCAATCCTGTAACTGTGCAGCCCGCCCCAAGGCTGCGGTTTCACAAGCAGCTGTCAATGGTAACAGCTCCCTCATGCCAAAAGGGGAAGGTTCGTGCTTCCTCCTCCCTGTCTTTTCTTATCCTGATTCCAGTCACACGGTCCGCAGCCTTTCTTACTCTGGTAGAATATGATAGTTTTTCCACTGGCTTTGTTTGTTTGCTTGGGTTTTTTTTGCTAGCTCAGGAGGTTAAATTTGCATGTCTATGGGGGTCCCTCAGGTGCTAGATGGAGGCTGACATGGTTAAGGAGCTGGAGAACACTGCTGGGAGTGGGCAAAGGAAGTGGAGAAAATAATAGGAGAAGCTTCCACTCTCTGGTGACATTCATCTCCCAAAGCTGCAGCCCAACAGGACATTCTCTGCAATTAGTGGAGTGATCCATTATCAGCTGAGTTATTCCGTGAAAAAAGGCATAACCTAAAACCAAGTAATTTTTCACATAGCTTCAGACAAGAGTCACTCCAGCAGTATTACTGCAGTGGTAAATAAACATGGCTAAATTAACAAAGGGGTTAAATCTTCTGGGGTTAAATCTGTCCTACTCCTATGTGAATGCAGTTTCTCCTCCCTCCCCAGGTTCCCCAGTTCAACAACAATTCATGCCCAAGCACTCCTGTTTATATTCACCACAACCTCCAAGGAGAGTAAATGTCTGTAAAGTTTGTGTTCTTTCAACAGCGGCATTTGCTAGCAAGTTCACACTGACATCAGTGCTTCAGAATGCTGCCATCTTCTGTGGAAAACTGGAAAATTACTGATATTCTTCTATCCCGTGAAACAAGTTTTTCCAAATTTTGCAATTTAATGCTTTATAAGAATGCCCGCTACTTTACTATTTCCCAGCTGTACAGCAAATTACTATTTCATAGAAGGATGGAAGAAAATCTAAATTTATTTGCTTCATGTTCCTAAGAAAGAGACATGGGAAAACATAATTTTAAATTTATAAAGATAATGGTAACATAAAGAAATGCTTGTATCATCCTTCAGGAAATTTACATGGAGGCTAGTGATTAAAATATCCTTCATCTGGAAAATATTCTGTCAGTTACTGAAGGAGAGCAGGAGACCACATGTGGCTGCATTCATTGTAAAGTCACAGAAGATTATCATGCATTAAAGAGGAGCTGCTACAGGGAGTTATAAATAACATCTCCTCCTATCAGCTTTAAAAAAAAACTACAGCTGCTGAAAATTCCCGTTTATCCAGTACAAACTGTGCTTCAGTGAAGTGTGTCCAGAAAGAGGACTTATCAAGGAAAGCAGTTCTGTGTTCCAGCTGACAAAGAGACAGAAAACTTTACAAGCAAAACAGAGTGTCTCCAGGTAAATTTGATATTTAAATAAATAAATTTATGCTAGTTAGAAACTTGACAGCAATTTCCAACAATCCCATAAATGTGATAACAATAGAAATCACTAAAATGTTTTGAAGATTATAAAACAGACCTAGAATGTTTATTATAAAAACAAAAATAGCCTTTTTTAAATACTTCAAGCACTAACAAATGAATATTTACAGAATCAAATAATAAAATACTTCCATGATCTCCTTTAGATCAGTGAACTGTAACCAGAAATTGTGAAGGAAATCAGAAATCTCTGTGAGAAACCCCATCACAAATACTACCTTTTCCTCTAAAACTTGTAATGGCTTTTGGCTGAGGTTCATCACACTGTTCTCCAGTGGTGTATGCACATCACTAGGTGAATTCACAGTCAAATAAACTGAGGCTGTGTCTGTACTGGCAAGTAAAGACTGATAGGAGTGGGCATGCAGAGCAAAGATACCAAATGTTGAGATCTTGATACACTTATGTGCATTTCAGGTAGGACCTACTCCAGGTTACCCCTAGGAAGGTAATATGGATGGAGCACACTAGGTATGCATGAGGTACCTCTGTATCAATATTCCAGATAGGATCAGCAGTTCACTTTTGAGGGAATCCTCTGATGGCTCCCACTTACCATCCAGGGTCTTGGAGTGTGCATAATGGTTTCCTTTTGAAGGAAACCAAACCCACAGTTACACCCCCAGAACGCCAATGCAGACAACAATTTCAGGCACATAAATATCCTGAGGCAAAGAAGCCATGACATAAGTTTTGGTGAGGTATAAACACAAGTGTTGCAAGGACTGAAATATCCTAGACCATGGCAATAATCACAGATAGATGGCTATGCTATAGAGTGAATTGTGAAACACTGTGCAGAATACACAGAATGGAGCTAGATGGCACCTTCAGAGTTACTGCTGAACTTAGGAAAGCAAAACAAGTTGGACAAGTGGACTCAACAAGGCAGCTCACTGAGTGAACTCAGTGCTCTGGAGAGAGGAGTGGACACAGTGCAGGACCAAGTCACACTCAAGAACCCTCTTTAATCTCCCAGACACAGACAAGCATCCATCCTGCTTTATACCTAAGTGACATACACTGACACCATGACACACCTCTGCCAAGGGAGCAGGCAGCTGTCTGCACAACTGCACACCTGAGCAGCAGCTGAGTAACCTATTTCAAAGCTGTCTGCAAACATAATTGTGACAAGGGGCCCACAAACACTAAGGAAACACTGCTGCAAGCACATCTGCTGTAATCTACTAGGAACTTGGTGGGACTCAGAATCCCAGAAACACAGAATCGGTCAGGTTGGAAAAGACCACAGAGGGTCATCTGGTCCAACCTTCCTGCCCAAACAGGGTTATCCTAGAGCACATGGCACAGAATTGTGCCCAGATGATTCTTGAATATCTCCAGTGAGGGAGACTTCATAGCCTCTTTGGGCAATCTGTCCCTCTCCACAGTCACCCACACAGTAAAGCTCTTCCTCATGTTCACATGGAGCTTACTGTGCATCAGTTTCTGCCCATTGCCTCATGTCCTACTGCTTAGAACCACCGAGGAGAGCCTGGCTCCATTCTCTTGACACCCTCCCTTTGGATATTTGTACACATTGACGAGGCCCCTTCCCAGTCGACTCTCTTTATTTCACTATGGCTGCCAGCTGTGAGGTGTCAGCCCCTGACACAGCGCAGGCCGCCACCGCAATCACTTTGTCCCCAGTGGCCCCACAACACATGGGCGCTGCTTTTCCCTTTTGTTTTTGGCCCAAGGACAAGGCTGGGGTGCCCAGCGGTGCAAACAGGCTGAGCCACTGGGACATTGCTGCCAGAGAGGGAGCTTAAAAATGGTCTGGTTCCAACCCCCTTGCCGTGAGCAGGGACACCTCCTGCTAGCCTAGGTTGCTCAGAGCTCCATCCAGACCGGCCCTGAACACTTCCAGGGATAGGGCATCCACAGCTTCTCTGGGCAAGAGAAGAATTTAAGAATTTCTTCCTAATACCTACCCTAAACCTACTCTCTCTCAGTTTGAAGCCATTCCCCCTAATCCTGTTAATAGGCGCTCTTGTAAACCCCCTCCAGTCCTTAGATGCGTGTTTTAATTAGTACCGTCTCTGCATTCCTTAACATTCCCACACGGCAGCCACCCTCACAGGCGGCTGCGCATGCGCGAACCCCGCCGCTTTCCGCCCTGCCCGTTCCGACTCCCGCCGGAAGATGCCCCGTCCCCGCCGGGGGAGGCTGGGCCGGCGGCGGGCGGGGCGCAGCGCGCCGGGGCGGGCGGGACGGGGCGGTGCCGCGGCGGTGCCCGGCTGTGGGCGGGTTCGAGGCTCGGGCTCGCCGCCTCCGCCAGCGCCGGCACGTCGCTGACACCCTCGCGAGGTAAGCTGCCGCCGGCACACCGTGGGGCGGGAAAGGGGGCGCTGAGGAAGTTGCTCTCCCCCACACTCCGCCCCCCACCCCACCCGTGTCCCGCCGGGTCCCGTCACCCCCGGCTGCCCCGTGCCCGCTGCCCCCCGCGCCCCCGCCCGGGGCCGAGAGCCCGGCGGCGGCTCCTCCCCGGGCCTGCCCGCCGCTGTCGCGGGGGGAGCGGGCCGGCCGTGCCCGCTCGGGAGCGGGAGCCGTGGCGGGCGCCCGGCCTTATCCCGGCACCCCCGCCCTGCCCCCGGCGGCCCCGGCCGCGGGAGCTCCCGGCCGGGAATGGGGTCCCGCCGCCAGGCCCTGCCCTGGGAGGGCTGTCACCGCGGGGCGCTGGGGCGGCTGACACCGGGCCACGTTTGGAGGCCTTCCCTTCCCTTCCCTTCCCTTCCCTTCCCTTCCCTTCCCTTCTCTCCGTCCTGAGTTGTGCCGAAGGGGCTGCCAGGTGCTGCCGTGGCCCTCAGCCGGGACGGCTCAGGTTCGAGATCCCCGCGCCCTGTCCAGCTGGTGGGCAACCTGCCTCAGCCCCTGCTCTAAAGACTGGGAGCTGTGCGGCTCGCGTTTCTCTGTTTTGTTCGTTTGTTGGTTTGGATTTTTGGGGTTTGAGGTTTTTGTTTGCTCTGTTTTATTTTCGGGGTCCCCCCTCGCCCCGCCCCGTACTTCTTGCACCAAACCTTTCTTTGCTCCCGTTCTGGTTTGTTCCTGCACTTCTGTGTCTTCCCTGCTTTCCATAATCCGGCTTTTACTCGAGGGTGACTTCTCCAGGGCAGAGACTGCCAGTTCTGGAATGTCTGGAAAAGACTTTGCTCTGTTGTACAAAGTATTAGTAGGAAAGAAATTGACGTTCAAGAGGTCCGTGGGAGGAGAGTGTATTTTTTAGTTGCCTGAGAAGGAGTACCAGCGAGGGAAGTTTTGTACTTTCTGTGTTGTACTTGTAAGTCTTCCCCGAGTGTGCCATGTCATGTCTGGAAAAAACCAAAGAAGGTCCGGGTGTATACAGTGTCATGATATTCTCAAATTCTGAGGGTCGGTGTTGTACTCAAAGAGACCACAGACCTATTCAGCAGCTAGGGCTGCTGTTTTCAGGATGAGTGACCATACTGCATCTCTGATGGGTTTCCTTTGACTGGTGGAAACCCATAGACATGTGAGGTGTCGTGGAGTTCATGAGCTATTAGAACGTAGGCACACAAATTCTGCTACCTACTTCATTAGGAGAGACATGAAAATAGTACCACAAAAAGTGCTGTTAGAGATTGCTTTCCTGGGTAGAATTAAAAATAATATACCTCAAATATGGGTTGTTTATCATGTATCTTCTTTAAAGGAGAAAGTCAGAAGACAAAAAATTACTGATTTTGCATGGTTAGAAATGCTTTCATAAGTGGATAAATGAAAATGAGGTTAAGAACAATATAAAGTCTAAAGAAAAGAAAAAATACAGTTGTTTGCTTTTTCCTTTTGGATAATGATGAGTTACTAAAAGGAGCTTAACATAAATATCTTTATAGTTGTTGGAGAAAGACATACATTTGTCAATATTGGAAGTCATACTTTAGTTGTAATGAACTGAAAGTGTCTGGTCTGTGTTACAAAACTGGTGAATTGTTCCTGTTTGGCTTTAAAAATGTGTCAGATTTAACATCAGATTAGTTAAGGTTTGAAAAGCAATGTAGTTTTATAGAAATCTGTATATAATATAATCTGTAAGTCTGTCAGTGACAAAAATTAATAGGTAATTCGTGGTTGAAAAAGGTGTTGTGGAAGTTCTGACCCCTGAGTCTTCCAGTAAACTTTATTTTGTAAAGTTGTTAGTGAAACTTTATTGAACAATTATTACCTATATCATAATACAATAACGGTGTCTTTGAATAAGGGAACTGAAAAGTTTCACAAGTCAGAAATGTATAAGAAAGGGATGATCAGCCAAATCTGTGAAGATATTTTTATCAAGAATCTCTGTTAGCTTTCAGACTCTTGTGCAGAGTAACTTCTGCATCGTTAACATCATTTCAGTTCTCATGAAAACATTGTCTTTAACTGCCCAAGGCAAATGTCTCTAACAGTGCTATTTTCTAGGCTTTCCATCTCTGATTTGTAGCTTAAGTCATATTAGAAGGAACAGTTGTAGGTGGTTGCTGATGTCTGTGAAATTCTGTTGTCGCAGCCACAAAACTTGGTAACTGAGTCTAATGGATTTATTCCCTGTTGCTGTGAAGCACAGGATTGACAGCAGTCCTACGTTTTTTGCCAGCTCTGAAAGAGAGCAGCACACTATTTTCTGGAAAAGGGTGAAAGACTGAGAAACTTCCTTTTGAATTGTACTGTTACTTACCACATTTCAAAAGGTAAAAGGATAGCACTTAAGACAGCAAAGTGCCAAAAATTGTTGGATATGGAAATAAAAAATAAAATCTGTCTGTTGTTTTTTGGTTGGTTGTTGGTTTGGGTTTTTTTTTTTAGCTCCTTATCAATGAAACTCTAAAGCTAAGCATTGTTTGAGGGGATGGAAGAGGGTGGAAATGCAGTCTTGAATAGGAAGTTATGAAGTGTTAACTGCATGAACATTTTCTGTTCTTCATAGGTGGCATGAAACATCCTGTTTGCAAGCATATGCATAAGGAATGCTCTTGTCACACCTTGATAAGTTACTTTGGCCTAAACATCAATTGCCTCTTGTAAAAACCTGTAAGTAAAATAAGTGTAATTTGATTTGAGATTGCTTTAATGATTTACTTTCTGATCACACCATGATCTGACTGTAAAAGGAAAGTGAATATATAAAAATGAAAAGTTACGATATTTGGCAAAGAGTCTCAAAGCTGAGTTGCTTGTTTTTTTACAGAAATGGCAGCTCAGAAAAGGAAGTCTACGTTAGTAGAACCTTCTGCTAAACGTCCAAAGCTGGACAAGAACAGCAAACCATCTTTGTCAAAGAAGGAAAAAGAAGTGTCAGATACAAAACATGGCTCAAATAAATCAAAGCCCAGTCAGTGTGCAGTGCAGGAGAAAGCTGTGCTCAAAACCTCTGTCAAACCAAACAGGTGAGTGACAAAAAAATTGCATAATTCTGCATTATCTTGATAGACTACATTAGTGCAGAAACAATATAAGCAGAGGGAATCTGAGTTAAAACTATTTACTGAATTATTCAGTAAATAGTTAAATAGTGCTAGAAGGGGGATCAGATTTAAATCATTATGTATGCTGACTGCTACATGAGTTTTCCCTGCAACCATCTGAGTGCCTTGAAATCGAGAAAGACCTCCTTCAAAAAAGTTTCTGAAGGAAAAATAAATCTAATATTATCTATCTGTATATATGTAACTCATACTTCATTTGAAAGTCACAAGCATCAGTGATTAAAAACTTCTAGAAATGTTATAAAGTATTGATCTGGGGTTCATAGTTCAGTCTTGCCATGCATAAAAAACATTAAATACAGCACTTAATAGTAACTAGGTGGAAGTGACTGCCTTTTTGGGATAATTCTTGAGCAAATTATTCCAAAAATACTGAAAGTATAAGATCCAGTGTTTTTAAAAAGAAAAGAAAGAGTCAGAGGAGGAATGAAAATAATCTTACGACAGATTGTACTTTCTCGATGCTGAAAAAAATATTGTTTGACTCTTTCAGTAATAACACCAATGAACCTGAAGCAGGAACACGCATGACTACAAGATCATCAGCACTCAACTCAAATAATAAAACAATACCTGGCAAAACAGTTCAACAGCAGCAGCCTAAATCTGCAAAAAATAAGGAGGTATGCCAGAAAAAATCTGTGCAAGAAATTTCCAAGTCAAAGTGCTTAATTGCACCAAATGAGCCAGTAACAAGGAGATCAGAGAGACTGCAGCAGTTAACACATGTGCATGTTCCAGCAAGATCCCTGCGCAGCAGAGAAGTTAAAGAAGAAAAAGTCCCAGAAGTTAAGCACAGTAGCCAGGCAAAAAAACAGACTCACAGTGTTGCAGCAAAACCACTGAAATCTGCTGGAGGGAAAACGGAACAGAAAAACACAAAGATAAAGCCAAACAATAAAAATGAGGATAAAGAAATACGTGTAGGAGTGACCAGCTCTCTGAAAGAGAAAAAGTGCAAAGCAGACAATAAAAAGGATAATTCCAGTAGCTTTCAACAAAGTGTTCAAGGGTCCTCGTCATGTCCTGCTGAGAGTCTTGAAGAAGTCAAGAAAGACCAAGTGGGCCATGTATCTCCTAATTCTAGCAACACAAAGAAAGTGGAAACTGATTCTCTTAAGCCAAATTCTTCAGCATCTAAGGAAAAGCAACAAACACATCAGAACATAAAACCCAGTACAAAACCAAAAAATACTTCACAGCCATCTGTAAGTGAGACAAATGTGGCTGACCAGCCAGAGAATGATGCAAAATCCAAAAGGGTGAGCATCCTTGAACTTTGTGAAGAAATTGCAGGTGAAATTGAGTCAGATACAGTGGAAGTGAGAAAAGATTCCCCTAATGCAGAGGATAGCAAAGCAGAAGAAAAGCATGATGACACACAGTTACAGCAAAGTGAAATGCTTACTCAGAAAGAACCCAGTCAAAGTACTCAGTGCAAACGGTTTTTCCCTAGCAAAAAAGCAATGCCTGTCAAATGCACTCTGAATGGTAGAAATAACTCCTCAAACAAAAACTCTAAATGGACCAAAATTAAATTGCTGAAAGCTAGTAATGTCAAGCAAAGTAACTCAAATTTTCCAAATGTCCCCAGGCTTCCTTTTTTAAAAGATTTCCCTGAAGTTTCAGAGGCAAGTCAAATGGCTGCAGAAGCAGAGCTTTCAAAGGCACAAGGCAAGCTGTCAACAAGACTCTTTGAGAATGAAAGTACAGCTTGTGCACAGGAGAAATCACATCCTTCATCTGAAAGAGCTGAAGCTAAAGAAGTGACGTTAGAAACAAAGCAGCCCACAAGGAAAGGTGCAGAAAATGGTCTGTTGCCTAACTTGACAAAACATTTATGTGAGCCAAGACCAGATGAGGTAAGTTATTTTAATTATGGTGTATAGTGGGAGGGTGTTCTAAATCTATTCTGTTTTCTGAGAATCCCATGCTCAGAATTGTTTTAACAATGACTTTCCTTTACAGTAACTTAAAATTTTCAAATGTATTAGAAATTTACTGCTGTAATGTTATAGACGGGTGATAGTAAGCTGAAAAATTAATTGATTTCACCCTCCTAGATTCTGTTGTTTAACTAAATGTTGATCAATAAAATTTTGTGCTGGAGCCAAAGGTTGTATGGATTCATATGGACACTTCAGCTTCTCTGTTTTGTTTTGCAAAGGTGTATTACACCTTTGGAGTAAATGAACTTGTTTTCCTCTCATTTCTTTATCTGAATGTGTTTCTACTAAAGTTTAGGATTTTAAGGATAACTGTACTCTATAGAAAATATTTTACAAGCTTACATATAAAACGAAAAAGATTTTTTGAAATTAATATCACAAACTTCATTATCGACTAGCTAATAATTTGCATTTTGTCTACTTAAATTAACATAAAACTGACGCTGTATTCAAAACTTCAATACTTAGTTCAATTAGAGGTTTTATTAATTGGTTAAAAGTATTGAATAATTTGGACGTTTTTTAATTTAATGTTTTCTCTTTTGCTTAGAACTTTCGATTACATTTGGAATCAAGTCCAGAAAGTTCTCCTGTAAAGTGTGTTACAGCTCCTAGACCACCAAAACAATTAAAAAAAGAACCCAGAGAAAGTGAGCCTCAAGGTAACGCTCTACTGCAGATTTCTCTACTTGGTTTGTTCAGTTCTGTAGGAATGATAAGTCTCCCTTTAAGAGGAATGGTTCACAGACTAAGGCTTAGCTGGTGCAGAACTAAACTTCAGGAGTTGGAAGTTTTGACCAGGGGGTTTTGTGTTCCTTTGTGTCACACCCAAGGCCACTTGAGTAGCACTGAAATGTGCTTTCTTCTCTGAGCTGTGGAGTAGGAAAGAGGAGAAACCCAACCAAATTCTTTCCTTTTCCATGTAATAAAGCAGTAAAGCTTGCATATTTCAGTTGGCTTCTTCTCTTGGCTTGGTTTTTCTTAATTCTCTGCTCTCTTTCCTTTGAATAAGTATCTACATTTGTTTCTTCTAAAATTTTCTACTTGATTTTAACCAAATTATTGATTGAATAATCACTCCCCTGTTTTTATTATGTAGTCTTCATTTATCAGCCTGTGAATGCAGTTTGTCAAAGTTTATGATGAGTGTGATGTGAATATTTTGACTAAAGTGCATTTGACTAAGAAATACTGTCAATAAATCACTAAGTTGTCTCTTCATTATTTTTTTTTTTCTGTTCTTAGTGGTGAGGGGTATGTTCTTGGATTTTCATGTATTTTTTTAATCTGACCCTTAGTTTGAGTGCACTGTATTATTATCTAGCTTTACTAAATAGCTGGAGTTTTTTGCCTGTCATTGTAGGATACTTTTGAAGGGTAACTACTCTTCATTTCTGTTACAGAATTTAAAAAAAAATTCTTTCTTTTGCTGTTTTTGATTGTTTCTTTTCCTTAAGTGTTGTAGAACATGCCTCAGATGGGGCATACTGTACATTTATGATTCTAATAAAATACAGACAGCTATTTATATGTGTGTCAGTGTAAACATATTTAAACTCCTGTGTAGTTTACTGCTGGCTTTGTTTAGCTTCTGGCAAACTGTCCTGCAGAACTGCTGTCAAAATGTTGGAGAAAAATGCCTTTTTTCTAAAGTGTATTTGGAGAACCATGTGAATACTGCCTCAAACTTGAATATTTTTTTATTGGCCATGAACAGATTGCAAAATTGTTTTGAATATCTTTTTTGAAAATTACTGTTTGTGTAACTCAAATTTGTTTTGCAACTAAAAACTTTATAATGAAGTTATAATCTTTGATTAATTGTAGATTTGGCTCCCACACAGTTGATGCAAACTTCAGTAACAAGTCAAACTTCTGAATCTGAGAACAGGTATGGTATTTCATACATTATGAAATTACAGTAACCTTGCATGGATAGAGTTATGAAAGAATTTATTATAAAACAGTTCCTCCCAGCCTCAGTTTTCAGTTTCAAATAAGTGACTTGTCCTTTGGAAAAACAGACTTTCATTTTATCCTATTGTTTAGGGATGATTTTGCTTTGGTAAGAAAATAATTAAGATATTTGTAGCTGCACATTTATTTCAAAAAGTATTATTTAACAGAGTTGGGAAAACATTTATACTGGTTTCTTCCTCAAATCAGATGAGAACCAGGGAGTAGGGGAAGGATTTGCCATGTGATTTTCATGTACCGAATTATTTCACTTACATCTGGAGGAGTTTTTCTACTCCTTGTACTATGGGAGTGTTGTACATGTGAACTTTTTTAGGTGAGGAGGAGGAGGTTTAATTCAGAATTTTGTGACTGCTGTGAAATGTCAGCAGCCATTTTAAAAAGTTCTTAGTACTAAATTTGTCTTACAGTTCAAGTTTGTATTTTAGCCTTAATCACATTGACTGTTACCATTTTTGAGCAGTTCTGACATAGGCTCTGGTTTTAGCCAATTACAAGCTTAAGACAAAAATTTCTTTGTACCTGATACCTTGAGCAGTGGTCAGTGTGTTGTTACTTTGTTCTGTATTCATAATGGGGACAAGAAGAAATGTTTCAGGTAATTTTCAGTACACCTCTCTGAAGCCAGATTAACTATTTTGACTAACCAGCCCTTTTGTACATGTTGAAAAACTCTACTTCTATGGAACTTCACAGAAGATGATTGGTAAGGTAGATGCAAACTAGTTAAATGAGTAGTTTAAAATGTACTGATAAGCACTGCAATAACTTTGATTCTTTATATTTTTATTCTCAACTGCCAAACAGGTTTATGGTATATACTTAAATTTAGTACCTTTATTACCTGAACAAGCTCATATCGCTTTACTATTAATCTGGATATATATTTTAATTCTGAGACCTTTCTTACCCTGCTTTCTATATGATATCCAAGATTTAAGCCATCATTCTTCCTGTGGTAATCCTGCCATAAAATAGAGTAATCTGTTACCTGTGTGCATATCTACCATGTAGCTGTCTTTAGGGCTTTGTAGGAAAAGACAAACCTTGAAGTAGCTATATAAGGCAATTTTAGGGCACATGAAGGGAATAAAAAAATTACTCCTGATTTAGCACAAAATGCTGTTTTAAAAATGTCTGGAAGAGTTAATTTTTTAAAAAGCTCACTAGATTAACCTGCTGCCTGTGCTACAGGAGGTGCCACAATTAAGTTTGTTCAGAAACAGAAAAATATGTAAATACCTAGTTGAAGTATGTGTATTTTTGTGTGTGCTTTGCTTTGGCAATCTCTACGAGTTTTATCCAAACCTGGAACAAATGTCAGTTTTTTCCCCCTGAATATAGGAGCACGTTTTGGTGATAGTTTATTTTATTTTCCAGTGTTTCTTTCAGCTATGACAAGGAGAGGTTTTAACTGAGTAAGATCGCAGTGATACCGATGCATTTATTCCTTGGGTCTTCCTCCCTTCACTGCCACCTGTTAGAAGAGGACAAGTTTGAATTGTAGGGATTTGACATCTGACTTAGATTTGTGAGAATATATTTGCGTGGTCTGCTTTAGCAGCCTGATGTGTGATACTAAATCTTACTTTGGAAATACAAAGCATTAGGCACCATTGGTCATGCTCTGATAGTGCCTCTTTTAAATGCTGGTATTAATGGTTGAGGCAAGCCTACCCACTTGATAATAATTTTTTTTTCAGAAAAAATTGTAATTAGGCTAGTTGTAATTGTAATTAGGCTAGTTACAGACTGTGTTTTTGATTAATCCTTTTATTTCCTTATTTTTCCATTTGATTTGCACATTAAAATATACCAGGACTGTATTTTATTTAATTAATTTGGATTTGCATCTTGGTAAAGTTTGTACTAATCACAAAGTTTTGAGTATCTAGCATGACGTGTATAAGCAGTTCCATTTTTAACATGAAATATATTTGTATTTCAAGGGCTCCATTGTCAAATCCTTCATTAGCATCAAAATGCAGTAACTTGCCATCATCTGAGGAACCTATTCAGAAGCTAAAAGAAGCAGGAAAAGATGGTGATAAGCAGCTGATCACAGTAAGTAATACCCTTTTAGAAAGGCTTAGAGCTTCTTGAAGAAATTACCTCTGAATTTGCAGTGCTGTGGTTTAACGAACTTGTCTAAAAATCGTTACTTATACATACTACTTATCACTGTTTAAATGACTTGTAAAAGTAGAACCTGTACTAGATTGCCATTCAGTGTTGATGGGAAAATGGTGTCAGCAAACCTTAATGTTTTATATTTCTTGTTAAAATAAGTTTCTGCAGTTTTTAAATAGAATGGTTTTTCATTGAAAATAGGCAGGGAGAGTGAATATGCCTTTACTTATGTGTAAATTCTCAGTTTCTTAAAATTTCAGAATTATAGGGGGAGGTTCATCTGGTAGATCGTGTGCAGAATTATTATCAACAGATTTGTTCCTGTGTCATTTAAGTGTCCATTTTTCTGAGACCAACCTGAAGATTTCCCAGTGCATGCATGTATTTTTACCATACTATTTAAGCAGTAGTACCACTTGGGTTATTTATTCTTACCCTTTTGGCTATTAGCTACAAAATACAGGTAAAATGAAAACATGAAATGAGAAGGGGAGTGACACAGTTGTTTTGTTGTCGTGCAGGATCACACAACTTGATTGTGAGACAGTTGGAGTTTTTGATTTTGTTTTGGTTTGTGTTTTCAATAATGCACGTGTCAGATAATCCTTGAGAAATGAAGAGCTGGAGAGGGAGAGGAATCCAGGCCATTAGGAAGGAAGAAGTTTTCTTATGAAATTACACCTCTAACATTTATTGTAGGATGTGTTAGTAAATTCTTCTTTTTTCATGTAATACATGGATTATACATGTGAAAATATTAACTGAAATAGAACCAAATGAATTCTGAACACTCTGTTATATCCATACTGAGGCATTTTAAAATCAGAGCTTCTGAGATATAAAGTGATAAATATATCCTCCGGTTGTCTGATGTTATACAAATCTAGGCATGTGAATGCCCAGCCACAGAATAACTGAACTGTGTCTTAACATTTAAGAGATATTTCAGTTACTGTCTCTTTGAAATCCATTTTACCAACAGAATTAAAATGAGTTATTTAATATCTTAACTACATTAAAAGGTCTGTCAGAATATCCCTTTTCATTTCTGTGAAACTTAATTTTTACTCATACAGTGATAGAACTTGGCTGAAAAGTTGCTAGGATCTTTGACATGAAGAAATACAGAACTTCCTGCTTGGCTACTGAAGAGGGCTTGTGTAGCTCTTTGCAGTGTTTATTATACAAAGAGATTTTTTGCAAGTTACTGATTATGCTGGTAGTATCCTTATATTCAGCTAGAATTAGGAGAGTAGTATTTTTTTCTTCAGGTATACAACAATAAAAGCTATTTACCAAGCAAAATTTTAAAGAAAGGTTCATTGATGAAGAACAATGGAGAAAATGAAGAACGGGAAAGAGTTGTTTTGTGGTTTTCTATGTGTATTTCTGGAAAATGCAAGTGGGTATTTAATTTCTAAATGTGTAAGTAACAGCTTCACAATATCTTACATATTTCAGCACTTGATGCAAATCCAATTCACTTTGATTTCATTGAGTTCAGAGTAAGCTTTTTATTGTGTGGAAAGGGAATTTTAATAATGTCTATATTTCAGTTTACCCAGACAACATTAGCTAGAGTATTGGTCTGTTATTCTTTTACCTTGGGAAAACTGCTTTTTTGTCAAAACATGTAGAAGAACCCAAATATTAGTTAAGCCACTTTGTTAAATACTGTCCTTGACCTTGGTTACAGTGGGGATGAGACATAGCTATGTTTAGAATAGTTTGTGCCAGCTTCTAGAGGTGAAAAGTGGCTAAATTAATGTCTAAATTACCAGACTTCCCTCCTACAAATACTCAAAAGATTTGGGATTAAATGCATATAATAAAATGTGGTACTTTTTGTAATTAATGGTTTTGCTTGCAAAACCATGGTGAGTTTTTAAGAGGTGGATTCTGAATGGCTGGGCTTATTTTTCTATTATTAGTAGTAATTATTTTCAAAGGTGTTTATGTAGTTCCACAATGCTCCTGTGAGAACAGAGAAATTAGTAATTTGGTTTAAAAACTGCTGAGATTGAAATTTCTCCTATGTGGAGAACAGTCTCACTATGCAAGGTCAAATCACTTAAATTAGCATTTATAGTGTCTAAAAATTATAGTTAATAGCTAGAAATCATTTTTATTTCAAGTTTCTGGCATGGTGTATTAAGAGAAGGAGTTTCATTGTTCTTTACCTTGAGCAAAGTTGGGAAGTCATGCTTTTATTCTTAGCAAGAGACATTTAATTAGAGCTTTGTTACACTTTTAAAAAAAACTAAATGCCTGAAAGATGCAATTTAGTGCTCTCCAGTATGAGATCTGATTCTTTTGGAGATGTGTCAAGCCAGTCCATCTTAATGTATGTACAGAATCCTTTTTTCATTTTGTAACCAAAGCTGAAAACTAATTTTTTATTTGACTAGTGACATAATGAAAAATTTTTGTTTTGCTGCTCGTTTGCTGCTGAATTTTCCTTGTCTTTTATATAAAAGTTTGACACTTGTCCTTTTCAATTTTTTGCGGTATCTGAGGCTCGGAGTCTGGAATGTTACAGTATTGTCTGTGTATTCTAATCTTTTTGGTCCCTGAGCTATATTTAGAGATGTGTTGTGGTAAAACTGGGCTTTGTTTTTCACAATATGCTTTGGGCTTTTTATATTTAATCCTTAAAGATGTATCTTAGCTTTCTTCTTCTCCCATATGGTTACTAGAATGAATAGATTAATTTTCTTTTTTTTCTTAAGTAATATAATCTTTAACAAGCTTTAAGGCTATTTGAGTAACAGAAGTAAAATAACACAAACTCTGTTTGTAGAAGAAATACTTAGTAGCTGCACTTGCACCGTTTTCTTTCCTAGTACACATCATCTAGTTATCTGGGCAGCTTTCAAACATAAAATTATCTCATTTTGTAGAAGTACATCTGAGTCAAATGATGAGTTTTTTCTGTTCAGATTTGCTTGCTGTCACACATCTTAAAAAGCAAGTCTCTTCAGAGCATAGAACTTAGCTGAGAACAGAAAAGCATCTAATGCTCCAAGACACTTCATAAGGCAAGCAGTGCCAGAAAACACTGGTGTTTGAAGTGATATGCAAAGACATAGGTTCAGACTAAAGAGAGTCTGAAATTATCTCTTTTAGGGGAAAGAAATCCCTCTCTTTCTTTCCCCACTCTTGGGGGAAAGAAATTAAGATCAAGGCTGAAAATTCATTGTGTTCCAAATCCGTGACTTGGTGTTTGGTGAAATAGTCTGTTCTGAATATTTGTGAACTTCACCCTCTTACACTTCATTTAAATGTTCAGTTGGTAGGTTGTCAGGTTGCATGAAGCACCATAGGAAGCTTTGTAGAGTAATGCACTAAAATTGTTCTTGACTTTGCAATTACTTGAATGTGATTTGCAAATATGAGAACTTGAATATGAAATCATCTGTTCCTTTAAATTCTGAAATGGAAAGAAATACAAATGCACAAAGCATGTGTTCTCAGTTTTCATCAAATGAGAGATGCTGTACAAGCAGGACAAGGAAAGTCAGTTGTTTTTGTCTTGTAAAAATTCTGCTTGCCTCTCAGACCTAGGACAAAACTTTGACCATAAAAATAAGAATTGATAAAAGCATTAATGCTACAAAGAAATCTCCTAAATGATTACCTGTGAAGCACAGGGATACTTGTTCCATTTTGAGGTTTGTTCCTTTGCATTTGACTAGTTTGAAAATAAGTTACCAGTTTTAGGAGAGCACATCTAAAATGAATGAACAGTGAAAACAAATCACTGAAGTGATAGAAGGATAGTTTTGAGTTACGGGGACTTTTTTGCCTTTCTAGAACTCTTGAGTTAATGCCTGGATGCCAGCAAATGTGATTAAATGTAGTTGATCCTTATAAGTATCATCAAGTGCATGGATCAGGATTGCTTGATGGAAGGTGTTTTTGATTCTGAGGTTTGATTTGGTGCTACAAGTGGATGTGATATACATGCTAATCCAGTTTACACATTTGGATATCATGTTTGAATTTTTCCTTACATTTTGATTGAAGTTGAGCATAGTTTCCTGCTTGACTGAAGTAGGTTATATATGAAAAACATTTTTTTCTTTAAGGTGAATAAGTGTAAGAGTAATTTCTTAAGAGAATAATTCGTGAAGAAACTTACATAGCAATCATTTAAAGTTGCTATTTTTTCCCTAAACTGGTATAGTCTGGTTAGGCAATTTCTCTGAAGATTCAGAGAATGGCTTTTAGGCAATCTTTAATTGTTCTCATTAGTTAAGTACTGCCTCTCTCCTGTCCTCTAAGCCCAGAGAAAATGAGACAGTGACTGCTTCATATGCCAAAGGGAGGGATTTTGGTAGTTGTGAGCAGGTTTATTTCTTTCCACACAAATGGTGCTCTCTTCTTTCAGGGATAGTATCTTCTCTTATTATCACCTCTTCCCATTTCTTCTCCTCTGCAGCAACCCAGCTTTGTCTTGCAAATTCAGGTGGGTTGTACTTGGTGTCCTTTGTCCTGAAGGGAGGTGAGAATGCTTTGTAACTGAGCTGCTACAGGAATTCGGGCACCAAGGCTGCTAACACTGAGCTCTGGGTTAGCCCTGGCAGGTAGCTAAGCACCATGCAGCTGTTCCCTCATCGGCCCCAGGTAGGATGGGGGAGAACAGATTCACAGGTAAAGCAAAAGCTGTGCGTGCAAGCAAAGCAAAAGAAGGAATTCGTTCACTGCTGTTTGTCAGCTTGCAGATGTTCAGCCTTCTCTTCATCATGTGTAACTATTGGGAAGACAAATTCCATTAATTCCAGACATCCCCCCCTTCCTCCCTCTTTCCCCAGCTCTTACTGCTCGGCAGGATGCCATATGGCATGGGATACCCCTCTGCTCAGGTGGGATCAGCTGGTCCTGGCTCTGTCACCTCCCAACTTCTTGGCACCCCCCTCCTCCTCAGTGGCACAGCAGTGTGAGAAACAGAAAAGGCCTTGAATGCTGTGTAAGCACTGTGCAGCAGTAGCTAAAACATCCCTGTGTTATCAGCCCTCTTTGGTCACAGATCTAATAACAGTACCAGTGCAGTTGCTGTGAAGGAAATTAACCTCATCCAAGCCAAAACCTGTGCTCATCAGAACACTTTCTGTAATAGTCCTGCTCAGTATTTTTATATGAGTTCAGAATGGATTGCCTGTCCATCGTAAATCCTGCACAGATTTATTTTCTTACTTTGTATTGCTTTTCGTATTGCTTTAGCCAACGACCAGTGAAGATATAATTTCATGATGGATAATGACCCTCCATTTTTTTTTTCAAATATGCTAAGGAAAATTAGATGTACCACAGCTTTGAAAGCTTCAAGTTGATTTATATCCTTTTGTTAAAATAGCTTTGTAAGGAAGATGGGCACTGGTGATTGGTTGGGATTTTTTTTATTTTTTTTCTTGGTTGGTTGGGGTTTTTTATTCAAAATGAAGACTGGATTTTATTCTGAGTTGGGACATGTCTTCTGATCCTCCTGGTCAGCAAGGGGATCTATCCCTCAGTTTCAGCCTTGAATGCATCTTTCACTGAAGTAGCATTCTTTGACCTTTTAATTTTCTGTGGAGAGCCCCAAAATCTTTGTGTTGTTTCTTCCTGCATTTCTTGTATTTCCTTTCCAGCCTGCCTGTTTCTCTGGCTAGGCTTTATTCTTTGTTCTGTGAAAAGGCTAGAGGAAAAGAGGAAAAAGCAGTTTTCCTCTAACTAATACTAGGTAATCAAGAAGGAGGTGACCCAGTCTGTGACTGAAGAGACAGAAAAGGAAGGAAGAAAAAAAAAGGCCCCTTTTCATCTCCTACAGAGGCACCAAATGCCTTTTTTGCTTGCAGGGTTCCTTATTGCACATATGGAGGATCAGCAGACATGCATCTTCTCAAAGAAGATATTGGTAAGACTTTTCTTTCTATCACAGAATTAAGAAACCTTCTGGAGTTAAGGCAGTATTGTCTCAATGTTCAATTACAGTTAGCCTTAAAACAGTGGATATCCTGTACTTTAGGATTGCCTGAGATACTGGAATTAATTGCCATGTACATGTGCAGAATTTGTTTAAGAGGTAAAAGTATTTTTTCTCTTTATTGTTATTTGGAAAACTGAGTTGTAAATGGAATAACAACATTTTTTCTGCCTGAAAACCCACATTTTCCTGAATATTGTTGCTCTGAAAAACATTAAGTTCTGGGAGTCAAACCTCTTCCAATTTTTTTTAGTTGTGACAAGTCAGCACTTTATTTTTCAGTATCTGATGCTTGCTGAGAAGATTCCACCCCTCCACTTTCAAATCCCTGTTACATTTACTCTCATACATAGTACAGAAGGTGCTCCTAGATTGTAGGAGTTCAGTTTTTCTTTTTTTTTTTTTTGTTTTTGTTTCTGGTTTTGTTTTGTTTGGGGTTTTTGGTTTGGTTTGGTTTTTTGGTTTTTTTGGAGTTGTTTCATTTTGTTTTTTGGGTGGTTGTTGTTGATCTCTTCCCATTAGAAAGGTCTGGCAAGCTTTAATGCAGTATTATGATTTGGGAGCACTTTTTTCCTCTGGATGCATGCCCTTTCCACTTTTGCTTATGCAATGACATCACTTTAAAAATAGTCATCCTGTAGCTGTTTTGTTGAAGTACAAACATGCATTCATCATAATTCCTGACTTTATTTTGCATGTCTTTTTTTGTTGTTGCAGTTTGTATTGGATTTTAAACCTTCTGCGTTTAATTTTTGCCTGAAGCGTTATGTCCTGTGCTGTGGCTTTGAAATAGTACTTCAGTTACACAAAAACCTTCCTTGTCTTCAGGAGACTGTGAAATATTCCCTAAATGCTATAGTCCACATTTATTAGGGGTACAGAGTTCAAAAGATTGCTTTGTATACTACAATGTGTATTTTCTGATAATTGATGAAACAGGGTTTTCGTATTAACCTCTGTGGGTAGCCCATTGATACAACTGAACATGTGTAGAATAGTAATATCAGTGAAATCCTTAAAAAAAAAATCCAAACAAAAAATCTCCCCCTGCAAAACTCAAAGCCACTGATACCAGCAACATCTGAGAAAGTCTGATTGTAAACCAGGGAACTAATCTGTTCCTGGAAACTGGCAAAACAATGTTTGTATTGACTAGGCAAGATGGGGTGAGCTAGGGAGCTGGACAGCTTTGAGGACATCCTTGCCTTGAGTTTTCTGATTACTTCCTGCATAGTTAGGATTTCTTTGGCTTGAGATTTTTTTGATAGTAACCTTACAGGTTAGTTTAATCCCTTTAGCTTCTTGATGATTTGAGCAGAAATTGTGTCATGAGTCTTAATGCAGTACCAATACTTAAGACTTGCTTTATGTAGGCAGTTTTCTAATTTAAGTGGTGGAGGTGTTTTTTTGACAATTATTCCAAGCATCAAAATACACTTCCTTTTCACTTATCCTACTCTAGGTGTAGGGGATATGTTCTCCATCTTCAAGGTAGGATTCTTAAATCTGGTTCAGTGGGTTCATATTCAGATAGTCAGCTGCACTGCCTTTTTTAACTTTCTTGTATTAACCCTTGAAATGCAGTGTCTTTTGGTGGCTACTTTGTTTTTGTTGGGTACTTTGTTTTGCTGCTTTAAAGGAAATCTGCAAGTGAAATAAAATGTGTTTGGTTCAATTTTTGGACTTCTAGAAAGCTCATCTTATTCTGACTTGACAAATCTAACCTCAGGGTTCATCTTTCCCTTTTCATTCAGAAACATCATGCACTCCTCTTTCTCCTTCTGTATGTGATAGGGATCTGAACATTGATGTATGGTTAAAGCAATGACTTCCCAGATTCAGCTTCTTTCTTTTGGCTAAGTTCCATAGATGTGCTCCTAAGGAGATGTTCAACTCTGAGTTTGTCTGGCCTGTTGTGCCTTTAGTCTCTTCGTGGAAAAAAACTGGTACCTACACTTTAGATGGCACTAATGTATCTTTGAAATAAGCTGCTGTTGTGTAGAGAATTGAACTGTTCTTTAGCTAGTAGATGTGTCTTTGAAGGTGGAAGGAATAGGAAATGTTTTGTAAACACTTCTGTGTTGCAAATGCTTTCTTCTGTAAAGTAGGGGTTTTTTTTACTGTGAATATTTTCAGCTCTTAGAAAACAATACTACGTTCATGTGATCTGTTTACTTGCAAATTGTGCACACAGATCAATTTAATGTTAAAAAACGTCCTCAAATCTCTTTTTGCTTGTGTAGTATACTAGTTTAGAGTATACAGCAAGTTCCTATTTCTCTATTGCTTGTGATGTATGTTAAAATAAATTAAAAGTGACATTTATTGTTGCTTATATAAGCTCAATTTCCAGATGTAGTTAAAGAGGAAGAAAAGTAGTTGAGCATTAAGCTGTGACTAAAACATGCTTTTTTGGCTAGAGATTTTATTCTAACTGGTATTCTCTTGTTCTTTGCAAAAGGCAACCCCAGCACCTGATACTTCACTCTTCATTAGGCACTTACTCCAAAATCTCAGCATGTTCCCAGATTAATAACACTTTTAATGCATAAACATAAAGCAGTAGGTATTGGGTAGCACCACGAGTTTGGTACTGCTTGCATATAGAGTAGCAGGAGAACCTAGAAGTCATAAGTGGTATGATTTTCCATTTGCAGTGTAGCTGCTATGCAGTATCTCAAAAATTGCTTTGAAACATTTGATTGTTATTAAAAACCAAAGAAGGTAGTGATCAGCTGTTGCAGACATATTGCTGATATTAATAGTTTTTTCCATAACTTTTGTTTTTTTATGATAAGCTTCCAGACTTTAAGGAAAATGGCTCACCTGTGGCCTACCTCAAAGCAGCTCACAACCAAAGGCGGCAGCAGAAGTGTAGGAAAAACCAAGTAGTGTGGGGCTGGATATGGGAATTTTCTTTGTGGAAGATGTTTATATTTCAGCAGATGGTGAAATGAAGGAAGAAATCTTTGTTCTTTATATGTCACAGAATAAAAGTAATTTGTTCAAAAGTAATGGGGGTGGAGCTACTATTTTTAAGGTAGAGTTTGCCTTGTGATTGATGCCTGTGCCTTTTAAGGGTATATGGGTTGTTGAAAGATGAAATTCTAAATTCTGTGCTTGTTTCTCCTATTTCACCCCATTTTAGTCTTTGTGTTGAGTTTCCAGGAGATACGCTATTAGGAGGGATACCTGATTCAATGAAAGTTCTGTTTGATTGTATTTACTGTGCAAAGAATTGATAAGTTCCTCCTTTGTGGGTTATTGGTTTGGTTTTGTTTTTTTTTTTATAGGATGGAGGACAGAAGAGATTTGGTGCTATTTCCTGTAATATTTGTGGAATGCTTTACACTGTGTCAAATCCAGAGGATGAAACCCAACATCTGTTATTCCACAACCAGTTCATAAGTGCTGTTAAATATGTGGTAAGAAAACCTTCTCTTTTAAAAGACATAAACAGCATCTTTTGTTTGCTCTGTACTAGTTACAATTCATATTACATTAAGTTGCGTTTTAATAAATGATTATCACAGTAGGGCATAAATCATCACTTTGGGAATTAAATGTTTTTAAGAGCCATGGTAGACAGGTTATATATTATGTATAAAAATAGTTAGTACAATAATGGTGTTTCATTGCCATACTATTACTTCTGCTACAATTACCTGATCTTGGGGAGGTGTGAGGGTAGTGATAGGAAAACAAAGGAATGTCACTGTTCTGAAAGTATTAAATACAGGTTTCTCTACAACTGGTGTTCACAGCAGCAGTTGACTTAATAGTTAGATGAAGGGCTGACTGTCGTGTTTTTTTAAGTGTGTGATCTAAGAAGACTTAGAAATTACTTTTCCATTAATTGTGTGTAATTTGAGGAAACACTGCTTAGGAATTCAACTGATACGATTTCATAGCATATTGAAGCTATACTGAATTTATGAGAATGTGATCTTTAAAATATGTATTTGAAAATTTCATTATATATGCTTTCTCTGAGTATCTCTCATTAAATCTCAGATTTGAAAAATTCTGTGTAATTTCAAGTAAATTGTAAAATCAGCTACTTCACACTAGCTGATATTACAAGACCTAGGAAATGCCTGTTCACATGTCTGAAATCCAGAACAGAATCCACAAAGTCTATTTTCTTATCATACATGTTACCTTCAGTACTCTACACTCGAGTAGATAAGACCTCCAGGATAACTGAACTGAGGCCACCTATTTGTTTCATGTAGGCACCAAATGGCTGTTGGGCTACTCTTAAATCTCAACCATACTTTTATCCCACTGTTTGCAGATATAAAGGCATAACTTCATCCCTAAAGTGTTTGAAAGTCTCTGGTGAATAGTTTTGGTATTTATTCTGTCCTTGGTTAGTTTTTGCCAAATTATCTGGACATCTGGAAAGATCTCTTCTGATACACGTTAGGTACATCGTTGGGTGGGACTGGACAGAAATTGTGATGGGACTCACTACATTATTATGGCAGCATAAAACACGTTTCCCCATTTTATTCCTGTTTGTCCTCCCTCTCCCCACCCATTCAAGTGCTTTCAGATCTTGAATGTTACCAAAGATGTAAACATAATTCACAGAAGATGATGTTTAGTTCTTTTGGACAGAAGCTCTTTGGCACATGAGTTCAGTAGCTTCATGTAGGTAAGAAGCTGTACTGAAGTTTTAGATATTTTGGAAGTTGAAAGAGCTGAAATCTCACACTTGTATGTATGTCTAGGGTAGCTACATAATTAACATGAAAGTGAATGAGTGGACTGCCTTAAACCAGCCATAAATAATTTCATACAGAGTTACATATGCTTTTAATTTGAAAAAAGCTTTCCCTATTGTTTTCTCAGTTGCTAACCATCTTCTTAAAACTTCCAACAATGTGTACTCAAGCAAATTATTTGTATAGTTCAATGAGTAAAGAGTTGTCTCTCTGTAATCTTTTGAGACTTCTGTTGTATTTTGTAGATGACTGTAGAGCCATGATTTAGATGGTTATTCTGGAATGGATACTAGAGTAAGAGGTGAAAGAAGAACTCATAGGAGTCTTCAAATTCCCCTCTGTTTTTTTTTCCCTCTTAACAATCTTAACATTGTTTTCTGCATGGATGAGTAACTTTTGCCATTCTAAATAGATGAGTTTTTACCACCAGTCATTTGATCTGGAGTCACTGGTTCTTGGTTGATAGTATTGTGACAGAAACATTCTCGCCTCCTCTTAGAAAATAACTTCAATTTAAGATAAGTCTTCTTGGCAGCGAATTAGTACACCAAGTGACTACTTGTTAATTCTTAGTCATCCAGAAATACTGGAATGATTGCTAATTTTCCTGGTTTTGCTAGGAGGTTTTTAGTGGGGACTGTTGGAAGGATGGTTTCTGGATATTTGTATGTAGCTAACTGCATTGAAATTTTAACTTGCCCTGACAGTGTTAACTGAACAGTAGCATCAGGGGGTTAACTGGGAAAGTCCTGGTAACTCCTTGGTTAGACATCTTGGTCCAGGAACACGTGCTCTCAGTGACCTTGACATGTTACTTTTTAGCTCTCAGACACTCTTTATAAGTAGTTAATATGTTTGGCATTACTTGTGATTCAGAGGCCATTCTAAGGGATTTTATAAGCATTTGTCATTCTCTTGTCATTCACATTCTCCATGCCATATGATGATGTCCCAGTGTGACTGGAGAAAACTTTTCTCAGTTTTTTCTCCCTTTTAAGTGTATCTTGTTATGGGCTTAGTAGTTCTATGAATGATTCATTTCACAGACTCAAAAAAAGTAGGTCTGTATACATTGTCATGGTAGACCTCCTTGCTGTGAACTGTGAAAATGGACATTATTGTTAGTGTCTTTTCCACCTGCCTGGAGGTGCTCTGTAGGTTTTTTAAAACGTTTTGAGTAGCCAGAAGGTAGTTTGCATATAAATAATAAATTACTTATTATCTTCAACAAAATACAACTTTGTTCAGTGGGTTATTTTAAAAGCCTGTCCTACTCCTTGTAGTAAAAAATTCTGTTTAGATCTCTAGAAATGCAATGGTGACCCCAAAAGAAGGACAGGCTAACAAGGAATTAGTATTGGATACTTGCTTTGTCATGGGTGTCTGATAGAGATGGTAAGGTAATTGTAGGCTTTGTGTGTAGAGAGGAAATTTGACAAGTGTAATGACAATTTCTAGATTTGAGAACAGAAGATTGGCAAGGATTGTTTTCCGAAGGGTGACATTTTCTATTAATAGAAGCATGCAGATTAAATTAGCAAGAAGGTAAGATAGTCAAAGATAGCCCTGGAGCAGGAATGAGAGATGTCCCCAGCTGCAGACAAATGGAGCAATCTGTCTCAATTTCCTCTGGTTTCAGACATCTGAAAGTCTCCAGACAAATTATGCCACTCTAGTGTTTGTGTGAGTGTGCACTGAGCAGTGATGTACACATCAGGTGTTAACTCCAGCAGGATGGCTGGAGCTACAGCAGCTGGATGGGCAACTCTGTGGGATGGATAAATGATTCAGTTTTATAAAATTATCTAGCTGTGATACCACACCATATCAATTCTGCATCCTCTCTCTGTTACCACATAGGATCAACTTAGTATTTCTGCAAAATATTTTTGTGAGAGCAAGGCATTTTTAATGGTGTTCTGAAGTTGCAAAGCCAAAACGTTGTTAGTAAATGCCTGTGGATTCAGGTGTCATATGTGATTGCAGTTAATGTGTTTGTATTTCAGGCTCATCTTCTTGGTTAAAAATATCTTGAGCTTAAGAAAATGGGGGAAACTGTTATTTGGGCTGTGTAATCTTGATAAGTTTATAGCTATTCTGCTGTAACTGTACCCAAGTTAGTCTCTGAGCTTCTTAGGATTCTCACATTTAAAGAAAAGCAATATTTGACTCTTAGCATCTGAAGTTAATAGGATTGAAGATGGTGCTGAACTTCATGTTACCTTAGAAGGATTTCATACTTGTCTTGATTTGCGTTAATTCCAAAAGTAGTGCATCTGTATGACATAAAAATAATGTTACAAAGGAAGTTCTTACCATTAGATTCTTCTGTGAGAAGTTTTAATAGTTTAGAAGTTTTATCCAAGGATCTTAATGTGTTCTGCAGTCAAAAACTCATTCTCTACATTCCATGCCTAGGAAGGAGAGGCAGAATATCTGTACTTGTCAGGAAGAAGAATGCAGCAGGTGCATTTCTCTGCTGCAAATTGTCAAGGACAATAGTTTACAAAATTTCACACTAGACTTCATTACTAGGGAAAAAATTCATAAATGTTTTTTGTAGTGAAGACCAAGAATTATACAGTATTAACCATGTTTTCCTTAGTAACTCAGTATTTTTGAGGAAAAAAGCCTTATTAGAAAAAAAACAGTTTTTTTTTTCATGCTTTTGTATTCAGTTGAGAAATAGTGAGTACAGAAAAGTCAGAACTGACATAAACAGAAAGGCATCAGCATTGCTGTATCATTTCCTACTCATATGTAAGAATTTCTAAAAACTCAGGAATTCATGGGAAGCAGGCTATCACATCTGATAACTTACACTTTTAAAGACAAATCTCCATCAGATATTATTTTGAACTATAAGCAGAATGTAATTCATGAAAAACAGAGCACTGAACATTTAGTTACTGTACTATTAATGTTGGAGCCATCTTTACACCTCTGTTCTACCTCATTTTTTATATACATGCAGCATATCCAGAGAAAACAATGAGCTGCACTCTGTAGTAGTAGCTACTGTCCACACTATTTCATGATCTGGTAGCAGGTGCTTCTCTCTATTGCCCTTTTGTAATGATGTCTTTTGTACTCCTATTGCCATTGCCCCTTAATAAACAAAGGAGAAGCAGCCTTTATTCGTGTTTGAACTGGGAGGAAGTTAGAGGTAGACTAAGAAGGAGCTAACAGTGCATTGCAGAGTTGCCTTACTTTCTCAAGCAGTTACAAATATTTGTAGGACCAGTAGTCCCAACATGGAGGGAGGAAGGTGTTGCTACAATGCTTACACACCCCCATACAGCACCAGCCTGCCCAGCTGTGGTGAAGGGTCTCTGCCTGCCTTGCTGCTGCTGGCTGGAGGTAATCTGTTCTTGGGCACAGACTTGCAGCATCAGGGATGAGTGCTGTAATCATCTGCTTTTACTCCAGAACATGTTTCCCTGTGGAAGAGTAGCTTCCCTTTTAACTTCTTTGGTCATCACAGGGGATGTGTATCGATGAGCATCTGATTTAACAGTAAACAAGCCTTAATGTCCTAAAGTAATGTCAATTAAAAGAAAAGGGAAAGCAGTTTTTCTGTCATTGCAGTAGAATATGTTGCAGACATTAAACTTCTGTTTCTTAATCTACTGAGGTGTTCTTGTTATCTGCCTGCTGAAAGAGTCCTACTTTAGCTCTCAGTGAGCTGGCAGAATGTAGTATTTTAGTAGTGTTAAAATAGTGGGGGTTGATTAAAAACTGTTAATAGGTGTATTTAGGGAAATAATTTTCAGACCACATGAAAATGCTGACACTAAAGCATATTTTGTGTACTGTAAATATCTAATAGGATTAGTCGCAGCTGTAGCACTTTTCCTTCAATGTTTTAATATCACAGAGTTGTGACCAGTCTTGTGCATTGCTTCCATTTGTCTGGTTTAAAGGAAGCAAAACTCAGCAATAAGGTGCAGATACATATATGAAATCATAGTTTTTCTTTATACCTTTATTAGAGCTGCTTATGACTGTAAGGGCTCAATATGGCTGTGAAATTGCTTCACTAAAAATCTGGATGAGCTTAGGCTTTGCAGAAACTTTTTGGAAAGCTGCATCTAAAAGATGCATTTCTGAATTCCAAAATACTTCTATTTAGAAACTACCCCTCCTGTGAATATCATCAGTCTCCGTATTATACAGATCACTTAAGAGGATGAACAGGTGGACAGTAATGAAAATAATGAGTCCTATACATTTGAGAATCAATTACTGCTTTTTTAGAGATTTTAGACTTGTGCTAATATACTGTTGCTTAAAGGCATAAATACTGTGATGTTGAGAA
Organism: Molothrus ater; assembly: GCF_012460135.2. Lineage (NCBI taxonomy): Eukaryota > Metazoa > Chordata > Aves > Passeriformes > Icteridae > Molothrus > Molothrus ater. The sequence goes on along the minus strand of NC_050478.2, from coordinate 105,708,573 downwards.
GTGTTCTATTCTTTATTTGATTTCATTTTCTGGAAGTACCTGGCATTAACAGGATACCTTAACCTAAAAATTAGTGTTGAATTTTCTTCATTAGTCTTGTGGCAGTCTGGATGCTGTAATGGCAGGATTATCAAACAGATTGCATTTATATCCTGAGTGATGATCTAAAATAAGCTGTAAAAAGCTCTTGCAGAGCAAACAGGTAGCCAAAAGGCAGAAAAAGACAAAAATTAGAGAGGTAAGGTTTGAGGTTGGAGAGCAGTAATCTTTCCCTGATTTTTGATGCCTTTCCTGATGACAGTCTCAAAAAGCATGTCAAAATCCCACAAATTACACTTTCCTGCTCCCCTGTAAACTGCTGTTTACTGCCCTTTGTGTTCAGACCATAATATATATAAATTCAAGTAGAATCTTCATTTGTTCAGTTATTACTGAGAAAAAAAGCAGACAGGATTAAAATTGTGTCTGTGTTGTGATGATTGCCATGCTGGGTGCTAAACTAATACTTAAATAGTTTCAGGGCTAGCAGCAAGTAGATACATTTCTAAAATTTTTCTCTTCATGTGCTCCTTGGGGTAAGGGAGTAAAATCAATATGAATAAAATGAGGTGCAGATCAAGTATTATAGCATTTGAATTTTAACATTTTTTGTGGTAGTATATATGGCATTCATGTAGTGCCAAATTCCATTGCTTGGTCTTCAGTCAAACGTTATTTTCTGGGAAGGTACAGATTTCAATGAGAATCACTCCATCAGTATTGTTTCTTCAAAGACTTTTTTATTTAAAGTTGCTTTGAAGTAAGACTTGTAGATCAGCCTTTTTAGTGGCTGAAGTTACTTCTGCATTCAATATTTTTAGGTCCCATCAAAGCAACTTGAGTTCTAATATCTACCAGTCCCATCTTGCTAGATTTAAGTGGCTTTTTTGTTTTGTTTTTTTCCATGCAGGTACTGCTCATTATTCACCACGAGTGTGGATCTGAAGAAGAGTTAATTACCTCTATTTTTTTGAGTATGTTTATACTTCAGATACACACAACGTAGTCTCCTTCCCTATTAGATTCTTAGAAGGTAGTTATAAATTTTTTTCTAGTATCCTTCTTGTGGCTTTAACAATTATGATCAGTAACAAAATAAATTATTCCTTACATTTTGGGCAGCTGCATGCCAATCAGTTCACTTAGAACCTCCTGGAGGTCTTTCGCATGCCAGACTTTTAAAACTGAGTGTGTATTTGTGGAGGTAACTATGTTAAAAAGAAATCTTCTAATAAAACTTAGGGCCTTCTCATTCACTGGACTTTGAAAAATAAGTATTTACATGGTTTGGAAATCAGTTATGTGAGCTGAATTTGTTACTTCTGTTCTAAAATTGAGTTTGCACTGCACTTCTGGGGGAAAATCTAGTTGGGAAATTGCAAGATGCTTTCACATTGTTTTTAGATATAGTTAGGTTATTGTATAAATAACATTTTATCTGTTATGCTCATTTTAAAAGGCTAGATGAAGTTTACTTCTCTAGCAAAGCAACTGCTAAATTCTGTGAAATCTGCATAAATTCAGTGTCTAGAACGATAATTTGCCACTTCTGTTTATAGAAGGACATCATGTATATGATTTAGATAAGTGTTTGTTTTATTTAGGGTTGGAAAAAGGAGAGAATCTTGGCTGAATATCCTGATGGAAAGATTATAATGGTTCTACCTGATGACCCAAAGTATGCACTTAAAAAGGTATGGTGAGAAGGACTGGACTTGTATTTCTTGCTTTGTTTGATGTTTTCATCTAAACGAAAATGTTCATAGAAAAGTTGGTGTCATTGACATGTGAACAGTTGAAATTGGACTCAAAACTGCAGTGGTTCTGTTCCCTTTTCCACAGACAGGTCAGGTGCCTCACTCTTAAACTCTGCTGGTTTCTTCATAGAGAGGCTGGGCTTGGGCAGGGCTGGGAAGAGCATCAGCCAACAGACTTCTTAAAGTATCCTTGCAGAATGTCTGACAGATATTTTATGTAATATAAACTTCCTGTTTTATTTAAATGAAGTGACATTTATTAACTTTATAACACAGCACAAATGTGGCAGCATTCTCTAGGCAACTTTCTGATAAAAACAGAATTAGGTGGAAAGTGGCCTTAAAGTCATCTAGTCCCTTGCCATGTCCAAAGCAGAATTTGCTCTGATTATGATGCATCTGACAACTTTCTAAAAATTCTACCACTAAAGGTTTGTCTGACCTCTTCAGACTGTATTACAGTGCTTTGCTAACCATAACATTAGGATGAATGTCTGTCTTAACAGAATCTCCATACTGCAATTTAAGCTCATTACTACTAATCATTCTGCCATAGCTAAAGAAAACATTCTTCTTTTCCTCCTTGCAGCAGATTTTTTGTGCCTGAACAAACTGATTTTTTTTTCCTTAAGGAGATTGACTAGATGTGCTGCTTTTTTTTAGTTTATACTCCTAAATAATGTTTTTTAGAGCTCCATTCATTATCATGCTCTTTTCTAGCTAATCTCCATTTGTGCCATGACTCATGTCTTCCTTGAAGATCTAAAACTGGTCTCAACACACTAATGGGGACTTAAAGCAGTTGGTACTTCAGTGTCCTGCTGGCTAACCTGTGTTCATACATCTGAAAGTGTCATTTCACAATAGCCTGGCACTGACTCTGCTTAGCTGGGGATTTGCTGTGGCTAATAGGGACTTTTTACAGTATCCCTGTCAGAGGGTCACAGAATGGTTGAGGTTGGAAGGGACCTCTGGAGGCTGAATGGATGCCCAAGACAGCTCTTGCTGCTGTTGTGGCTGTAGCAGGTTTCTTTAGTCTAAGTTACTGAATTAAAATGAAACTACAAATTTTCACATTTGATGCAGATAAGTTTATTCTTTAAGTTTTATTTTTCTTGTGGGATTCCCCTAATTTTAGTACATTTGTTGTGCATTCATTTTTTAATATAATAGCGGGAGAAAAAGAAGGAAGACTGTAGTGAATTGTCATTTAGGACAGTGTTTTCTGTAGTTCTGTGTAGCTGAAGCTAATAGAATCTTACTGTCATAACCATGTCATAACCATGGGTGCCTGATTTCAAGAATAGTTTTACTTGATGTTTCAGATAATAGGATGTGTCATTAAATGATTAGTACCTGAAGGTGAGAAAATAGAGAGTAATTCATACCTGTTAAAAATAATTTTAAAGCATTTTAAACACAGCTTTCTTTACTGTGTGGGTGCCTGTTTATTCGAACAGATTGCCCAGAGAGGGTGTGGAGTCTCCCTCACTGGGGATATTCAAGCACTGTCTGGATGCAATCCTGTGCCATGTGCTCTGGGATGGCCCTGCTTGAGCAGGGAGGTTGGACCAAATGTGGTACCTTCCAACCTGACCTGTTCTGTGGTTTTGATACTCACAGCATCAGTAATTCTCTTTCTGCATTACTGCTGTAACTACAGCTTGCATTCAAGAAGCTTATGCCATTTAATGCACCATAGGTGAGGGCACCTTGTTTGTCTTACAGGAGATGAGGGAGGACAGAGGCTGTTCCAATGTCCAGATGTAGGTTCAGGAATGCCTCAGTAAAAAATCAGCTCATGCATAAGCTTTCATTTACGTTCATGTTGGAGTTTATCTGTTTCTTCTAAACTTGCTAATACTAAATAAAATTTTATTTTTAGTTTCAGTTGCTCTTTGAAAATCCAATGGAGGAGTAAAAAGCTGAAGGAAAGAGAAAATATTTACTCCTTTAAAACAAATGCCTATATTTTCTATCTGCCTTGGCACTGTGTCTGCTGTTACCTGCTCAAAACCCTTAATGGATTAGTTCTTTCAAGATTTCAAAAATAACAAAAAATCCTAAACTGCTTTAACTTTCCTTGCAGGTCTACTTGACTTCTAAAATATCAGAGCTCACAGTTTGATTATCTGCATTCTCTCTATTAGCCTTTGTCTAATGAAATTTGGACTTAATGGAAGCTGACTGAGGGGTCTCTACTCTTCCTATTTCCAGACGAGTATTGTTGAAGGAACATTTTTGCAGATGATGTGTTGCAGGGTACTTGGGTTGATCCTTAACTTTTGGAATAGCTTTCAGTATTCTAGATATCCTAATATTTTTCTGCAAATCTGTGATTTTAATGTAAATTTATAAAAATGTGCATTTAGACATGTTTCTTATACAGCATTTAAAATTATTTTGACAGGTTGAAGAAATCAGAGAAATGGTAGACAATGACTTGGGATTTCAGCAAACTCCTCTCATGTGCTACTCTAGAACTAAAACTCTTCTTTTTATTTCTAATGACAAAAAAGTCATTGGCTGCTTAATTGCAGAACATATCCAGTGGGTAAGTGATTGAATTGGAGAAAGATAATCTATGTCAGTGCTTAATAACTGTTTTACACAGCAAATTATTATTCTGTGTGTGCCTGTTCCACAGAAGAAGAGACTGGGTGGTTGGACCATTCTGAAGTGTGGTTACTCAGTTTTGTGTGGTTGACACTGAGCAGAGACACATGGATGGTGTCACACTTGGCTCAGACAGACCCTCATCATTTAAAAACTTGATATAGCTGAGGGGTGGAATTTTTCTTCCTCTGCTGTTACACAGCTCTGGCTGTGCTCTTGCTTGTCAACAAGCAGGTTCAACTCCCTACCCAACAGAAATCCAACATGGATGAAAGAGTGGATGTTCTGTATGATTGAGTTCAATCACCGCAGGGTCAAACAGCTCCACAGGAAATAAATGCAGTGGACAGAACTGCACTGGAAGGCAGTACAAGAGGTCATTGTAGTGCTAATCACTGATGTCACATAAACTGTCTGTTCATTCCAAACTGTATTGTTTTCTATTGTCCCTTGGGAGTATCAGACAACAAGCAAAACAATCCTAGCCAAAGCCAGAGAAATTGATGCAAACACTTTAATACAGGTAGTAATAAGGATTGGATTATTTGTTGCTGTTATTTTAAGTGAGAGAAACTTCAGATGGTTTTTTCTTTATTTAATCTTTATAATTTTCTTGATTTTTGGAACTGTTATGAGAAATTAAATGAGATGCAAAAATACAGTCTTTTTGGTAAGGCATTTTAGCAGCCAAGTGTGTTTAACTGAAATAAATTAAACATAAATTATTTTCTTCAGTCATTAGTGATGCTTTTATAAAGTGACGAATGTTTTTTACATCATCTGCAGGGCTACAGAGTTATAGAAGAGAAGGTTCCAGAAATCAGTTCAGAAAATGAGAAAGTGATATTTGAAAGACAGAAAGCGTGGTGCTGTTCAACTTCTCCAGAGCCCGCGATCTGCGGGATCAGTCGGATCTGGGTGTTCAGCATGATGCGCCGCAAGAAGATCGCTTCTCGCATGATAGAGTGTCTCAGGTAAGAGGGAAACATTCCTCAGCCACACGTGGTTTACACAGAACTCCCTGCAAGACAATGATTGTTATGTGTGTCCCAAGCTTGTATTTCCAAGCTGCTGGTGCTACTGGGGATATGGATTTGAGCACAGTTGACAGTTTAGGTGGAGTTCAGTAACTAATGTCAGTACTCTACAGTCGTTTGTCTTTTGCAGAAACCTTTGAGTGTAATTGTAACGAGGTCACCCTGGCAGATTCCTGGGGGAAATTCCTCCACAGTAATTATGAGTAAAGGACACAGGACTGTCTTTGGTCCAAGTGTGAGATTGCCCATGGACTGGGACCCAACCATTGGCTGATTGTCCATTACTTACAGGTAGCAAGAGGGAAGCAACAGAGACCCAGTGCACCAAACTGTTGGGTGTACTCTGGTGGTTCCAGCTGTTGTTATGTTTTAGCTCTTTTATATATACTCAGGTTCACTGAACCTTCTGGATATTTTCAGTTTCCATGGAGCTTTAGTAGCTAGTGGTGAGTGTATTCCAGCTGAATGTTTGAGTCCATAAAAAGGACTCAAACATCTGTGCTATTGTCTAGATAAATGTTAAAAATGTTGAATCTCCAAACCTTAGGTTTCTTTCCAAGAAGTTTAAATGTCAGTTCTAAGTAATGGCAAGAAGTGCTCGAATCTTAACGATGGCTGGGCTGTCAGGTTTGTGCTCACCTCATCTTTTTGGAGTTTCTTGAACAGATACTGCTGCCTCTGTCAGTCCTCACCCCCTTGGGTATTTGGAGAGCTCAGCAAAGCTGTTTTGCCCTGCTCAATTCATCTTGCCCAGCTGGTGGAGTAAATCATGGTCAGATCATGTTTTGGCTGACCTATTGACAGTAAAGCTGTATTCACACAAGTATATTAACTTGATGATCTGCTTATGTTTTTGGCAGGTTTTTAATAGTGTGTTCTGTAGCTTCCTAGAAACTATTTCTAAAGGAAAGATTTCTCTTCCAGAATGATGCTGAAGTTACTTCCTCAGCTACAGCCCTAAAGGATCTTTAGAATAAATTATGATGACCTGTTGCAGATAGTGAGGCCTCAGTTTTCCTCGTTTCTGTGCACAGCACCTCCCCTTTTGCTGTGCTCTGGTGCTTGTTTGGCCTTCCATTAGCTCATTGCTGTATTCACTAAAAAGTTTTGCATTATTTTGGTGCATTATTGGTTTGTTGAAAGGTCTGATAAGCTCTAGAGCTGGTGTTGATGAGGGAGCCTAGGAAGTTACAGAAGGCAAAGGAAAGGAGTGAGACTTGCTTTGGTATGGCAGTAAGCACTTACATCTGCTCAGCTGCCTAAACCTAAACATTTTCCATAGCAAAAGGTACTTGGAATGGGATAATTTTGGTAACCAGCTAAATCCTGACTTCCAAATGTTGAAGGCATCATAACAGACTGAAGTTCATTTTGAGAATGTCTGCCCCATTTCACTCCAGGCTATCACAGTACCTTGGAGTCACAGAAATCCACTTGGTCTTAACCTTGCAAAATCATCTTCCTGAACACATGAAAGAGAAGAAAATAAAGCTGATAGTAATTAAAAAGGATTTTGTTCTTTCTGTCTTTTCCTCAGTATTTAATGGTGATGTCCATATGAGTGAAGCTTCTGCTTGCTCTTCAAGTACATTTCTGGTTATTTTATAGAAACTAAAGAACTTAAGTCTACAGGGAGTTTCTTCTGTTTCTAAGGATAAAATAACACCTCCCTTTAAGACCAGTTGAGGTCTTAAACCGTGAATTCGGTTTTCTAAAATTGCTCGCACAGCCAGCCAGAGAATTAGAATGCTATCACTTGATTCCTACTCTCCCTTCAAATAAGACTGAAACGTACAGGAAATACTCTTCATGAACAAGTTAATTCTTTTTGTATAGTTAATTACTGAATGTGTATTTAGAAATTATGCCTTGGGGTTGGTCCCTTGAGGCCCCTCCATAAGCACCCCAACTTGATTAATAGCTTGTTTTCATTCCTAGTGATTGCAGTTGCAGCCCTAGTGTTCTCTTTTCTATTAAAAAATCTTTGGAATTAATTCAAACTTTTTATTTTAAACTCTGGATTTGAACTCTTGATGTAATTGTTCTGTACAAATATTCCTTCTAAAACACCAGACCCTTATAAAACCCCCTCCCAGAACAAGTGGTTCTTCTTGCTCTTTGGAAGGAGGAGATAAATCCTATGAATAGACCCATCTCCTCCTAACAGAACTTCTTCCTTTTGAGTGTCTGTGCCACTTAATTAATGGTTTGTCACCTAATAGCATAAATAATTTTATGATTCTCTGAGAGTAATTATCATCTTTTATTTTTTCCTTTTCCCTTTTTTTAAACAGGAGCAACTTCATATATGGCTCATACTTAAGCAAGGAAGAAATTGCTTTCTCTGACCCCACTCCTGATGGAAAGCTCTTTGCAACACAATACTGTGGCACTGGCCAGTTCCTGGTATACAACTTCCTCAATGGACAGCACCAGACTTAACTGCTCTGCAGGAATTCCATTTTTATTGGAGACTTCTGCCAAACTGCATGGAGTGGGTGCAGACCTTCAGCAGAAGCCAGGGCCATTTTTATTACAGTGAACTCAGGACTGGTAACAACCAAACGGTTGTACTATTTTATTAAAATTGTAAACAATGCAGTAATAGGCTAACTTTGTTTTTTTAAAAGAAAGATATTTTATTAACTTTTACAAAAGTTTGATTGTATTTTATCTAGTTATTCATGTTTACATGCAGCAGAAAATTGTTCATAGTGGACTGTAAACTAATGCAAAGACTCTAGTCTGGCTGATGAGTACATGCTGAAGTTCTTACTGAGGTGATATACCAGTGCTTCCCAGTACTGGAGCGCTGGGCTCCTGCCCTAGCTCCCACTACCAGCACTTGTCTGACAGAGTTCCAGGCTGTGCCCAGTGGAATTGGGGCAGGAAGTGTGGGCAACAACCCTCACAGGCTGTACGGCGCCTTCTGGCGTGCCCCTGTACCCTGCTCCCTGGCAGCAGCATCGGAATCCTCTTGTGGCCCCTGTCCCCTTCTCCCCCAGATTAGTTTTGGAGTAAAAGGTGGAATGAAAAGCCCAAGGACTGGTGTACTCATCATTCTTGAAGTATTGTACTGAGTATATACCTTTGTTAGTGGACTTCACTTTGATACTTGTCACTCCTTCATAAATCTCTCCTCTTTCAAAGGGTTTGTATGTTGAAAAACTGCTGTGGCCTTTCTTGATCTGTACATAATGTAGATAGATTAAAAATAAAATACTTGATAGCTTTTTTAAAGTTACTCTGTATAATACTAAGTGTGAATGAATCTTTAGTGTATTTCATATTTTTCTTGGTGGAAAAAAATAACATGCTGATGATCAATGCCCCCAGGAGCTCCGGATCAAGACCATCCTCATACAAGGTTTATAGTGAGGTGAGTGGGGATGCCTTCAGTCTTGAGTAACAGTTTAAAGCCCTAATGGAATATGGGAAAGATTTAGCTAAGGTTAAACTTAGCATTTGTTTCCATTTTGGAACCTGTGTGCAGTCAGGATGTACTTGTTCATGGTGTGCTGTCCTTAGCCTTGGTCTAGAGCTAAAGCAAAGACCTGGCACCACATCCCAAACAATACTCAAGAGTACTTAAAGCTGGAGTAGCAGAACAGTGCTGGATTCTGGGCTGCAGAGGCTGTTTGTTTCCAAGCTGCCATGTGTAATTTTCCTGGGGACTGTGAGCAGCCTGTAAAGAGCTTTGTCAGAAAAGTGGTGCAGGTGCACAGGAACTCTAGAAGCAATCCTCTGTGGTGGGCTCAGAAAGAAAGAGCAGGACCCATTAAGAGAGAGGCAGTCTGAAATGGTAACTTAATATATTCAAATTTAATGAAAGCACATTATAAACATACCATAGCCACAACTTCAGACAGTTTCAGTTCATAAACAGTAACATGAGGTAGACTGACTAGTGAAGCTAGATTCACCAAGTTTTTGGTTAAGAAAACTTTACACTAGGAAAGCAACGTTTTTAACCCTCTTCCAAAAGTCACAAAAAGCAATTACATAAGTTAAGCAAAAAGCATCTGCATATGATTCTTTAAATCTTAGTTTACATTCAGTTTTAACCTGTGAATAGACAAGAACATCTACAGGTAAAATATAACGCTGGCCAATTTTCATACATTCATAAGAATGGCCTTAATGGCAAGGCTTAAAACCAAAATGGAATAGCAATCATGTGCCTGTCAACCAAGGGTCTCCTTGCCAGGAATTCACAGGCAGCCAATTTAAAGTGTTCATAGGACAGGCTTATGCTGTTGGGGCTGGTGTTGTGCACTCTGGCCACAGCGTTACCAAAACTCCTTGCTTCCATAGGGGACAGCACTAAGGAAATGGGTTTACTATCAGCTGGTAAAGGCAGGCAAATACACTGATTTTCTAAATGCACTCTCAGCCCTCAGGACGATTTTGCTCTGCTCCACCAGTGGGCTAGATCCTCCTGGTAGTCTCAGCATCTGGAGTTTTAAGAACTTAGTGCAAACATCAAACACACGAACAAAAAGGAAACCATTTTTGAACATGTAATACCTGACACTTTTCTACACCACGCTAAGACTGGGGGCTGGCCTTAAGCCCTCTGGCAAAACCAGAGCTACTGGAATACATTCAGGCATGTAGCAAACGCTGCAAGAATGATCTTGTATATTCCTACATCTTCCCAGTGTTAAAATAGGTAAGGCAGGTTCTATCTGAAGGAAAGTAAAAATAGATTTACTGAAAGGGGTTGTTCATGTGAAATTTCCTAAATTTACAGCATCAGAAATAATGCTACATCAACACAGACATATGCAAACCATTTTACTTTGGCCTCTGTCAAATATATTATGTTTATTCATCTGTAAACATCTCATCACAAGATAAAAAAAGTTGCTTAATTAACACTATGCCTTAAAAAAAAATGCAGCTTTGGCAGGTCCTTCTGCAATGACTGCAAGTCAGGTATAAAGATGCATTAATTTCATTGCTTTTTTGGGGAGTAAATTCATATTCCTGAATAGCCTTTAAGAACATTCTGCATTTTTCTTATTGATAGAGGGGGTCACGATGTGCAGAAAGACGATTGTTGGGAGGTGTGTGTGCAAGCCTCAGTGAGATAACATCTGCTGAGTGTGAGGGGAACAGAGCCCTGCTACATACACCTCTGACAGCCAAATGCTGCGGCATCGAGCTAATTCTGGATCACCTTCACAAGGAGCAGTATTGCAGCTGGAAATACAACAGTGTGTGACTGCTGCAGAGCCAGTGTTTACAGAGGTACGTGGATGATGGTTTCAGGTGATGTGATCACACATCTCTGCTTCTGGAGAGTCCCTTCTGAGCAGTCCCAGCTCCCTGGGATTTCTCCTCTGCTCCCGGCCTTGGAGCTACTGTGGAATACTTTCTGTTTCTCTTGGGTCCAGCTCAGGCATTGTTACTCTCCTGCACATTTCTTGGTGTGTTGCTTCATACAGGGTACAACTCAGACCTGAGCTCCGCTCTGCAGCCGACTGGAGTTGAGTGTAAAGGAAACGGAGAGGGAGTTGCAGGCAGTCTGTCCACCACAAAGGCACCGGACGAACAGGAGGATGCATTTCCATACACAAAGAGGGATGGACTGCAAGTTTCCAAAGCTCTGAGGAGAGTGAGAAACTGAGGATGATTTGCTGGGAAGTTACTCTGGCCTGTAACTGAAGAGAGAGCAGCTCTGAGAAGCCTTTTGCTTTGGGCCCTGGAGCTGAGGAGGGGGTGCCTGCTGGGGCAAAATACCATTGCTAAGGGTGCACAGTGCCTGCCATGCGTTTGCCCATTTGTTCAGGTTTAAGTAGTAAACTTCGAACACCTGTGGAAATTTTGCCAAAGACAGTTTCAATACATACACAATTACAAATTTTAAACTAACACTGCACAGAGAACAAGACTATTCCTCATAATACAAATATCTACTTTATATTGTAGTTTCAAACCCCTGAGTATTCCTGTACCACAGCACAGAGCTGAAGAGACACGGTGGGCTCTCCTCCACTTATCTTCGATAAATTTCATGTGCTAGGGTGCGTTTCATGTAACACATTCAAGCTTACAGCTGCAAGAGGAGAGCAGCTTCTTCCCCTAATTCAGCTGAATATAAAAAGGATTCTTCTTTGACAAAACAACATCCTCTTCCCAGATCCTACAGCTTGGTTGGTGTCGGTGGTTGTGAATGATGTGAGAATAACTGGAATCCAGGATCCTTTAAATCATAACCGATGTGGTAATTTTACCCCAAAGAATAAAGCTACTTCAGAATGTGGGGAATCCTTTAGAGCAGTCAAGATAAATATTGGTTGCACTTTGCTCCACAGTGATTGTACTTTTTTAAAAAAAAAAGTTCTTTTTTTTCTTTTGTTAGCGGTGTCTCAGAGAAGCTTATATGTGGCGTCCCGTAAGGAAATAGAGTGGTTCATCATCACTACTGTTTGCAGTTTGAAACTCATCCCGAAGTCGGAACTGCCACTCATCCTCCAGCTCCAAGCGGACTATTGTCTGCCGTAGTGAGCTCCTGTCTTGGCATATGACACACAGGGTGGCACCTTCAATTGAAAAGCATGTTAGATTCTGGAGGTACAATAACAACTCATTTCCTTCACTGATCTTCCTAAGATATTTTAGAGAAATCTCTGCTGCTAGGGGGGAAAAAAGTAGTATTAGAAAAGTCTATCACCAATTAGTGATATCACCAGACTCAGATCAATCCATCTGAATGTGTCCATTTGCACGAAGGCACAGACACGGAGATGCAAGGATGGTGTGGGATGTGCTTTGGATCACAGGATGTCACTGTCTGACAGCAGTGTTAATATCATCAACTGCAGCAGAAAGAACATTAACTAGATCTTTAAATTACTACTGATAATTAAGCCCAAATAATAAAGCCTACTTTTCTGTTTATTTCATAGGACATTTGGGTTTGTAGAAGGTCAACAATGAAATTCTACGAAGCCAAACCAGTCTCACAACTGACTTAAGAAAATCCGCTGACTTCCTTAAGTATGAGAGCTGCCCTAGGTAAAGCACTCTTAGTCTGTAATTTCTTCTGTGGTTTAACAAATTTACAAACTTCGTTCCACCTGGTGTTATACATGATCATTTAATAAGCAGGAGAACTGGACACCTTCAGGACCATCCCCAGCATGTCTTTGTGCCTTCTTCCTCTGTCTCTGCCCTGCAGGGCCCAAGAGGGCAGAGGAGCACACTTCAAAATGTGGTTCTTGGAATTGGCTGAGGGTCATCCCTATGGTAACCCTGCACATGGACCATCCTCAGTCAACAAGAGAGGGAAATGGCTCAGCTGTGCCACCACAACTGCAACACACTTCAGCATTACTGAATTCCTCTGGCAATTTGCTAATTGCCAGCATTAAGACAAAAATAAAGATTTTTATGAGATTTATCAAGTTCTGGTGAGGCAAACCAAATCATCCATCAGCTAACAGCCTTCCTTATTTACAGAACTGAAGATTTACTGCCATTATAGACTGATTGCCAGAGCAGAATTTCCCGTCCTCATCACTAATATCTGTGCTCACAACTCTCAAGTTGCTGACTGCACAATTCATTGCCTGATTTCCAAAATCCTTGCTGATGTCCCTTTAAAATAACTTAAAGAATGTCATTTATCAACGTTTACCTAAGGTTCAATTATCTGCCAACAGTAACCGAAGTTTCATACACCCCTCAAAAACCACTCCATCTATTTCTTTTGAAAACAGTGCCAAAACAAACTGTGAAAATAATGGAGCTATTTAATCAAGCTGTTTATTCCTCTGCCTTTCCCTTTTCATCCATGCTATTATTAGTTGGAGAGAGGCAGCCAGGATGCCCAGCAGAGAAGTGAGATTACCTTTGAGAAACCTGAACCGCTTGAGGAGGTCTGCACCAACGAAGGAGTCGCAGAGATAGAGCAGAAGTCCACTGAAGAACACCCCTTCACAGTTGACATTGACTGAGTGGGGGCGAGAGCTAATGTAGCATATGGCCACCTGAAACACAAGGGGGAAAGAAATGCTTTCTGTCTCAGAAATGTCTAAGGATGACTTATATGGAATGGAATATAACTTAGTGATAACAGGCAAGTCAGCTGGTGCTCTGATAAAAATCCAATTGAACAAGATTGCAGTACTGAGCAAACTTTCCAAAGAAGTAACACACAGAACAAAACTCTAGATTCAAATTTGGTCACCAAGTCTGCAACACGTTATTTCAGGGCTCTCTAATTCAGTTTGATTTTTTTTCCTCTACAAATTACCTGCTTATAATAACTGTATAGATTATACAGGTTATTCTAATAAGGATACGTTTATCAAAAAAAGTGATTCCATAAGTAGGGGAAATCCTGGTGCTTGTGGTTCCAAGCACTCTTGTGTCTCAGTGCTGTGATGGCTGTTCCATAACAAAGGGTCCCTCCTCTATCTTACCACTGACCTCCATAAAATTTTTCTGAACAACAGACAAATGTCTTGTTAGACATTGACCCTGCTCCAGACCCAGTTCAAGCTGACCACTGGATTCAAAAATTCTGAACTCCTCACCTACAGACATCTAGAACGTATTTGCAAAAATCTGATTTCCTTGAAACCCAGGCTGATAAAAAGAGAAGCATCAAAGGATGAACATCAGGTTTTGTCAAGAATGGCATCACTTTTGGGTTTTTGCTTTGTATGAAATATTATTTCAGATAGACACGCCCAGTTCCTTTGCAAATTATGGAATTGTTTAGGTTACACTCATTGAGATCCCACTGTTATCATGGGTCCATGAGATCTAAGATCACTGACTCCAACTGTTAACCCAGAGAGTGATAAGGTGAGCCTCCTTTTCTCCAGGCTAAACACCCCCAGCCCCCTCAGCTGCTGCTCATCAGACTTGTGCTCCAGACCCTTCACCATCTTCCCTGCCCTTCTCTGGACATACTCTAGCACCTCAATGTTCTTCCTGAACTAAGGGGCCCAAACCTGAACACAGTATTTGAAGTGTGGCCTCCCCAGTGCCCAGTACAAGGGAATGATCCCCTCCTTGGTCCTGCTGGCCACACTATTGCTGACACAGGCCAGGATGCCATTGGCCTTCTTGGCCACCTGGGCACACCCTGGCTCACGTTCAGCTGCTGTCAACCAGCACCCCCAGATCCTCCTCCTTTGTGCAGTTTCCCAGCCACTCTTCCCCAAGCCTGTAGCACTGCATGGCGTTGTTGGACCCAAGCGCAGGACCTGGCACGGCCCAGCAGTCACATTAATCCATCACAGACCTCTGGTCTCTACCCACACCAGCCAGCTGGAGGCTTCACCACCAGCTTCTCCAGTGGATTGGTCCTTTACTTCCAGCAGCAGAATCTGTTTCAGACCAAAGTCTTCCAATGTTACCCTTGAAGCTGAGGAAGGGCATTTCAACACAACAAAGATACTGAAGTAAAGGTTTGCATTTCCTTGTCCCCATCATCCCTGCATATCTCTTGTACCTCCAGCCCGATGTTCAGGTAGCAGTCGATAGCCAGTACTGGGTTCTTGAAGTTGTGGATGGCCTTGGGGAAGAGTTTGTAGGTTGCATGTTGAAGGAATTTCTCCAGGAGGAACTGAGACGGGGCTGCCAACAATGTGTGCTCGCTGTCTGGGGCACAGACGTACTGAAGAGGCATTATTGGTGCCACGCTGTCTGAGACCTGCAGTGAAACCAAGGGGAACCCTTTTAACCCACCTACTCTGTGTATTTGATCTGCTGGAGTTCCTCTAACTGGGGAAGGGACTGGCATGACAGAGCAGGAAGAGAGAGAAAAGGAACAAAAGGATCAAAACTCCCCACTCGATTTTAACATAGCACCAAAGCACAGAAATAAATTAATTGCTCGTTCTGTGATTGCTATGTACTTCTGTGAATATCTGCTTGCCTAAAGAAGAGACATAAAATGTGGAGTTCCAACTGTCACAGTGGCCTTCATCCTGCCTTACTTGTGGGCATTACATGATATTACATACTCCTTGGGAGGAGTCATCCATAAAAAGTGTTTTCTATGGAGTTTTCTCATAGGCCAGTCTGTTACTACAGATTCCACTGCAACCACAAGAAAAGGAAAATCACAAAATGATCTTAAAAAATACTTAAACCCAAAAATACTTAAAGGCAGAGTTTAGTCAGTTAAATTGTGAAGTACAGGAGGTGTCTTTTTAAAAGGAAGATGGTGTGGGATGTGTTGAAAACCACCAGGAACACAAACTGTAAGATTCCTAGATTAAAGACAATCCTTTGAAATACATCTCCATAGGCACAGGTGTAACATACTCTGTGTAAAATATTTTATATATTTTTAAAAATACTTGGATTTCGTGGGGGGATTTCAGAAGGTTGTAGTTTTCAGAGCCTTTCTTCAGCCCTCTTTTTGTTAGGAAGTGCAAGGACTGAAACTCATCACAAATCAGCAAACACCAAAAACTTGTAGCTGTGCTGAATTTTTAAAACTGAATCTGGTACAACTTGCTTGCTTTGGATCAGTCTGCAAAATCTTCATCTATCAGAGATACCACTGAAAAACTACACCAAACTCTTCCCAATCTCTGTCCAACTTCTAATAGATTAGGAGGATTTGTTTAGTAATTTATAAATAGCAAAATGTTTCTCGTTTTCTATTTTTGATGCAGCAGCCCAACCATGGATTAAGCCATAAATGTCAGATGTCAAATAAGCACAAAATAAATCTAAAGAACTAAAGATTAAAGAATTAAAGACTAAGGAACTAAAGAATTCATTATTTCTAGGGAAAACAGGTCCTGATTTTACCACTTAAGTATACCAGACTTACCATGATTTTTGGCTTAACAACAAAGTCCTTTTGTCCTCCAACCTGAATGTGTTTCTTCATGACACTGAAGTTGTTGAAGCGGCAGATGAGGAGGCCACTGCTGTTGGTCCTCAGATTAAAATCCACATCTTCACAGAAGTACCTGGACATTAAACACAAGATCACTAAAGCAGCTGTGTGGCTGCTGTGCACAAACATTCACAAACCCCCTGCTAAAATGCACCACTGTGGGCTCAGCAGAGATTTTTGGAGATCATCTGATATGGTGCCACAAATTTTCTGCAGAGTTCCAAAGACTCATTCCTTCAATGAGCTCCTGGTCAAGGAAAGCAGCTGCTGGTCACCCTAAACCCAAACTAGTCTTCACTTTTCAGTGTGCCTGTGTGCTTCTTCCCCACACCCAATCTGGATTGCACTCATGCTCGTCACACACTGAAATCAATCATTTCCTCCCCACCCTTTACTTCTTTTTTTGAAATTATTTTTATGTTTGGGGTTTTTTTTTGGACTTGGCAGAAGCTCTGCAGTGACCAACCTCCACCTCTGAACAAACCAGTTCCATATGATATATTTCTCCATAAACTGGAGTCAAGGGGAAAAATATGGCTTTAACAAATACTTGGCTATGGGAGAAAAAGCTGCTGGGAAGTAACCCTAGTCCTCCACTATTCATGATGTTGTTCATTTCTATGGACTGACACCCACCTCATGATTCAACCTGACACAGAATGTGAAATCAAGAGCTCTGAAAGTGACACCAGCTTGCTCTGACAGGCTACAATTCCTCATTGAAACACACAGGATCCCTGAAAACAGCAGCAGGAACCCAAGGTGAAAAGCCCCAGGGCCATTTATGGCCAGCAGAGACGGGGTTTATTTGGAACTCACTTGTCTGGGGAGAAGAAGAATTGTGTATTTCTTCAATCTGTGCTGAGACCTAGCAATAAAGGCCCATGATATGGCTGCTTTATTGCAAATGCTTTAGGATGAAGTTAGGTGAGCGCAGGGGTGGGGAGGAAGGAAATAGTAGAAATGTTTTCATCTGGTTTTTTTGCAAACTCAAGTGACAGCAGGGAGGACAGCTATCTCTGAAAGAAATACAAGAATCCCTCCCTCTAGGCACTCTGGAAACTCCCCATTCTTCCTGTAACTGAGGCCATTTGGGCTCCTTTCCTGGACTTTGGGTACAACCAACTATTTTTTTATCCTCAAGTTTCTTCTTTCCTCATTTTTTCAGTCCTCTGAAGCCCTTCCTTGCCCTTGATCTGTCTTCCCCAGGTTTTCTTGGCTTATAGCAGTTTCATTTTGATGCCTTACTCATTCAGATGAAACATTTATCACATTGTGTTTTATTTTTGTGATTGTGCACTCATTTCATTACCTAAGGTAGGATCTTTCTGTTTATCTCAAGAGCATTCAGAAACATTGTGACAAGGTTCTTATCAAGCCAAGATGCTATTTTTCCACAGAGATGTTGCCTACCTGTTTAGGTCATATTGCACATTCTGGGTCAGGTCTATGTTGAGCAGTATAAAATCACGCACATGGCACCTGGAGAACGGAGCCTTTGATTTCCTGGTGTTCAGCTTGCTGTTCCATTTCTGAACACCCAGTATTGCATAATGAACAATTTTGGGGGTGGCTTCAATGTGTTGGAGGACACTTTTCAAAGACACATTCTTGCTGAAACTCCCAGGCTCCAGGGACTGGCTGCAAAACATCATCATACACAACATACAAACATATTTTATTATTTTTGTATTACATACCCTGCAAATATATACATGTGTGTGTATAAAAAGGGCCAAAAAATTCGATTGACAACTGAGAATGTTTACTCCAGATGCTGTAAAAATATATACATAAATGAAGACTTTTTAGCAACAGGCAACTAATTTCACCTCATCAGGGCAACCAATCAGAAAATGAGCCTTTCAGCAAAGTTCTTACACAGCAATTTAAGAAGGGAAAAGAAGTCATGTTACACATAAATTTTGGAATGCTATTTTCTCTGCACTGGACAGTGTAAGCACTGAGAAGGTCAAGAGCTTAATGCCTTCTAAGTTCCACAAATAAACTGTTTGCTCTGAGAAACATAAATTGAATCAAAAGAAAGTAACATATTGAAAAATCCCTCAAACAGTTGCTAGAAAGAAGAGTGGCTCTAGGCAAAGAACAAACACAAGCAGGGGTCTGTTGGAGGTACTGACACAGATGTAAGGGCACATTCATGTGGAAGTGTTCAACAGCAGGTGTTGAACTGAATGTTGGTGGCCAACAAAACAAACATTCGGCCTTCCTACTGCTCTGATGCTGGCATCCCTGCCAGATGTTGGACCTTGGTCACAGAAGTGCTGCTGGCAGTGCTGGAGCAGTGCAAGGAGCCAGCGTGGGTAGGCACCAACCTGGACTGCTCATGGGGGCTGTGCATGTTCCACAGGACGCAGGAGTCGTCCATGACCACGATGAAGGGCCACACGCACTGGCGCTTCACTCCCAGCTCCTCCAAGCGGTTTCGTTCCAGTTCCAGATTGTGGTAGGAAAGTTCCTTAATAAGAAACCTGGCAGCACCTGAGGAAATACCATAAAGAAGATATACAGACATCTTTATTAGACTTTATCACTCTTTCCAGAGAAAGGTAACACAAACATCTGCAGTCATTACCCTTTCTGAACTTAGTGCTCATATCACCTTAGTTTGAAAAGAAATCTGTATGTCCCTTTTTCAGTGTGATTAAATCCACAAGGCAGACTCCAAGAAGACTGGATGCTTTAAGATGCTCTGCAGAACACAATTCTCTGGGCATTAACGAAGTAATTTGAACCAAGAAAGGGCTAAGATTCTAAAACTGAAGCTACTTAAAACTTCTTGCAAAATAAACTCAGCATCCATGAAAACAAATTCCAAAGTTCAAGCCCCCAGTGTTCAGCTGCAGTTAATATTTACCTTCTGCTAACTAAAACATTGCAATTTGAATATGTGTTAAACATCTGGAATTTACACAGCAAGATTGAGTAAAATGAGTGAATATGGCCCACAAAACATCAGACTTTAAGCTGAAGAGGCAGTGATCCATGCAAACATATATTCCATGCCCCTGACAGCAGTTCTTCTGCATTTTTGCACAGACATTGCTGCTGTTATCACAGCAGGTATGTGAGGAGCTGCTGCATGGTTTCCTGCAACAGCATGATCCACACTGTCCAATGCAGATCTTGGTACCTTCACAGCAATGCATTTACGGTGTCTCTTACCAACTCCAGCGTTGTTGAACATGCCTGGCAGGACAAGCATGATGTGGTTGGGCCAGTATTTTCGGTAAAGTGGCATTTCATACTCCTTGACTACCAGGAGGTGCAGGTGGCTGATGCCTTCCATGGCATGGTAGAGGTTCAAGAGTCCATGCTCATGACGTCCACTCGATGGGGTGAAGATAGGACTCTTGACTGCATTCAAATTCTGCTGGAACACAAGGTATTTTGGCAACATTAGGGTGAAAAAGCAGGTTATTCCTGGTAGGGACTTCCATTTGTTTATTTTTTACACCACATTTTAACATCAGTGATTATTGCAACACATATGAATTGGACACTGGGAACAGAAAAAAGGATGTTTGCCCTCAAAAAACCCATTCTAAGGGCACTCAGGAAAGATTTACACAAAGGACTTCAAAACAAAAAGACAACAGAAAAAACCTCCTCCCATTAATTTGCATATGTATGCCAAGCTGCCTGCGTGCAGCAGATGGGTGAGAGCAGCACACAAACGCACCTTGTCAGAAACGAGTGGGAGTCGCATGCTTTCGAGATGTTTTCCCTGCTTGCTGAAGACAAAATGGTTCTCTTTGGACTTGGGGATTATAAAATGCAGCTGAACCTCTTCTCCCAGCATCGAGGATGAAAACGTGAATGCATGCAGAGTGGAGTCAGACACCTGAAGACCAACAAGCAGCAAAAAGAGGTTTCCAGCAGGTAACACAGAAGGACTAACAAGGAGGAGGAGTTCTTACAGTCACAGTACTGGAAGCCATCACAGAAGAACATCCAAACCACTCTTTCAGTAATCATGTTCCTCACAATAAGGTACATTATTGAGGCCTTGCTATTAAAGGAATCAGCTTTCTGTACCAGTAATGGTCTTTGGCCAAACAGGACTCTTCTGAAGTCCATTTCAGCTAGGAATTATTTCTCATTATTTACAAACAGAAGTCAAATATACAGATACACACACATACATAAACATGCATACATACTAGGAAAAAAACTGTCCAAATCAATTTACCCAGAAGGTTCAAAGAGCAGTGCAGTACATGGGGGTGCCTCCACAGCAGCATGCACCATCATTCAGACACCTCAGCAGGAGCACTACTGTATTGGTGTCAGTATAGTATTTTTCCTGTGGCAATACTCTCCTAAGTAGTAGTGTGACCAAAGCAGACCGCACCATTAACAAGGCTATGAAGAATTTGGGTGAGCTTAAGTTTGCCCAGCACTGCACTGAACCATGTAAGTGTATACAAATGCCTACACAGCTGATAGATGTCATCCTACAAAAGCATCTGTCTTACTACAAAGTCAAATCAATTACTCTTACCAATGAGCTTTCCATAATATTTTGCTAAAAATTGAAATAATTAGCCTAAGATGGAAAATGAAAGCAACTTTATTTAGGTTTTGTTAAAGCATTTAAGAATCCCTCTCTCTTCATAATGTTTGCTATCCAGTGACTCCCCTTTGCAAGTATAATTTCCCTGAGCTTAATTATCTTAATTCTATATACACAGCTCACAGTGACACATAGAAGTAGGTGTTTATAGTTATTAGTACTAGTTATGTTTAACCACATGCACAAAGATAAGTGGAGGGAACAACAGATGTCCTTGGGGAGCATTTGCTTCTGTCAATGGACTTAATGAAGCATGAGGTTTAGATCAGACCTGCTGGTGCTGCTCTGAGGGAACTGGCATTGTGCACTGCCAGGTCAGGGTGTCTACACTGCCATATCTTAATAGCAAGCTGCTGGAAAACATTAGCAAGCAAGGAATGAATGAATGGAGATAAGAAACTTCCAGGTAAATTGCTGCTGCTGGTTAAGAAATAATGTGTGAGCTATTAACCAGGAATAATCTTACTTGCCAGTCTTCTGTGAGCATAACTGTTTGCTTTAGAAATGAAAGGTTTTTTTAACTAAACAGATTAAAATGTTCATTTTGGTCCAGTGACTCATAAGCTACTGCTGAGAAGGATGCACAGTTACATACAAGGCAAGGAAGAAGGAGGTCTTGCCCTCTCCCATCACAGGTGCGGATGGCTGGCATTTAGGTTAGACAAGCATTTCTCTTAATCTTTACAGTCTTCTCCCATGAGACACTGCAAACTCTCTGGACAGGCTGAATAATGCTTTGGCTTCAGAAAACTAATCACAATATTCACCCTTTGCCAGAGGCAGCTGCAGAGAAAAACTGCTCATTCAGAACGTGGCAGACACAGTTGATGCTCCTGGGTCTGTAGCTCAATATCTCCCCTGAGAATGGAAGAATTAAACAATTCCATCTGAGGCAAGGTGAAAGCATGAGTCCTGAGATGAGAGCAGTATGCCTGGAGAGACCACAATAAAAAACCAAGGATGCAGTTTACCCTTAGACCTTGACACCAACCTGTGCAGCAGGATTAATGTCCATGTACTGATGGCACTGCTCACAGTGATGGAAGGTGTTGTAAGCTGCATATTTAGTCAGCATCATGGACACAGTCTCCCTTTTTTTAGGTTCCTCTGATTTTGTTTCTTTGCTTGTTTCTGTGCACAAAGAAAAGAAATAACAGAAATTTTAGGAGCGTTAAAAAACAGATACTGTGATCCTGGCACTGTGAAGAATATATAAATTATTTCTTTCCATTTCATTCTGGAGATTAAAGGTTCTTGTGAACTTGGGTTCAAATGAACCAATAAACACTGAATCTCTGCAGGAAAGTATTCCTTTAAAAGTCTACATTTTACTTACCTTGTTTCACTCTTGAGAGTTGCTCTGTGTACACAGGACTTATATTTCTGTACTTAGGGTCATGTACACTCAGGTCGAAAGATATTTTGCTGAAGATCTCAATGTCTGGCCAGTGGTCATTGCTAGACTGAGTAACTTCACTGTTTTCTGTATGATCTGCAACAACACACTTCAGGTAAGCAGAATCAGATACCCACCAAATGATGCCTATGTGGTGGTTGCTGCTTTACAGTTGCATTGGAACTCACACAGGCACACACACACACAGAGCAACATCTCTGAACACCATAAATACTACCAGTGAAATTACAATCCACACAAAGCCATTCCAAAGAAATGGCAATTCCTTAGAAACTGTGTGCAGGAGGAGAGGCCTCCTAGGTATCTTTCATGCTGCTGAGGTATAATTCACTCTGGTTTAAGCTTAAAATGCTCAGATGAATGGTCCTATTTGTGCAGAAGGCACAGGTGTAGTAGTTTTGAGCCCCTCTGTGATGGAATGAAGAGCACTGAGTTAATGAGAAGCAAAAGTATCCAAAGGCAGAAGGATGAAAGCAAGGAAAGAGAGGCTGTGTATATTTATGAGCTAGTAGCTGGTGGTACATGATAAAGGCAGTAGAAGAAACGCTTCTATTACAGCAAGGATCAAATGAAACTTTTCTGTACTGATCCAACAGAGATAAGTCTAAAGTAGAAAATCAAGTTTAAGCAATGGGAATGGTAGAAAACACTGGCCTAAAAAAACAGCTTTGGAATGCAGCTTGAACATGAGTCAATTCAGATTAAAATGAGATGGAAGACCACATGAAAATAGGTGTGTAACTGAGGTTACTGATTTTAGAAAAGTGAACTCAGGTGAAATGAAGGTTGGGTATATGGATGAGCACATGCTCACCCTACTCTGCTGCAAGAGGAGAGACAGTAATCTAAAGAGCTCTGAGTCCATTACTTTGACCTGGGTAATGTTCAAAATTTGGAGAGGGTGAAGGAAGTAATTAAAGATGTTGAATTAAATTAAAAATATGATAAAATGCAAATAGGTTGACTAAAGAAATCCTGTGTTACTTTCATTATTTCATGGCCATGAAATCCCTATTTCTCTGAACAAAGAAAATGCAATGAATCTTATCCTTCTAGACTCAAGTACTTGGTATGATACTATAGGACAAATTATTAATACAGCTGAAGAAAATGGAGAATGGTCTGTAAATTGAAAGAGTTGACTAGATAGAAGATGGCAGTACGTAACATTGCAAGCATAAAGGCAGGTGAGATTACCAATGAAGTTAAAGGTTCAATAGAGGGGCACACTGTTTAATATTTTCACTAATCTCACCAGCTTAAACAAAAAAATTGGTTTAAGTTTGCTGGTGGCACACTCCTAAAAGTCATTGTCAACATGCAAAAGGAATCAAAGATCAGCAGGACGGAATTCAATGGCCTCAACAACTGTAACAACTGTAACTTGGTGATATTTAACAGGAAAAATGTGAGTCATATGTACATTGAAGGATTAATAATAAGCATTTCTGCAGCAGGTTGGGAGCACCTTGGTTGGAAATGACAGAGTTGCTGAGAAACCTGGAGTACCAGCTAAGCATCAATGCCACTGAAAAGGGAGAATGGAAAAGACCATTCACAGGTTTCATCAATCATGGGGCTTTCAGTGGGGGCAGGGAAACACATAAGCTGTTGTAGGCTGGATTGGTTAAACATTCAGTTCTGCTCACCCATGCACCAGAAGGATAAATTGAAAATAGATGTGCAGGCCAGAGTACCAAACTGATTAGGAGAATAAAGAGCCTGTCATTTGTGAGAATCCTGTAAGAAGATCCAGACTACCTAGGTGAATGCTGAAGGGGAGGTAAGATAGCTGCCTGACCACTCCAAAGAAACAAACCTCAAAGAAGAGAAGAAGTATTTTAATTTAAATTATTATGTTTTTTGGTTCCAAACAGAATGCATATAAATGGGACAGAAACATATATGGGGTGGAGAATAAAGTAGTATTAAAAATAATGAGAACACAAGGGCTCTGGAGAAGCATTCCAACAGAAGTAGTGGGAGCAAAAAAGCCACAATCAAAAACCCCAACCAAACCCAAACTGCCCTTCTGCTGGAGTTCCATGCATTCCTGGCAGGGGTGTGATACATTGCCATGATCTCAACAGGCCAGTCAGCATGGTGCAGAACATCTCCTGCATTTTGATATTTCATCCTAAGTTTCTGAGGTACTGCCCCAAAGCTCCAAATCAAAGGAAAATATCTTTTTCCTTTTTTTTTTTTTTGCATTAATAACACTGTATGAACAGAAATATTAGTCTTTTCAAAGGTTCAACAACGACTACATTTTCAGGATGCCAGTCTAATGGTCATGAGAATTATGTACCAGAACATCATGAAGAGGACTAATTTTTAAAAGGTTTTGCTCTTCTCAAGGCAAAGTCCTGCCATGGCAGTTAATGGATCTGTGGGATCTGACAAATGAGCACAAATCCAAAGAGGATCCTGCTGTCCTTTATCCTCAGCATAAAACCTGCAAACTGCAGACAGGAGACAATCTTACTGAAAATGGGTATATAACTTCTAAACAAACATAAATAATAGTTAGGTTTCAGCCAGGAACAAAATGTTCTTAAATGTCCTGTCTGCTTAAAAGCAGACAGCACTTAAAAACCTGCAAGGAGAGAGAACATGGACAGATGTTGCCCATTTACAGCCTTGTGTTCACTTTTGTTTGAGTGCTACACAAATGTATCAACCCAAAATACATTTAATAGTTCTCAGATAAGCCCATTACAAAGTTCACTTTTTTATCAATGTATACTGAAATATATGCAGACACCTAGAGCCTAGCTACACACCAATGGAGAGGACATGTAGTAGGTGTAATTCATAGTCTTTTAATGAGCCTAAAAACTTCCTTGCTGACTAATACACAGGTAGGCTCTTTATAATACATCTTAAGAATACCTACTAAATACTTACTGGCATTAATTTCTTCTTCATCATACACATCTACTTCCAGCAACCGGATCAGCATGCGGAAGAGAATCCTTAGGAACTGCAAGTATGAACCAGTCTTTCCAACCTGAGCCAGAGATGGAAAAAGTCTAAATGCCAACCCAAAGTACTACAGTGGAAGTTTGGTACATTTCAGATAAATGCCTCTGGGCTTACCCCAAAGCTCTGTTTTCAGCTTTGCCTGAAAACACTGCAAGATGTAATATTGCCCACTATACTGAAAACACTTCTACTAAATTGCTCTCTGAGCACAACCTGGTCACAGCCTGTGTCACTTTGGTATGCAGGGAGATCAGCAGTGATAACTGCTTCTCTCCTGTTGACAATGTTATGCCCAGTGCCACCCACATGTGTTTCACCTAGGCTAAAACATGACATAAAGCATCACCCTTCCTCTCCTTACCACTTTCAGCATCGACTTAGCCTTAAAATTTGACTTTGATTTTTGACCTCAGAACACATCACTGCAAACTTGGCCCCCCTCAGACTGCTGAAAAGGCAGGAGGAACTTACTTGTGGTGGCCCTGTCAAAAGCAGCCTCCGGGGGTGAAAAGTCCTGGTGCCAGACGCCTCGGCCTGATTGCTGAAGTCCGCGTGGTGCTGCCGGGCCGTCGTCCACTGCCTGTAGTACAGAGACTGCTCCTCACTGCTCATGTCCTTGTGCAGCAGAGGCCTCAGGGAGCTCAGCCAAGATACGTCAGCGTGAGGGAGGAGGGAAGAGGAGGAAGGCAAGTTCCCATTTTTCTGCGAGCTCAGGAGGCAGTAGGCAGCTTTGGACAGGATGACGATGCGCGGCAGTGCCACACGGAGGGCCTTGCTGTCCTTGGCTGACTGGGCAGGCCACTGGAAAGTCTGGGAGACTGATGACAGCGAGGAGAGCTTGGGGGTGGTGCTGCTGGCCATCTGGTTACCCAGCGAGTCACACTCTTGTTTCAGGGTCTCTCTGGCTGTAAAGCTGGAGTAAGCTCCCTCGTCTACTGAGCTGTGTGCCACAGCCTGAAAGTTCAGGGATGGCGCCTGCTTCTGAGACTTGTCTGTGGCACTCGAGGAGCTCACACCGTTGTCAGCCAGGGAGCCTGGGAAAACAAATAGCAAGCAATGAAAAGTTACTGACTGATGAAAGAAATCCATGAATTCATTTGATCTATGTGACAATCCTAATGCACAAACACTTCTGTTCAGTGAATGCTGCTGTGGCTTAGGTCAGTGTTTCACCATGTAAGAAGAAATCATTTATATCTGTCTGTCCCTTTGGCTGGGGAGGCAAATGTCCTGCTGCAACAGGGGTCAGACTCCAAGTGCTCGCTCCTCATCTCTGTATGCTATCTATCATTTCCCATCTAGGATTTGGAATTTGATGGTACAATGCTCTGAAAGTCAAGTTTAACAAACCACTGTATACACAGATCAATTGTATCTTCCTTTCTATGAAGAACAGAGCATTTATTTCACTGCAACTTGACATGAACTGGGCTATGTCCCCTCCTCCTCCCTACCTGTCAGGTTCAGTTAGTGTATGGGAAGACCTGGTGCACAGCAAAGACCCAGTTCAGCTGCCTTAATACCTCAGACTCATAGGGAAATAAAGGGAAGGAACCAGAAGTGTCTGCAGAATGCAAAGAATGGAAGGCTTGGTGGGAGGTGATGCCTGAAGAGGTAGGCAAGACCCAACCATTCTGTTGGTCTTGGCAAGGAGGCAGATATCAATCCTCACCCATAGGTATTCCCAGAGTTACATAGTGTTTTTCTATTCCTAGAATTTTATGCTAGCCCTTTTTGCTCTGATTTTTAAGATCTTTTCAGGATCCACTGAACAAAGCTAGCAACAAATGTGAAATACAAGTTTAAAAATCAAAATCACAAGGGACGCTTGGTCATGGCACACCATCCCTTCCATGGAAACACCGTCTCCTTTTAGCAGTAGACAGGAAAATTGCTCACTGTGTGAAGAATCTGCAACTACCATTTCATTGTCTAGCCTGCAGCTGAATCCAGCTAAGCAACCCACATTTGAGAAAACATCTCACTGTTTGCATCCAAATTCCAGTGACTCAGGAATAAAGACTTGTTTTCCAGACCAACAGTAGGATAACTGACCTGAGGTTCCAGTGACAGCACTGCTGTTGCTCTGGGGCCGGTCCAAGTCTATCAGCAGCTCGTCAGAGTCATTCTCGCTGCCATTTGCCTTCTCCTGCTCCTTCTCACTGAGGTCAAGAGCTACAATAGGCCCTCGAATTGCCTCCTTGGAGACGTAGCAGCATGCCAGGCCCACCTCTTGCTCTAACGCAGTACGAGTTAAGTAGCTGGAGTCAATTAGTCGAAGGTCACAGTATTTCAACGACCTAGGAAAGCCAACTCAAATGAAAAAGAAGTTTTGTTTTCTCTGACTTTGAAGAACACTCCCTATCTTTAACTGGTTACTAAAAATTCATTAACAATTTTATTTGCCCATACATATAAAATTATTTTTAAATATTCAGTACATAAGGTGTGCTCCTTCATACTTTGCACAGACACTTACTGACCCACACATGACTTTTCACAAGCTGTACTTTTCAAACCTTTAAACAGTTCTAACTGAAGTCTGCAAAAATATGCTTCTTTTGTGAAAAGACAGCTAGATAGAATCAAAACCAACTCATCTAAACATGTTAGAAAGCAACCACACTGAAAGAGTAATAACAGCACCTGGGGAAAGTCTCTCCCAGAGGGTCTTTGCCGGTGAGAATAACAATGCAAGGTAGACCTTCCAGATCCTGATAGGTGCGAGGAATCCAGTCATCCTGCTCATTGCCCCTCCAAGCCTGTGAACAGAGAATATTCCAGTCACACCTAAATGAAATCTTCTAAATCTTCTGCTGTTTCCTTTTTTCACCAGTTCCTGCTTTTGCTTTTTATACAGAGCTTGCTTACTCAAGGGCCAACAGGAAGGAGACCTTGGGTGCAGGCATGCATTTGTTTTCTGGTAGCCAACTGTTAGCCAAGCATTAAATGCAAAGAAAAATGGGTGCATAGCATACGTTATTCAGTGCTGGAAATATTCACCAGGTGTGGCATTAGTGTGGGCTGTCAGAGAAAAAAGCCATTGATGCGTTCAGTTTGCACAGATAAAAGATATTAATGTAAAGCTAAAGTAAGACTTTGAAGTGGAGCGTGAAAATGGGCCAATGAACCTTGTTTAATTATTTTATACAAGGAAAGATTACATGACAGAAACACATTTCACCTTTCCCTGGAGGTAATCCCCCCCTGAAAGAATTCTTTACCCACAGTCTATCAAGGCCTGAGACCACAAAACTGCACCATTTTCCCTTAGCACTGGAAAGGTTGGTAGCATCAGTCTCATGTCCTTACATCCTTCAATCCCCCCAGTCCAGCAGAGCTTACTGAAAAAATTTATTTCCCCAATTAACTAGCAGTATCTAATGACTTGGGAAAGCAGCCTTGGCAGCAGAGAGAGAACTTCTGGCTCAAAAGGGTTAGTCCAGCTGTGTGTTCCTCTGCCTCTCCACAAAACAAAGTTTCTGTGAAAGTGCATGACTATAAAGTGAAATAGGGGAAGACAATTTTTCTTTTGATTTTCCTTGATTTTCTTTTTTGCTAGCATAAGGACCTAAAAATAATGAGTGCCTAGGGCTTTGAGATGTAAACTTGCATCCAGAAGATATATTTCTTGACCATCTTTCTCAGGAAGGTCAGAGAGGTGCAACCCTCAGGGCACCTCACTTCTGAATGTCTCCCAAACAGTTTGATTCTTGTTACACTTAAAGGGTATGCCATGACAGCATCCCTGTCAGTGAAATAGTTAATTTAAACTGTCTTCCATCTCTTGTTTCATTCTGTAGCTCTGACTCCCTGATGGAGAGGAACAACCTGGCTGGCTGGTCTGGCTGACCAGCAAGCTAGTCTGACAGAACAATGCAGCCACCAGCACTGCAGAGACAGCTTCCCACCCTCCCTGCCCTGCTGTGGCATCACACACTCTGCTAATGCCGTCAGAGAGAGGGACCAAGTAAAGTCACACTTTTCAGCTGGGTTCACTAACACCTGTAAAGCTTCCCTCCCTGCCTCTGAAAATGGTCATGATGAGGTCTCATCCTTCCTGCAACCAAGAGTATTTATTGGTGGGACCGCATTTTGAGCCTCAGCACTCAGTAGCCTCATATTGCTCTCTCCCCATACACACATCAAAAAAAGGGCTGGGATGCTCGTACTGAAAGCTCTCCACTGACTCTAGTCCTGTCGTTTCAGTACTCCACCTAATGTCAGAACAAATGCCCAGCAGCATAGAGACTAAATCAAATTTGTCTGCAATAACCTAGGCTGATGAATTTTATAATGGGAATCAGCTCCCCAAACATATGCTCACACCACGTCAGAAATCTTGTGTTATCCCAGGCACCAGACTAGCAGGTATGGTAGCACAGCACCAGCCTCACAGGTGACCTTTATTATTCTGAAATACTACTGGGACACCCCACCTAAAAAGACATTACAGGCTTATATTTGGGCAACTGAATTCTTCTCCTTAACTCCCTTCATATGCATGGTTCAGATTTGAGGGCTTTTCTTCTAGTAAACTGCAAGAAAAGAAGAAAGAATCCTACAGCTCTGTTCAGTCCAAAAACACATCCTATGTTTTGGAGAGAGGAACAAGAAGAATTATTAAGAAGATTTTTCACTCTCTACCTGATAAAATTCCTCTATTCCAGACCAATGTCTACATGGATATCCACCTGCAACAGCTCCACAGTCAAGGCCTCATAGGCTGCTTCAGCACTGTGTAAGGGCTGCAACTCATTATGGCAAAGCACTATTAAGAAGCCCTCACAGGATTCAACCCAGAATTATTTAAGAGTGGGATTCATTCCTATCCAAAAAAACCCACCAGCACAGAGCAGTTAATCTCACATGCCATTGTCTCATTTATGACTACTTTCTTCCCTCTCCTGCTGCACATAAAGTTTGAGAAGCAGGAGTCATAGTTTCTTTAAAGGACATTTTATCTGCTTTTGGCTGTAGGCAAGCTCTCTCAGACAGGCTCAAAAAATTCATTCCTCTTTTCTGTGGTTTTCATCCCTCTTTTCCGTGGCTTTGAATACAGTGTGTAACTCACAGTAGAAGCAGAAAATTAAGCTCTCTGTGAGCAAAGTTCAGGACAGATAACCAGTACTACTTTCAGGCTGATACCTAAGGCAGACAACTCATCTCCCCTTTGTTTAATGTAGTGAGGTCAATACATGAAGTGGGTTTTGCGACTTGAACCATGCTCTTTTAAATCCATGCAAAATTTTAGGCTGGTGCAGATATGCTAGGCATATATGCATGTAGACTCTTTAGGCTTTCAGCATGCAGGGGTTGAGGAAAGAAATCTGTGACAAATAGTATACTTTACCAGTTATCAGAAGGGCAGAAGATAGATGAACAGAGCAGACAACAGATACACTAGACAGACAGATAAGTTGGTGGAAATAATTAGTTTGCCTACAGAGATCTGAGCTCTGCTTTTAGAGGTGAACCCTCTCTGATGCATGCTGTTATTCAACTTTAAGAAGTGAAATAACAGCTGGTGTTTGACTTCATGAACCAGTAACAATTCAGGTTTGCTCCAAGTCTCTCTACCTTTTATGCTCAAGTACAGAAATGCATTCACAGTGACAGATACAGAACACCTGCCCTTTCCCTACAGAATAATTCACCTATAAACACGTGGGAATAACCACAAAACAGCTACAACAGCCAGATGACTACAGTGAGCACACAAACAAACAAACATTCAGCTCCTGCTGACCTTGAGCCGTGTGACGAAGTGTTTGGCCACAGTGAGCTCCGAGGCAGGGTTCCCCAGGAGGATCTCAAAGCGATACTGCAGCCCCAGCTTGTCCCTGACTTCCTGCAGCCTCTCCTTGGCCAGCATGGCCAGCTGCACCGATGGCACCCGGATGACCAGCATGTGGCCACAGCCGTTCTTGTCCTTTCCTGGACTTGTGATGAGGTCATCCATGATGCTGAGTGTTTCAGGTGTGCTGTGATCCCTCAGAGAGGCCATGGTGGTGAGGGCCATCAGAGCTTGGGAATACTGCTGGATGAGCAGGTAGCAGCGGATCACCATGCTGTGCAGCCGCGGGTACCTTGCGGGAGACACGGTTCTGCATTAGCACGTGCAAAATCACAGCACTGTCTGAAAATCAGCCAAAAAGCAGGACTGCACAGTGAAGAAGTGACTATTTTTTCCAGTAGTGGTCAAAAAATGAAGTCTTCCATTTTCATAGACAAAAATTTTGAACAAATTTGGCCCAAGTCCTGAGCTCAAGTAACAGAAATTATAAACTTCTCTTACCCTGATCTAGTCCAAAATTTCAGCTAAAGATCTTTGGCTTGATGGAGATAAGGAACACCTCAGATCGAATTTATTCCCAGAACACACGCTTATAATTGCTTTGCTTTCCACAAGCTTTTTCTTCTACAAACTTGAGGACCATCGTGGCTTCAAGTAGTTAGTGGGAAAAGTACTTCATAATTTCACAACTCTCAATCTCTCATCAGAAAGCTGGATTTACCAATAGGAATTGCTGGTTCTGAGCCAAATCTGAACTCCCATTTTGCTTTTTAACTTACACAGCCAACATCATTGCTTTCATTACAGCTACATGCAGTGACAACAAATATGAAGTAAAATTTTAAGAGAAATAAAATTAAAACCTACTCAAGCAAAAAAACCCACTCAATTTCTAGACATTTCCCATGAGCTCCCTTGCCACCATAATACAGAAAAACACACTACTATGCTTTGAGTGCTGGTCTTGTGTCACATAAGTCCGAATAACTAAAATAACTAGAAGTTCTAAATTTCTCTGGTGTCTTTCTTGAGTAATCTAATAGACAATATGATACCCATTTAAAGAAAGTTTTGGGTTTGTGTTTAGCCAGTAGATACAGTAGTTTGTTCTGGATACCATCAGCCAGTCATTAAACCAGTTAATTTTTAAAATACTTTTTACTCTTCCTGCCATAAAAGTACCCACTGCACTTCTGCTACTAAAACAAATGGAGCCTTTCTTATAATACAGAAACGTCAGCAATATTTTCAGCTCGTAAGGCTGAATGGCTCATCCACCCAGACAGAATAGCCCAGTTTCTTGAAAACAGAGCCTAAACTGATAAACTGCCACACAAAAACATAGCCTGGCTCCAAGGTAGAGAGGTTCACCTGCCATCAGTTTCTAGTATTATCCTAATCTCGTATGATTATTTGCACATACATAAATCCTCCTTCATCCTTTGTTTCACCCACACTTAAACAGAAAGAGAGTGATAGTGACCACTATCTCTTCCACTGGATTTGACCAGAAAGAATAGAAGAAATCTAAGGAACTGACCAAATTATTATTGCCTATTTGTAGATAATAACAAAATTAAGTATTAATGATATACTTAATTATTAATGTTGCTAATTTAACATACTTTTACTTAATAAATACAGATACATTTACAACTATTATATTGACCTAATTAAAACAGAAAACACAGTATTGACACAGAACAATCCTGTTCTAGCGAACATGAAAACACGAGACCTATTATTTGAAGTGCTATAAGGGATCTGTCCTGCTGATATGCATAGCAGATTAACTCCACATTGCTGGAAATGACAGTATTCCCCTCACTCCTGAAATGGACACATTTAATTGTATCTTGGATATGTGCCATGAAAGTAGCTTTTTCAGGCAGCTGCAGGGTACTAACAGGCCCTGAGCTGCAGGAACCAAAACCATGGCCACCTACTGAAATAACAAAAATTGTTTTAGAAACACCCTCACCACCAACGAGAGAGACACCAGAAGCGGTGAGGCATGAAACCTGTGCTACCTTCTGAGCTCAGTGAGGGCTGAGCCAAAAGAAGAGAGAAGCACAGCTGAATTCAGCTTGCTGCTGAATGGGCCCAATCTCTTCTATAAACAAATGAAGGACATCCACTCCCTTCTTCAACTGCACTAAAATTGTTACAAAATTAAAATTGCACCTACTTCATGTTTTCCAAGATCAACATCAAAGGTCATCATGTCTTCGTCCCTGTAATGGGGCTCATAAAGATGTATCTTTAAGATCCCAACTGGGCAGAATCCCAAGTTTCCATGTTATTATTTACCTTTCTAAAAGCGTGTTGACCATTTTTTCAAAGGTTTCATCACATCTCAAAAGGGGACTTGTGACTCCCCACTGGAGGGATTTGCTGTATTCATTCAAACCAAAGTATAGCTTTTCTTCACTTGCCGCATCATCCTGTTTCATGCACAAACAGCAAAAATATAGGTATTCCAGAACAAATTTTTATTTCTTGTGTCTTTTAAAAAAATAAGTGGAAAGCACTTTCCCAACCAAAGAATCCTTTCTTTTTATCCATTCTCCCTAAGTGATGCTATTTATTTGTTTCAATGAATACAATAAAATGTAAATTTTATTTTTTTTATTTTTTTACTTAACCTATTAATTGCCTACAGCTAGGAAAGACATATGTAGGTCCTTGCAAAATTTTCAGTATTATCTACTACCTGTGACTGCATGGGGTTTCTAGAATTCTGCTACTCATTTTCTGATCCCCTATCTCTGGCTTTAAATCTACTGACAACTGTCATCTCATTTCTATTTAGAGTAGAACCTGAAAAGAGAAGGATTATTAATTTCCAAAGTTGTTCTTGATTGTCAGAGTCTACATGCTTTTCTAATGAAAACCACAAATTAGTAATTTTTTTTTTGTTGGAATGTAAATCTGCATTCAGCTATCAGAAAGACAGAATATTTGTGTTTCAAATTTCATGAGCCTTTGATGGAAGCACAGCATATTCTCCAGTGCATTTATATCAGCAGCAATCTCTAGGAATGTAATTAACCACCTACAGTCTCCCCCTTTCTTGTGGGTTATTTTTTTATCAGAAGACTGAAAGTTGGTAATTTTTTTACTTTTGGGAAACAAAAAAATTGTCTAGACCATTTTAGAAGGTCACCACATGGTTTATATTAACAATCAACCAAAAAGCAAACTTAGAATATTCATTCATTCTGTCATTTTACATTAACTATTTTTTACAGCTCTCATTTTAAGACACTTTGCAGAAATAAATGGTCCACTCAGCACAGTAAAGTCAAATCTGATATAAATACACCAAACAAATAATAGGAGAAAATGCTATTTTTAGCAGGTTTATCCAAAACATCCTCAGAATCAGCTGGCTGAAATGATGGAAAAAGTTAATAGTGCAGAATATCCAACAGGACATTTCCTCTGCACAGTGACAGCACCTGCTACACCAAAACTTGTTAACCTAGCACAGAACTTTAACTAGGACTGGGAATGTAATGAACAGACATGACAGGCTATGTGACATGTAACTTACAGTCAAAAGTCAGACTGCTTGAAAAGGGAAAGGCAGCTCTGGAGCTTTATGGCATGTCTACATAGCTTTGTCTGACCAGAGCACAGAAAGTGGATTCTCATCTTCCATGACTGGATAAAGAAAGCTGATTAATTCCTGGTCCTAAATATCAGGTGCTACCTCTACCATCACTATCTCAGGGCTGTCCATCTGGAATCTGAGATAATGAACTCCAGCAGAGAAAGAGCTCCCTCCCAACACAAGCATTTTCTAGACTCTGTTAGGCATGAATTCCACATTAAAACTCACAGTTAAAATTAACAGTTAAACACTTACCACAGTGTCAGATTGTATCCAATGCACCTCGTTGCTAGAGCTGATCCTGGACTGCTGTGTTTGCAGGGCATAAGGGAAAGAGCTGACCTGAAGAACAAGGAGGTTGAACGCTTCAAGCACCTCCCTGCAATTAATAACTCTATCAGCCAGACCATGATTAGGCTCACCATGTGACAGGGAACTTGAAATGGCACTGCAGAAATAAGAATGCAAAGAATTGCTTTACAGACATCCTGAAATTCAATGGATTACTCTCTTCCTACAGAAAAATGTCTAAATTAACATGACACAGAGAACCACGGGTTTTTTTTTCCAAAAATCTCTTTGGAAAGGTAAAAGACTTCAAAAAATGTTTGACTGTTCTCTGTGGGTGAGCTCAGGAAAACAAGGGAAAACAACAAACACCTAAATAAAGGATCAAAATCTGTTGACAGTGAGAAGGTGGATTAGTGTGACAATTTAAAAAAGCATCACACAGAGGAAACCAAAAATAAGCCAAAGCTGATTAAACCCCTCTCACTAAGAAACGCTGTTCCATGTGCTGTGGGGATAGGATATATCAGCAATTTTATGTAATCCAGTGGCATTTCCAGTCTGAATTAACAAATTCATAAAAGGGTGGAGAGCTGGCAAGTCTACTGATATTCTGAGCTCCTGAAATTGCCTTTACTTCCATTATATATTCAGAAATTCCAAATTCAAAGTAGAGCAAGGACAGTAAAAAAAAGTGAATGGGAAGACCAGGTAGAAATAATGTTGCTTTTGTCTCTTTTCAGCTGTCCTTCAAGGTGAGTATTTTGCTTATTATAGAACCATAGAATGGTTTGAGTTGAAAGGGACCTTAAAGACCATCTAGTTCCAACCCCTCTGCCATGGGAAGGGACACCTTTTCTAATATTGAAAAGAATCCTACAACCTTATATATCATGTTTAAACCACATTATTCTCCTTAGTTTAGTCATGGAACAAGAACAGAATAATCAGCTTTACTTATTTCTTTCTTCTTTCAATATGAACTTGTGATTTGGTGTGAATAAATGTTTTTGCACGTGTATACATGTTGTGTTTAGACCGAAAGCCAAATTCAATACAGCTGTTTCTTTAAATCCTTTTCTTAAAGAAGCTATGGCATCTTTCTTATGATGCAGACTTAAAATGCCTGTAGGCTTTCTCATATCACAAACAACACTATTATCAGAGATAGAAACATGAATTAAAGCACAACCAGCTAGTGAGCATCGGACACATTTGGGTTTGAGCACAGAAAAAAAAAAAGAGGAACAGAAAAAAAAGACAAGAAGAACAAAGAAATTTGCAAAATCCAGCATTTTCCCCTAGATTTCAGCACCATAGCACACGAGCCTAAAAAGAGTCCTCTTAGGCATCCAATAATCTGAAACTACTCTCACCTACCTTCAGCTGAATCAGAATAAGTATGGGCAACCAAAAGAGATTCTCTTGGATTATAAGGCACAAAATGCCTTAAAAATGCCTAGGCAAAGCAATATGTGTCTAAGATGGTAAGTCTTCTGAAAAACCTAATGGGAAGATGCTGGGAGAGGATGGTTTGCCTTCAGCAGACTGGAGCAGCTACCTTGTTAAATCCACGTGGGCATTGTCATGAACCAGCACAAAGAGCGTATAGGGGTTCTGCTTCACCCGCCTCATGAAAACTTCAAATTTAGCTTGAATCTCATTGTCCAGCCGGACCACGTATTTCTCAGCTCTCTGATAGGCTGTCCCATTGTCTTCTAGGCCCAAGTCCACAAGCACACCTGTCAAAAAGGAGAATACAACAAAAATATTTTCCTTTGAGTGCATCCAAAAATGAAGGGTCAATGGGAAGTTGCCACTTGTCTGCCAAACCACTGATAGGCCCCAGTAGGAAGACGATTATCCAAATGTGATTTCTCTCACAATGGAGGCCAAAAGGTGCTCCTTGGCTTCTGGATTTCCTCCAGAAACTGCCTGAAGACCTTTCAAAAACTTCTCACATTATCAAAAAGTGGGGGGAAAATATCAGGACTCCACAAACATTTCCAAAAGAGCACTCAGTTGGTTATGGCTCCATGACTGATCCTAGGCCAAACTTGCCTACGTTAAGCTAATATATTAATATTGTTTGAGTCAGAAAAAGTCACCCTGACCTTTCCTTTGCAAATATCATTAATTCATGTAAAATTGATTCTTCCTACTATCATATCATATCATATCATCATATCATATCATATCATATCATAATCATATCGTATCATACATCATATCATATCAATCATATCATACTTTTCATGCTCTGCTTCAATGTTTGTGTCAATACAACCAGTCTTTGTAAAGATATATTGCTGTCATATTCATA
Organism: Molothrus ater; assembly: GCF_012460135.2. NCBI lineage: Eukaryota > Metazoa > Chordata > Aves > Passeriformes > Icteridae > Molothrus > Molothrus ater. The sequence continues at coordinate 105,671,225 of NC_050478.2, read as the reverse complement.
AATTAGGCATGGTGCAATGTATATTATGTTGAATGCCATTTGAATTAAAAAAGTAAACTACTCTGAAACATGGATCAATTAGGTATTTTTCAGGTTCTTAATGATTTTGTAAATTTTTCTTTTTTTGAGGAGTGCAGTAAAAGACAAACTATGAGGACAAAAGATATGCTGGAGCAGCTTACTTTTCCCCATATACCAGTAATGATGTAATAACATCCCATACTGGGGTTTATGAGCCTATTTTCCCTCCCCTCCCTTTTACCTGATTGTCGAATCCGCTGAAGGGTCTGCTGCACCAGGACTTCTGAACGGGGCACTATAACGATGAAGTCCACCTTGCTGAAGTGGCCCAGATCCAGGCTCTGATTGCCGCTGTCTGCTATAGCACAAACCTGGGACAAGAGCTTTCTGGCAACTGTGAGCTGTGGCTGGTAAATTTGGAAGGTATCAACATCCAAATCTAGAGTGTGTTTGTTTGAAAAAGAAAACAAAACACAGCAAGAAACATGTTTACTTTCCCACCCCCCCAGCAAAGCATGACCCTCCAAACAGCCTACCCTCTATTATCAGGAAAAAAACATCACTCACCAGAATAAATCTCTACTCTCTGGAAAGTTTGGTCCAGATCACAAATGCCAACTTTCTATCTTTGGTAAAAATGTGGTAATATATCAGATGACCTCAAGTATAGCACTGTCCATTTCTTAAAATACCCAAAGTGTTTTAAGGATTTCTAACCCAAGGAAACTCAACGCCAACACAATGAATTGCATTCTGTTAAATGAACCAACACATACATAATATGCATGCACATACCTAGATACATATAAAGATGTGCATGTGTACACATAATAAAAAGCAGAGAGAGAGAGAGGTACAAAGCTCTAATGTTCTCCTGAAATTCAGATTTATTTGGACTTAATGAACACCAATATCACTCTAGATGCAGAGAACTGAGAGACTGATCAGAGCACTCATGTTTCTTCAAAATAAAAAGCATGTTCCATTTCAGTATTTCCATGAGGTAAATTCTATGTCCAACAATCCATGCTTCATCAACCACTTTTCAACTTGCAGATTACCAGATTAAATCCTGTAATAGTATTACAATTTTGTTAATGCCACTTCTACCACTGTGTTGGTTTTACACAGGGACGTGTTTTCATGTGTGCATATGCACATGTGATCATCTCCCATTCAAATGTGCCTTAGTGTCCATCTCAGCAGATCTGCCAAGGAAGAAATGTCCCTCTCATTGCCTAGGAGACTTAATTCTTTTTTTTTTTTTATTCAGGCAGTTTCTCAAGAGCTTCAACCACTGTACATGTTAAGGACAAAACTAACTCAGAACAATTGTTTGAGAAAATATGAAGGTTTAAAAAAAGGTACACAGTAAGAAGAAAAAAACCCCCAGAATCTAAAGATCATTCTCCTTTCAAATTAATCCTCTGAGGAAGCTTGAGACTTGTACTTCTGAGGGTGCCAGAACACAGTGCCTGGCAGCACTTCTAGTTGGATCTCCTGATCCACGTGGAGACAATAAACCATTTTGCTTTCATTTAGATTTAATACCAAATAGATGAATTTAAGTTAACTAATATGAACCAATAGCATACCTTTCTTTCACAGAAAAAAGCTTACTGGAGGTTGAATTTGCTTTGATACTGGACCTGAAAGAATCTCAGTGTTCACAACAGCTCAGTGTATCTTTTGCCAGTATTGTGATATGAAAAGGAAAGTATGTTTAGAAGTCTGAATAGCTAAATAATTCTGAAAATTAGCAATTTTAGACAGGAAATCCTAGCTTACCTTTTGCACTTAAGCATCTCATCACATTATGCTGAGTAAGATACATCTCAGATCAACAATTTACAGATCACACTTGCCTAACACTTTCAGCCCAAGATCTTAGAACACATGCCCTGAAAGTTTAAGCCTCAGAGCACAAGCCTTTAATGCATATTACCAAGCAAGAGGACAGCTGAGGAGATCAGGAGGACACAATTCCCCTCTGCCTTAAACTCAAGGTTACATTCCTTTTCTCTGAGCAAAAAGATGAGATGAATCCACTCTGCCAGTGCTACAAAGAAACATCTTCCTAGTCTGCCTGATGACTAACAGAAGATAACATGTTTTAGCTAATAGAATATAGAAACATCAGGCGAAAAAATTGCTGAAGGTTGTTACAGAGATTTTCTGTCTGAGCAACTGCTGTATTGCTACATTTAGCTGGCAGTATTAGTATTTTAAGATTGGCACACTGACTGCAAATGTGCCCTCAGATTCTCCTGAGGTGTAGGCATTTTGACGTTTAGCGAGCTACTCACTTATTTAATATCTTGCACGTAAAAAAAATTACCTGGTTCTTGTGTAGAAACCATGGCAATTGCCTCCTGAGATGACACACACTCACTAACATCTCCATTAAAAGGAATAATGACACTTTCCCCTCGCTGCTGTAGCATCTTCTCCAGCAGCTTGTCCAAATCATCACCTAGATCAGAATGAGCAACACCAGGAAACCATGTCAGAGAAACACCATTGAACATTACATACACCCATGTTCTCCCACAGCTGGTGTCAAATCTGCATTCGGGCAAGGGACTGGGCATACAGGGAAGAGGAGGGAGAATACTTTCCTATCTACTGATTTACCAACTGGATTTTTTTTTTTTTTTTAAAGGAGCCACAGTTATAATTTCAGGTCTGTGGCTTTACAGCTACTGGTGACATCTGATGATTACCAAGAAATACACACCATAAAACAACCTCTGAAACCTTGCTAAAAGCACAAACTAGAAAACACTTGTGTACTTATGGGTTACATAAGTATTACATGCCCTGCTTTATATTCAACAGCTGAGACAGGGTTAAAAATGTTTTGCTAGAGGGTTATGAACTGCCACCACACAGGTGAAGGAGACAAGCACTCTTTTACACACAAGGAGGAGAGAAGAACAGAATGCCTCTCAATGGAAAGAGCAGAGCTATATCCATGTGCATTTTAACTGCTAAACAGGAGACACACCAACCCTAAAGACAAGACTGTCTTGGCTAGAACTTCTGCTTCTTAGAATCACTCACCTAAAGATGTATTTTTGAAATGTGATGCCAGGAAACTAACTTTCCCTGTGATGAGCTCATAACTGATCTCTTTTAAAAATTCACTGGTGGTAAGCATGCTCTCTGCAAGTGCCCGAGATTGATACTGACCTGGAGAAGAGAGGGGGAAAGAGTGAGAGCACACCTTAATACAATTTATTGTCAACACAACCTCCTCATCCTAGAAGTCTGGAGCACTCTGATTTTCAATCATGGATCTCCACTGCCTTTACCCAGTAGACTGGGAGAGCAGTCTCAAGTCTACTTCATCAGTGACTGGAGAATTAGTTGATATAACTAATTTTAGCAGGTTCTTTGCGATTACACATCGTTTTGCATACTTGTATGACAAATGATACTCAAAATAAGTATTTGCACCTTAGACTAAATGGAGGATTCTAGATAAATAGGAAAAAAGTAATTATCCCTAGTGTGGGAGAAAAAAGATTAAAAAAGTAAAAAATGGCATTACGGATTTATCTGCCTACAAAGGAAAGATGACTAGTCAAAGTTCATTTCCATCCAGACACACTCATTCACACACAGATAGCACAGCCAGTCATCAGTGCAGAATAAAAAGGATAAAAATAAGGACAAAAAGGATGAAAAGCACATTCTGTTCTAAGCAGTCTGCAGAAGACCCTGCCACGTAAAATATCGCAGTTGTTACACAAAACAAAGTCAAAGCAACTCTTTTGTCACTGGGTCACTTCAAGATATTTTCTAAGGCAATCACACAAACAATAAAGTCTCAGGCCTCTCAAGAAGTAGTAATGACTGGCATAAAGATATTTTTCTATATCCTCATGGACTTCAGTACTCCAAGTCTTGCTGAAGATACAGTAAGCTTTGATATTGCAGTGCAACAATACAAAGGAGAATAAAAAGAACAAAAGGGATTTAAAAACCAGATCAATAACTCAAGAAAATGAATTTGGCATTGCCATTTGAAGCAGTCTGCAAATATACTCACCTAGAACCACTACACAGAATTCATTTCCTCTAATCTTGGATGCACAAATGGCAACTACATAATCTGGTAGCTTTTGCTGATGTTTCATTTCATTGAGAGACCTCAAGGTCTCTGAGATGCCCTCAGCCAGGGAGTTCTGGGTGACAACCACGTGCACGAGATCCCGGGACACACTGGCGATTAACCTGGCAAGCCAAGGGAGTTGACCTGGTGACACAGAGATACACTGTGCACTCATTTGCAAGGATCTCTCCCTCAGAGTGAACTCCTGCATAGCTTTCAACATGATCTGCTCAAATTCTTCCCTCAGGGGTATCTGGTCAGGACCTACAATGAAAACAAACAAATAGAAGAACAGTGTCTCATATAAAAATGTTATTGAACCAGGAATAATTACATGTCTGTCTTGATCTGACAGCTCCTTCACCATATTTTTTTATATTTAAAAAAAAAACTACTTGCTGCTCAGTGGATATCTACCCACATGGCTTATTCTTTTTTATTTTAGAAGCCTTTCTCTTCCACCACCACCACCTTTTTTTTTTCCTCTTCCAAACAATGAGGTATTCCACCTCATTCCTAGCTTCAGCAACTGGTGGGACAAACAAGGGAGTGGGAAAATATGTGCCTTTTGCCTGGAAGAAAAGGATTAAGCATGCAGCCATGTGTTTTTGCAGCAGAAAACCAAAATGCTTATCCTTGCACCCTAATCACAGCCATGTAGCCTGACAAAGCCTGTTAAGTGCTCTTTGTTTTGCTTTTTCTCATCTTGCATACTAATCAACTAAGCATGGATGCAAATAAACACGTTTAACCTCTTCCTTAGCTTCATTAAATTAATTTAGCAAATCTGCAAGCACCTAACCTAAAGAAGAATATGCAATCTTAGATCTACATTCCCCAGACTCTGTCAACTGTACTGTCAACTTGAACTGGAAAACAGGAATATACGGCATCCTATCTTGGCATCAGTCCTCCAACTGAACTTCAATTAACATTCTGTTCAGTTAGCTTTGTCTCATTGTCAAAGATACTCAGGAACAGTTAAAACACAGAGTAAAAAGTAACCATGGCTTATATTGCCAAGATCTCATATCAGTGCCAAAGGAGGCAGCTTCACACTTCAGCATCTTGCTTTTCTCTGACTAAACCGGGGGGGGGGGGGACGCTTAAATACCAGAGAGATGTGAAATAGTGGGTTTGGTTTTATGTTTTCTTTCAGGCCAGGAAACAGAAAGGTTGTGTGAGAAACAGGGTGTGGGTAAATAACCCACAGCAGAGAATCTGTAAAAACTGCCAGCTGTTGTCATTTTTGCCTTTTTGAGAAGTAACATATGGAAAGTGCCACCATCCAATTACCACAGGATGGTAAGACAACTATAAACTTGTAAGTGCAAGGCTGTTTTCATTTTTGATGCAAACTGAAAAATTCTGAAGAGTCCAATTTAACACAGCATGGGCATAATGCTCTCTTTTAGAGCTCTCTTTTGGAAATGGATTTTCTTTTTCCCTCTAAGAAAACATCACACATTCTAGGTCCTTGAAGACCTCAAAATTAAAAAAAAATAGACTTATAACAGTAGAGAAGAATGTTCCTCTACAGAAATAAAGTAACAAATGAAAATGATGTCACCCACTAAGAGAAATTAAAGGAAGCTTTTGCTGATTGAGGGAGGCTACTTAAGAGATAGGCTCTAAACACAAGGGTCATCATCATGAATCCAAGAAGATTAAAATAATGGTAGAAATGGAAAAGCAGATTCTCAGTATGAGAATACACAGAACTTCACTCAGATTACTTATAAGAAAGTACAGCAGTCTAGAAAAATAATGGAACTAATATCAAATGAGATGCAAGACAAAATGATTGATATTGATTTTGATTGTGAATAGTTTCCTTAAAAAAACATATTGATGCTAAAAGGGAATATATAGAAGATTCTCTACAGAAATGAGCATGCAAATGATCATCTTGATTTCAAAAACAAAACTGCAAAATAAACAATATCATAAAATATTAATATCTGAGTTACATTCAGTTGGTGTCTGGGCACAAATGGTGTTCCCCAGGGCTCAGTGTTTGGGCCAGTCTGTTTAATATCTATATTGATGATATGGACAAGGGGGTTGAATGAGATTGGGTCAGCTGGTCAGAACACAGTGCTAATAATGCCAAGGTAGTACATTCAAACTCCATATGGGCCATTCCCTGGACTTGATGATCCTTATGGGTGCCTTTCAACTCACAGTATTCAGTAATTCTGTATGAGAGCACCCTCGGGCAGCTTGCAGGTGACAGAGGGCAGGAAGGCTCTGCAGAGGGATCTGGACAGGCTGGATCAATAGGCTGAGGACAACGGTTTGAGGTTCAATGTCGGAACCCAGGACATCCCTTTGGCTGTCCTGGACTGCCAGGACCCCCACCAGGGGTCTCAGAGACCCTGGCACAGAGCCCAAAACGCCTGTGGTTTTGATTATGACCCGTGGAGCAAGTTACCAACCTTAGATGAAGATCTGCAAGCCATGACAGTTTAAGTAGAATGATAGTGAAGTTATCACAGGGTGAAAAAGTAGATTTTTGGGGTTTCTAGAATGGGAGTTCAGGGGGCAAGATGGAGGGATCTGGGCATGTCCAGCCTTTCTCCTTCTTCTTCTTCTTGGCCTCCATCTTCTGCTGTGATGTTGGCACTGTTAGATTGGTTTAGAGTAGAAGCTCACTGTCTAACATAGGTGACAGGTGTTGGAAAGTAATTGTAAACATTGTATATGTAATTTTTAGTATAAAGACATAACACCACCCTGGGGGCAGGCAGAGTGCCTGACTGTCTTGCTGAATGGACCTCGGCTGGACAGAAGAAAGAATTTCATAGATAAGATACAATAAACAACCTAGAGACCAAGAAATGAAGAGCTCTGACTCCTTCTTTGAATGCCGGGGCTGGGAAAACAGATTTTCTAACTTTTCTCGGGGTCACTGTGACCAGCGAGAGATACCGAGAGTTCAACAAAACAAAGTGCCATGTCCTGCCCTTGGGTCACAACAACCTCCAGCAGAGCAACAGGCTTGGGAAGAGTGGCTGGAAAGCTGCCTGCTGGAAGAACACCTGGGGCTGTTGGTTGATGGCTGGCTGAACACGAGCCAGCACATGCCCAGGTGGCCAAGAAGGCCAATGCCTGGCTTCCACCAGAAGTCACGAGGCCAGCAGGACCAGGGCAGGATCATCCCCCTGTAGTCAGCACTGGTGAAGCCACACCTCGAGTCCTGTGTACAGTTCAGGGCCCCTCACTACAGGAAGGGTGTTGAGGTGCTGGAGCGTGTCCAGAGAAGGGCAGCAGAGCTGGTGAGCGCGAGTTCTGTGGGAAATGGGAGCTGGAGCTGTTTAGCCTGGAGAAAAAGAGGGCCAGGAGGACCTCACTGCTCTCTACCATTACCCGACAGGAGGCTGTAGCCAGGTGGGGATTGGTCTCTTCTCTTGGATAATAAGTGACAGGACAGATGGAAATGGTCTCAAGTTGTGCCAGGGGTAGTTTAGATTGGACATTGGGATAAATTTCTTCACTGAAAGGGTGGTTAGGCATTGGAATAGGTTGCCCAGGGAACCTATTCAGCATCCCTGAAGGCATTCAAAAGACACATGGATGTGGCAGTTGGGGACATGGTTTAGTGGTGAACCTGGCAGTGCTGAGTTAATGATCGGTCTCACTGATCTTAAAGGTTTTTTCAGACTAAATGATTCAATGCTGCTATGATTCTATTCCATTATTCTATACAGTTTAAGTCAATATATTCAAATGTCATCCATTTCTGCATGACACTCATCTTCTTCAGGGTACATCCCACAGAAACTACTTCTCCAACCACCTAAGACAAGATAATTACTGGAATAAGCTCTTGCTTTTAGTTTCTCACAATCCCTTCTACTCAAAGCAAAGCCCTGCAAGAGCCTTGAGTCTGGATGTGCATTTGGACATTAAAACTACAAAACACCTCTGGGTGTCACAGCATACAAAATCTAGAGTCAAAATGACTCAAATGCACCACAACAATGCACAGAGAGAAAGGGGAATGATTTCAGAATCCTAAACAGGAGGTACACCACAGGGTTCAGAAATCTTTTTCAACCAGAACACAGACCACCTTAGCACTACATAGGCTGAGATGGTGTTTGTAAAAAGCTGATGATTGCAGATGGTGGAATGTAACCCATACTGCAAATATGGGCATTCTGATGTATAAAAACAATACTTGAGAACACTTCACCATGAATGCGGCCAAAGATAACAAGATAACCCAGAGGTAGACTAAAAAAAAAAAAAAACCAGACTAAAATCAAACACATTTCTCTATCTTTTTACTTATTTCTTTATCACAGTCAGTGGAATTTATTTATAGCCACACTACAGCTCACAATCACAGGTTTAACTATGTATAGTCTTCAAAGAAGGTTTAAAGCATCAGAAATGCATTTGTTTTTTTTCTTTGATTGGTAATATCATCACGAGCTGCTCAGCTGATTTCTGAAAACACAACAGCAACATCCTACAATTAATGCTATCATAATTTCACAAGAATGCTGACAGAAATTCTCTGCTATATCTTTTTTTCTCCAAAAAAGGAGCACTTCCATAGCTAATATTCTTATTATCTGTGATCACAGTCATCTGCAAATATATTTTATACAAGTAGTGAGATCTGAAAAAAATTAGGTAAGCCTCTCTTTCATGCTTTTGCCTGCTTTTTTATCTTTGCCTTTATCTTACTCTTTTGCAATATACTCTGGAGAAAAGAAAAACATGTTAGTCTTACTTTCTCAATTAAAAAAAGAGGTTTAGATTAATAACTTGTTTATTTATATGTGTATTTGTCTCTTCTTGTCAAAAACTTTTGAATCTGGCCACCCTCCACTCATCTCTAATCTGCTTTGATTTAACAACAAGGGACAAAGGCTACATTTCAGTGCAGCTGTCACAATTCCAACAGCTTTAAGTTTACAGCAATATTCAAACCAGCAGCATGTTTTCATCCCCTCCTCTACAGAATGTTTTTACTTTTCTCCTCATTAGGCTCTTTCATCTTACAGTACCAGCACACATCTCCACATAAGGTCAAGTAGCAAACTATCCAGCTTTGCCCAGCTAAGAACAAAAGCCAAACTAAACACCTGCTAATAAGAGAACTGCTTTATGCTGAAGTCACAGTGCTCAATGAACGCAGTTCAGCTACAGAAGCTTTGCATGAAGCCTCCTCTAGTTTGCAGCAAGTACAGACTTGATGCATCCATCTAAAGTTAGACTTGCTCATGGAGCACGATTGACTGACTCACAGGTTTCAACAAATAGTTTATTTTAACTGGAAAGGCTGTTATCAGCTGGCTACAAATTTGCAAGCTGCCTCTATCAATCCAGAATTGTGTGAAGCAGCTGTTTTTACCACATACACTCTACAACTTCCCAATAAAGATGAAAATCTCAAATAAGAAATTTAGGCCACTGAAAGAAGGTAACAGAAAAACATCCTGTAAAAAAATTAAGAAACCCCTTGCCAGTTCTAACATGGCATCCAATGAACTAGTGAGGCAGAGAATGATAAACAAAGCTAACAGGTCACTTAGAGAGTATTATTACAACATGGAAAATGGTTTCCTTCCTGTCTCCTCCACAAACTGCAGAGAAGTGTAAGCACTCATGGGTGAAACCTGCCCGTTTGGGGTTTGGAGCACATTTGGTCCCCAAATTGTAAGGCTATCAGCAGTTGTGCTGCTTTTGGAACACCTGCATATTTCTTACCATTATGTATTACAGATGCACTGTGCTATTCACAAAAGTAACTTCACACTCTCCTGTGATAAGTGGCATCTTTTCAAATACAAAAGTTAGGGTGAGACTACCATAGAAGTTTCCCAAAACTATCCTGCGTTTTTAACTTCTAAAACCTTGCTGCTACCACTCTCTTTTCATTCTAAGGTGGGGAAAATGACTGGACCTGCAATAAGAGGGAAAAAAATGTGACTTGCTGGTTAGCTCTCAAACTTGCAAAAAGTCCATTTCAAAAACATTTACAAGAATGAGATATTCACTGAATCACTTGCCTTAGTCTGAATAACAAATGTGGTTTTCATGTAAACAGTGCTGTCACCAAAACAATGACAACCATCACACATCTGCCAGCATTTGTCACAAAACTGAATAAAACAGACCAAGTGTCCTTAGAAAGGGCTGTGATAACTGATGGTTTGATACCCTAAGAAAATGAGTTATCTGCATTGCAAATCCATTTCACAAAGGTGACCTGGTCAATCCCCATATGGAGAGTAGAAGCAGTATCAGCCTTTAAATTCACTTCACTTCTTCCGTTTCAGGAGCCAAGTGGCAAAGTCACACACACTAGATGGAGCCACTTGCCTCTTCCAGCCACAAAAGCAGCCAGAAAACTGGCCCTAAAAGGGACATAAAGAAGGTATGAAGAAAAAAGGATAGTCTCAAATAAAACCAAGTACTTATGACAAATTGCTTACCTAGCTGGACAAGATACTGAATAGTTAAAAGTATCATATTCTCCACACTTAGCAGCTGACTGCTGGACAAGCCCAAGAGATCCAAATCCTTGTTTTCCAGCTGTGGAATCTTGTAGCAGTTCACCAGTAAGGGACTTACAACAATATCACCAACATTTCCATAGAAATAAGGTAAAGTGCCATAGCCTATGATAAAACAAACAAAACCCCCACAGAAATTCATAAAATTTGCCATTACATGAAATCTTGCACAATAATACATTTCCAAACATTTTCTTAAAGCTGTCTGGCAAAATACATTGCACCAATGACTGCTCTTGGCATTATAATAGCTTACAAAAATAAATTATAGGCCAGGGATCCTCTGCTGCATTTTACAACAAGTGATCACATACATTTGCAAGAACTAACATTAACTGCATGATATCCAGCAGGGTAATAACTATTGTTATCCAAATAGAGATGAAAATATTATCTGTTTGGGTCTTACCCTGACCTTTAAATACAGATTCTCCATAATATAGTGTACAAAGAAGAAAAATCAATTAAAGCAAAAGTACATTGATCTTAACATTATAAAAGCAGGATAAGTCACATCAGCATTGATTCAACCACTGTGGTATTGCTGTGATTGATTTCACTTTTTTTTGCCACCTCCCCATTCTGTTTTCATAAACAGGTAAAATAAACATTGACAACTAAACATGCTATTCTGTAAGGTAAAGCACATGAGCACAGGCTAACTCCTCTTTTCCTTCAGAATGTTTTTCATTTCAAAAGAAGCATTTCCACAGAGATTTTGCCAAATCCATCCTTTTGGGTACATCTGGTTCTGTACTATTAATAGGACGCTGTTTCTCAGGGCCACTAACAGTTTAGCCTAACTGAGGACTTAATGGCAGCTCTCCAAGAGCCTAAGGGCTGCATTCAATTTGCACTTAAGCTGATGGCTGTAGGCACTCTCATCTTTAATAAGGAAGTGTTTCTCTGAAAACCATTAGAGCACCGCGCTAGAGCTTTATAATCGGCTTCCAGAAACAACGCTGAGCAAAACAAACCAGAAGCGTAACCCTATCCTTGACAGATTTACTGGTGTACATGGCCCTGTTAATTCTCCAGGAGCTGTGTGTATTAAAATTATCTGTGCAAGTCAGGACTTGGAGAACTTCTCCATTCCTTCATGTAAATGATTCCACAGACTGTTTTGACAAGCATGTTCAATTGACACTGAAGCTACTTTATATGACCATCTATACTATATTGGACCTAAATAAAATATAGAGTGAAAAAAAAATTCACTCATGAAAAATTTGGCAGCACTAGCTGACCCATCTATTTTAATGTATTATGCCCAAATAGCTCAGGTTGAAAGGCATATTCACATTAAAAGTCATACTCTTAATAAAATGTCTTCCTAAGGGTTAACAAAGTACTTTATACACCTAAAGGATTTTAAAAGCCTGAAGCCTGATCTGTTATCTCAATTGCTTACAAGAACTATGGACTATAAATGACCAAAAGTTAGTATGATTTACTTCTGTTTAGTCAGTGCAAATCAATTTTCTGGTTCTCATGTAGAATTCTGGGGCTTCAAGATCTGAACTATAAATGCTGCAGGAAATATTTGCTTGGTTTATAAGTTGTTTATACCAGAAAGCTATTTTCATTACTTGGAAATTGTTCTCTCCCTGGGTTTTACAAAAATCTTATTTGTATAAAACTTAGATTTGGCCAGTGGTTCTGCATAAATTTGACCTAGTGGTGACCTGTTTGCAAATCAGGTTCTCCAGAAATTGCCTGACTCTCAGTTTTAAATATTGAGCAACTAAAGGAAATATCTGTGACAAACCAACTTTGTATTGTACTGAATGCCAGAACCAACAAAAAGAAATAAACCCCTCTTTGTCCTGGGGAGTATGTGTTAGTACAAAATGCAGCATTTGATTCCCCAGTGTAAGACTTACCTATCAGAATTACTGGTCTGACTCCCGAGTTATTCAGCAGGTTTTCAGGAACTATTACAGTCTCCCCTGCTGGGATGGGTTGAGGCTGTAAAATTCCAGTTAACATGGATTGAGGAACTGGGACTGACAAAAGAGGCTCTATAAAGTAAAGAAAAGAGAGACTTCCATTACTAAAAGGCTCATACTGTGATTTGGCCTTATGAACAAATAAGAAAAAAATTACTGCAAATCACTAACTGTAATAAAATTCAAAAGGTCTCTGCATTTCCTGCTATAGTTTTAAGTAATTTAAATGAAGAGCCTATATCCTCCTGTAGCCCCATCCCTAAAATAAAACTTTTTCTGGCCACTGTATTGTTGGTGAGAATGAGAGAGCAAAACACAGGTTTGAATATGCATCTTTAAACAATGCCAAGTACTAAGCCAAAAGGCCACCCCCCAATACTGCCTCTCAATACAAGGGAAGAAACTGCTTCAACTTCTGACCTAGAATATATGTAGATAAGAAAAATAAAAGCAGGCCAAAATCTCAAAGTTGCCCTTTGATAGTTGCTACAAGGATAAAAATCAGGCTTTACTCATGAAAGAGCAGCAGCAGCTTTCATAAATAAAGGAAGCCAAGTGCAAGAATTTTGTAATCTGTAATCAGGTTTCAGAGTAAGGCCTGCTTCACAAGTTTCTTAGGCTTCATTTGGTGGTTTGCAACCACTTTTTCGAACCATGCCATCAATAGAAAAACATCAAAGTCAGGATGAATGAATGCATACCTGAATGTTTTACCAGGGGAAGCTGTCTATCCAACAGAAAAAAGTATTACTAAAGCCTCATAGAAAATGGAATACACAACAGAGGTAGCAGATTAGTGGAGATAAACTCAATAAACAGGGGAGAATGCCTTATAACATGTCTCTTCAGCAGGTTTCTGAAGATAGAAACCGACAAAAGCTGCAATTTGAGGTGTTCAGAAAAGCAGGCCTGCATTACCATGTAACCCTTCTTCCTATGATGAATATCTCTGAAAATAATTCCAAAACATCTTAAAACCAAGTTCTCAAGAGCAGAGTTAAAAAAGCATTGTGCATATTGATGAATGGCTTTTTTCACTCCTTGGATGCTTATTCTTTCACTCTATAAGAGAAGAATAAATAACTCTTTATTCCCCTTTAGAAAATATGCTAAATCTCACGACTGAAAAGTACTCAAATAGGGAACAGTTTTATTAACAGTTATGAATAAAGAGGTATCTACATGGATATCGATGAGTACTTGTAATTAATTCTATTTCCTGCCATGATATTAAACTCGAACAGCTTTTCCACACATGACTAACATTTGGTCTCACTTTCTGCTTTTAACTGAAGATCATCTAGTGTATCAGTATCAGTGTCCTTTGTTAGGCCAAAATTATATAAAGCTGTTTTTCCCATGCAGAAACGGAGTGTACAGGTTCTGTAGCATCCCACACCACACTGAAACACAACAGTCAAGGTGAAGGCTAATGAAAAATCCTTGAAATATATTCATATATCCATACACCTGCACAATTTTAGAACAACTGAGTTACAGTTGGGGGAACCATGGATTTATTTTAGCTTTATAGTTTTAATAATATTATTTGCCTCTTCCTTTCCTCGTTCTCCCCCAGCAGTTTTACTTCCCCTGTGTCGCATCTTAGATTACAACTACCAGGACCAAGCATCCTGTGTGCTTTTTGGGAGCATGGTGTACTTAAATACTCCATGGTGTGCTTAAATACTTCAACAAGATCAGTTATGTTTGCTGTGCAACATGTGAGAGGTGCAGCACAGGGCTGCTGGGCTGGCTGAATTCACGTTTTAACAAATGAAATCTCGGTGTCATTCAAGTTTTACCTGTTCTTGTCGAAGGTCGGATCGTAGGAACAGGTACTGCTAAACCAGGAGGTGGGACTGGGGACCCAGGAGACCATCCTCGGTGGCGTTTCTTTGGTGGTCCAGAGCTGGACATGGATGCTGGAAGGAAAGCAAAAACTAATTGTAAACTTTGTCCTCTCAAATGACCAAATTCCAGCCCACCTTCCATTTCCCATCAGTGTTGAGAGGGTATCACATCGCAAAGCAAAAGAGGCTCATACCTAGATTTACATAAAACCAGACTGTGATGTGAAAAACATTGTTACCTGTTCTAAAATGTCCAGCATTATCATTAATGGTCATGCCAAAAAGCAAATGGATCTGTAAAGACTGAACAGTAGGAACAGCTACAATTGGAAGGAGAACAAAATCACAAATTTCAAGCTCACCATCCAGTGCAGCTTAGAATAAAAAAGCAGAGAGGTTTTCTTTACCTTGATCTCCAGCTGCACAGCCAGGACTTGGAGATGTCGAGTGAGGCATTGGCCGAGAGACTGTAGTACTCAATGCATTATTTCTTCCTCCATTAGCGTTTCCATTAGCAACATCCGTGGCACGCAGTGAAAGAGGAGCTGAGTATAATAAAATACAGAGTGTGTGGCTTGAGACATTCTTAAAAACAAACAAATAAAATAATACAGCCACACACTGATGCAAAAGAACAGGGCAAGATGCGTGACTGAAAAAAAACATACTTCAGGGAAATCATGAAATGCACTCAGCAGAGAAACATGCAGATTGCAAAATCCAAGCCTTGAAAAGGGGTGTCCAGACTTCAAGGTGAGGAGGGATAGGTGGAAGAAAAAAATGCAAAGAAAGCCCCACCAAAATACAATAAGAAGTTACACACACACAATTTTATTGCGAAGTTTTTGATATATTTTCTTACACAGTGTTTTTTTTTTTTTAATATACATCACGAATTCAGTTTGTAAAGATTTCTAAGCCACTTGTGTGTACCTACACAATTTCCCCCAGTCATCCCTACGCTATGCACAGTAATTCACTACAGGACTCTCATCTAAAGCCTTAGCAAAGGACACTGGGCAGGGGAAGACAGGGCAGTTTGCTGCAAAGTGTACATGGCCTGAGCATTACTGAGGCAAACCATGCTTAATTTTGCTACCTCTGCCTAAGGTGATTCTCCAGTCCCAGCAAGTCTGACACTCTGGCAGGACCCGCTATATCCACCACAGATGATCACCAGAAGTTACCATCACTCATCATTCTCATTCTTTTTCAGAACTCAGTTTTTGCAGAATCAAAAAAATGGCATAAACTGCCAACATGGAGGCCACTGGAAACTGCAGTTCCTTGCTGGTATCAGGCAGCTTCACAAGGATTTAGCTCCCAAGAACACATTCCAGGAGCAACACCAGGAGATGGTGCAGCAGCTGGCTGATGGCAGCTGCAACTGCAAGTGTTAGAGATGTGGGTATGTAGCTCAAAACAATGCAACTCCCCAGCTGCAGACATCCAAATAAATTCTGGTACAATTGCCAATTACAAAATATGAATCATTTCACTTGCCCATTGTAAGCTCCTCATATCTACTCAGAGTCAATAATTTTGTACAGACAGATATGGTGGGCATGGGTCAGTTACAGAAGTTGTTGAAAAGCTCGGAAGAAATTTCAGTGCAAAATAAAAACACACAAGTATGGAGGGGGAAAGATGTTTTGCACAAAGAACTGTTAATGATTTATTAGATACAACATAATTGTATTATGTACCATAACCAATACCATGTTGTATTAAATAGCAGACGTAATACATCATGTATAAAATGATATATATATGCTCATGTGCATATATAAACCAAATAAATAGATATATTTTCTTATTCAAGCATACTGTCCTGCAATAAGTGTGATGATTTCTTTTTTATTTCTCAAAGATGAACCACCTAAAGTAAAAAACAATCAGATTATCCCAACAGTGTCAGTGTGGGACTTAGATGTTACAGTTGAGGGCTACAATTTATTAAACACACAATACAGAAATAAGCAATTAAAACAGCAGATATATTAAAATTCCTTGAAATGAGACTAAATTCCAGCACATGTATGTGGAGGAACTATAATGGTTAGAAATGCAGAACTGCACCCAACTCTCAGTTACTGAGGCAGGAATCAGTGTGATATCAAGAGGTGACATTTATGCTCTCTTACGGTTAGGAAGTGCAGAGAGAGATATCACTGCACTCCTACCAAGATGTTACATCTGAAAGCCAAGGTGTGGCTCAACCTTGGGGACAGTACTAACTGCAAAAATTTCTGTGCCAAAGACTGCAAGAATATGAGAGTTCTGGAGAGTGCTAGCGAATGTTTTCCTTTCCCTTTTCCACCAAAAAAAGAACACTCTCTTTTCTTAGTTGTTAAGCTGATTATTCCCTTGGCTCTCAGATGTTTTGGAAAGCAAAGCCATACCTGCAGCAAATGCCTTTCCTACGAGCTGTACTGACAGAGCCAGAGGTTTCACAATGTTCTTGTTCCGGGATGGGTCTTGCGTTCCACTTAAGTTAACAGCAGCAGAAGATGATTTTGCTGGACTGAACACTGAAGAATCTGAGAACAGAAGTTGTTTAATTAATGATTAAAATTTACATATATATATATATAATTTTTTTATTGCATACACATTTATCAACACTCATCTCTGCATAAATTGCAAACAATTTTTTTACACTCCTAAGAAATTACCATGTATCTTTCAGGAGTTTTAACACTTAACTGGGTGTTTCTATAGAATCTTATAATCCACTGAACCCATGACTGATCTCTCCCACAGTATTTTGCACTCGCACACACTCAAAAAATATTTTAACTGTAGAAAGGGTTATCTCATTGCTCCTCAAAATAGCCTCATGGGATAGGCAAGTAAATGCAGTTTCCTCATGGTTCACATGAGGAAGCTAAGACGAAGAGCTTATGGAACTTGCAGCCAGCAAGCATAGGGAATAAGCACTGGAAAAAGTTACCTAAAAGAGGTTGTGGCATCTCCATCACCTGAGATTTTCAACAACAAGCTACTGAATCTCTATCAGACACAGCTAAGCTTGACTAAGGGCAGAAAAAACCACACCCAAAAACATAGCCTCCTTACAGCACTACTGTCTACAAAACTATAAAATGCATATGCTCGTTTATAAATCTGGGTAAAAAATTAAGGGCATTTGACCCCAACCTCTTTGCATAAATTAACAAACTTCATGGAGCATTCTACCACAGCTAAAACCTATAAATCTTATTTTATAGAAGGATAAACTGAAGAACAAACAAATTGAATATTTGCCCAGTATCAAACTGATTCCAAACTTCTCAGCATGTAAATCCCTTTAACATCAGGCATTTCATAGTTGCAATTTACTTCAAGAAAAAATTGGCATTCAGATGCAGATACACTGGCAAATCCAAATTCTTATGACCAGAGCGAAAGAATATTAACTCAGCATCAGTCCAGAAAGTAGTTTGCAACAAGTAGGCAAAGGAGTCTAAGTTCACCTACAGATGTCCCAGTAAAACAGCCAGCTAAAGAAAACAGAAGACAAAGACCAACTTGATCTGCCAAACACATTCACCCTCAGGCCACACACCATTTGGTGGAGGAGGGTGGGAGGAAGCTCTTCTTTGCCAGACAGAGTAGCTGACATGAAGAGCAAACACAGAAGCCTCTGCTGCTGCTGCCCCACCAGAAAATCTTGTCCATGCTCATAGGAAATACACTGAAAGGCTAACAAAATAGACCACTGGGTCTGGGCCCTTGGAGGGAGATGCTGGTCTGCCATTAAATATGATGTAGCAAATATGTAGTGTTAAAAGTTCTTTAAAGTAAACTGTCCAGAAGCTTTGGGGATTTTTTTTTGTCCCCCATCTCTAATTGTAATACATTCTCTTGAATGTTCACATTTTATCTGTGAATGTGGGTGTGGCTGGTATATGTTTAAACACCACTCTGTTACCTAATCAGGACTTATTAAAATACCAGTTATTAAAATTCTTCGTCTTTCTCTTGTAAAGCCTTGTTTCTAGTTGCTTAACATGTGAATTGAATTTTCCCCTCAAGTGTCTGCCCAAACCCATATTTTTGATACTGTCTGCCCATAACTACCTACACATATCTTGTAGAACTCAGAGACTGAACTGCTCACCAGAAACATTTACACAGCTTTTAAAGAAAAAAAGGGATATGAGTTGATGATGAGCTGAAAACAATTTCAGAAAACAACCTGCTAATAAGTAGTCCTGTTTTAAAACAACCTAGAAGCCAACTCGAGTAGAAAGAGCTTTGCAGAATCTAGAAGAGAAAAAGCCAGAAAAGCCCCACATCATAGGTGACACATCAGAATTTATGCCACTGAATAAAAGGTGCTCTCCCCCCTTCTCCCAGTCACAGAGGATTCATGTGTATGTATGTGGCATTATCTTCACCAGGAGATAACAGGAGAAGGAGATGAAAAGGTTTTGACGAGCATGACCTAGGAGTACAAACAGTGACACACAGAAACACCAAGCAGACTGAAAATGGCAGGGAGTGATAAGGAGAAAGCCGTATATAAAAGGTGTATCTATTAACTTGGCAGATACAATAGAAGACAAAGCTGTGTAAATATTAGAATGCTTGTTGCTCCAAATAAACAGGTTCTCATGCATCTGCACAGTTCTCATGCCTGGATCTGGAAGCCAAGGGATCATGCAATGAAATGCAGATGTGTTTTAACCACACTGTCATTTAATTTTACCCAAAGCCCAAAGCATTTTGCTTCCTCAACAGAGACAGGGGCAACCACCTGAGACAAGTGCCTCTGTAAATACTAAGCCATGATTATAGTCTCATATGAATGCCTGTGTTCAGCTTTTGTTTATTACTCCTTTTGACAAACTTTCTAGGTGTAAAAAGTATTTTAACCATCTAGCTTTCTATCTGCATTTCATTCCCTTTAAAGAAACGTAGTTTTGGACATTCATATCAATTAATAACAACTAACAAGTCATTTTCTCTTGTTTTTAATTTTTCAAGAAATAGCACAGACACAAAAACATACAACAGCATAGATGAAGCTGCAATAAAGCAATGAGGAAGAAAGCTCAAACAAAAGCACTTTGTCTACTTGCAATAAATAAATAAATAGATACATGATATTAAGATGCTGCTTCTTTGTCAGTCAATGTCTATTTGATTTATATATTTTCTCCTTTTTTAAGGATATCATTAATAGCTTTCTAGAATAGTTGTGAGGGACTGGTTAGCTCACATACCAAAAACCCACTGTATGCATATGGGGAAATTGCAATTCCAAGTACACCTTTGCGTGCAATAAAATTTAAATAAATAAGGAAATTAGCAAGTAAATAAAATAACATCTGATCCCCTCTCCCTAAAAGGAGATTATTATTCTTTTCCAGACAAATAGCCTAGTTTATATACTAAGCAAACACTTCCCTATAAACATGTCATTGAAGTTTTTTGAGATGCACAAAAAAAATTAATGAAACAAAGACAAGGAGGCACAGAATCAAATAAATTAATCAAAAGACCATTTAATGCTTTTAGATCAATTGTTGTTTTGAGACTGATCTAACCTTCAGCCTCACCTGGGTCTTAATCTTTGCCAAAGCAAATTTTGAAAGGCATCCTCTCCAGTGTAATCTCCACATGGCTCAAGGTAAATACCCAGTTGTTTACAGCATCCCTGACCCAGCAGTGGCTGAGGTAACTTACCACCCCCAATGGTTATCTTTACAGCACTTTCAGCTCCTACCTGTCTGAGTGAACCCTGACTTGTATCCATTAGCTGATCCACCCTCTGGGGTCGTGGACGGTGACACCGAAGGATTTGGCTTAGCAGAGAGGCTAGCAGCAGATGATTGCCTGCTTCTACATTCTGCAAATGAAGCAGCTACAGTACATATTAACAAGGCCTCCTCCCAGCAGCAAAGTTCAGCAACGCGGTGGCGAAAGGCGACAAAACGTTAAGAGCACACAGAGAGCACGTACAACAAACAGCGGCAAATGGCAGCATCCAAGGAAAATAGGGATTCGCAGTTTTGTCAACTTTGTCTTCTAATTAAGAAAACCTCCCTGGGGGCCACTCAGGGGGCCAGGCAAATACAGAGCAGATGCTGCAAAATGGCAAGAGCCCTCGGATCACAGCTTCCAAGAGATTTGAAGGTATTGGACATGTCCCAGAAAACACTCAGAGACTTCTGTGGCACAACCTGTATACAAATGGTCATATGTTGCCCTTTAAAAGGAGAAATTGTGCTGAAACCCAGATTTTGAATATGCTTATACAAACCTTCAGGGAGATCTCAGCGCTGTTAGTGTCTGTCTGGATGAAAACCGAGTTGAGGGAGGAGAAAGTCATGTTGAAAATCACACATTAATCCATTTTTAAAACTGAGATCTAATCAAGATTTGTTTTAGGAGAAGGGTTTAAATGTTTAAAAGCACTCTTCTAATTAGACCTATAATCTAAGTGAAGAGTGAAAGGTTACCAGATGGATGACAGCAATATGGGGACAGGACCTATCAAAGTAATGCCCATGAGGTTGACTTTTGGTTGATTTTCTGAACTTTCGTGGGTGCTCAGAACACTTGCAAGTAGCATATAACCAAAAGTGGAACCAGTATCTGCTTCTTCTACACGTGCATTACTCCCAACTGCATTTACCAGTACACACACCAACTCCAACTGCATGAGTACCAGGGAGGGGTTTCAGAAAAAAAGATTCCAGAAGTAAAATAAGGCTTCCTTTGTCTTTATTTGGAAATTTACTACCAAATTAAATATTTGTGTCATTTTTGTGAAAAATGCTGTTGAAAAGCCACATGCACTCTAAAGCAGCAGTTAATTTTCCTTGTAACAGAGAAAAGCAGCTGAAGCCAAGATCCTTTTGACCCACTAACTGATACAAACTATAATCACTCATACAGCTTGGTGATAACCATCTCTTTCTGGTGTCATGCTGCTATTCACATGAGGATGTGACTCCTCAGATGTCAGTTCTCCTGCAGAGCTTCCCCTCTCCTCACATCAACTTTTTGGAACAACAGGGCCCAGATCAAACTCTGTCTCCACTGAGTGAGACCACAGATGAAAAGGTCAGGTAGTCTGCACATAAACCAGCTTGGCAGACAGTGGGTGGGTAAACCACTCTTTCCTTGAGTCTTTGTATGGTTCTAGCTCCAAAACCCTGCATCCTCCAATAAGAGACCCCCATGGCTACCTTGCCTTGGGGTCACAAATGCACCCTCCTGTAGCACATAATGTCACACATGCTGCTCTGGTAGAGTAAGACCAAGTGTAAAACACTGCAAATGGCAGGAGCACCCAAGTCTTTTCTTTCCCTGAGATCAGTGCCCTGAGCTTTGTTAATCTTACAGCATGCTAGCTATCCTCAGGCATGAGACAGACTGGATTGCACCTGCAAAGATGAATATCAGTGGAAAACCAATGCTGCAGCCCTGGCTGTGTGCTTCAGGCACATAAAAGAATAATCAGACTGAGTAGCCTCTTATCTTCTACCAGGATGGCTGCACACTCTAAGATGGGAAGATCTAGGGCTACCACCAAAAGTATGGGGGGATGAAAGAAGAGTGTTTACAGTCACATTTAACTTCTTTGGCAAAATCCAAACTTCAGTAAGAAATCAGTAAGAGTTCTCCCTTCAAGCAGTTGCTTTTGAATGCATACATTTTCAACAGCAACTTTCAACTTTTCATTCAACATCACCCCTAACAACATGAACCACCCCTAATTGAATGGGCACCTTTATTACCTTTCCAGCAAATAAGGGGTCCCTTTGACAGTACACCTTGGGAGCTTCTTACTAGGTAGTACTTTAAGTGCTTTTGCTTCTTTGGCTGAGTGGTTAGTTTCAGGTTGATATGATTGGAAAACTCTGTGAAGTACCGAAATCCTCTTTCTCCACAGCCTATACAATTCCCAGAAAATCCTGGAAGAAGGAAGCAGAAGATACACAAGCAGATTAAATGTCTTGTACTGTTTGCTAGGAGTAAGGCCATCTAAACCTACCTGCACATCCAGTTCCAGGGGACTGGAAGCCTCCAGCCAGCCAGCTTCTGTGGACACAGCACATGGGTGTCAGTCTGAGCTCTTCTGAAACTCCTACATCTCTTTGGGAAGTACTGACTCATGCCAAAATCCTGCCACCAGTTTTCCACTCTACACAGTGCAGAGAAGGATAACCTCTTGACAGGGGGACAACTCTATGTTGTCACACTAGGAAATTTCCATTAGGAAAAAAAACCCCACATTTTTTCTATATTAAAAAAACCATGGATTCCAAACTGCAGACATCTCTCTCAAAACAGTGGCTAATTCATCAGAGCATTTCATATGACTGAAATTAACATCAAATAAATTTTCCCTGAGGCTTCTTACGTAGAATACTTTCTAAGTAAACTGAACCTTACATTTTATTACAGTCTTGAAAGCAACCACAAGATTTGCATGGCCAGAGTTAGGAGTGCTTTAAAATAGTTTCAAAAACCTATAGCTTCTCAAGAAAATAACCATTTTAGTGACAAAGACTGTTTTTCTGCAACATTTCCAACAAGGCTTCACAGAAAAGGGTGAAATTTTGAGTTGAGGTCTGGAGGACAATCCAGACTAAGAATTCTAAGTAGCCTTGATGTCCAGTGCCATTCACAGCTGTGTTAATGGGAATCTGGCATAATGATGGCAGATTTCATAGAACAAAGCACAGGGTATGTTCTGAAATGGGTCTGCCTTAAAACCTTTGTTGTTTGAATCAGCCCTCTATTATCTAATGCTGAACAATTAAGCCCTGTTGTCTTACTTGTCATGCCACTTATCTCTGACTTGATTTCAACCCTTAATGAAACAGATTTTCTACAGAATATCAATAATGATTTATAAAAGTGCTAGCAGATTAATACCTAGTGGAAATGCTTTATTTTTGTTCATTTGTGGTTTTTTTCCATTTACTAATCAGTTCAAGATCTGTAAGAGAATCAATTTTTCATTCTTGCTACTATTGTTATTTTCCACAATGACAAACACCTTGGAGGATGCTGGCTCCTACACTCACCTGTCAGCCAAAGTAACAGGTTTATGACAAAGATATTCAGTGTTTTTGACAAAATCCCTTATCCATAAAACTCTTAATAATAAGGCCATTGTCTTTAGCCTTACTACACCTCATTATCAGCTTCGATGAGGATGCCAAGATGCAAATCTCTTCATCCTGTTTTTCCTGGGACTGAATCATTCTTCTTTACTCTCTTGCAGCCCACAGGATCTACCAGTGTATCTCCACAGTTTTCAGAAAGAGTAACCAGGGTCTCTCAGAGCTACTGAGTCAGTTCTTTCTTTGCTCACAGGTGACAGTGACAGAAACTTCAGCAATACCAGAGGTGTGAGTCACCAGGCTCCTTAACAAATGAGACCAGAGAGAATGGATGGATGGATGGATGGATGGATGGATGGATGGATGGATGGATGGATGGATGGATGGATGGATGGATGGATGGATACAAAGCTGGAATGGAGGGGGAGGCTTACCATCAAAGACAGGCAGTACCACATTTAATCAGGTTTAAACACCATCTGCCTATCAGTTCTTATTGGTCAGCTCCTGACACTTCCCCAGCTTAGCAGGGGAGAAGCTCCTCTGAATCCTGAAGTGTACCCTGTTATCCCAAATCCCCAGTCATACCAGTGAGGGCACATCACACCACAGCCTCTATCCAACTCAGGCCAGGGGCATTTCTGCCTTAGGCCCAAAGGTTTGCTATGTATGGATTTATCAAATGGATTTAATGGAGACATAAAGTTAAAGCACAAAACAAAGCTGTTTCCAATAGTTACACAAAATATTGGTGGTCTGCACCAGAATTTGAGCATTGCAGGTAAATCAGGGTATTTATCCTTTGTTGTAATTTCTTTCCTGTTGAAAGCTCTTTCTGAATATATCCTAGGCAGAACAATGACTGGAGGCAGAAATGAAAGAGTAAATTCAAAATAGGCTAAAGGAGCCAAAATACATTAAATCACTTCTACGACCTTGTTAAAATGTGTACCAGTTGTGACCCAGGCAGGAAATCTAGGTGTACATAGGCCTGTCTTCAATTACCAAGAGGCATTGTTGTACTAAGATTTTAAACTTCATAAATGTAACAGATTATGACATAATTGGGAAAGGTAGGGCTGGGTGTCCCTATGTGTTGGTTTTTGGGAAGCAAACTGCTCCCAAAACTTCTACTGAGATCAATGATCCTGGTGAGGCCAAGGGCAGAAATCATCCCTTAATTAAAAAAAAAAAACCAAAACATAATATAGTTCATTTTCAGTACTTGCATGAGCATATTTCTTCTTAAATGAAAATGCTGTAAGCTCCAGCTGAGATAAACAGAATATGGATAGCTCACATTTAGAATGCCAGGGCTGCAATTGACTTCTGCCCACACAAAAATCTGGGAGATTCAATTGTGATTAATTGTGGAATCAGGGACTTGTTTTAAAATGGGCTTTTAAGGCAGGTTCATCTACAGATTTGATTTAATGAAGTCAGTCCTCTCCTCAACATATTTCTAATAGAAGGTCATTAGCTGAAATGACATTAGATAATTTTCAACTGGCTTTTTTTTCCTCTGAATTATTATGGCACAAAGGAAAAAAGATCTCTTACCTAAAAGTGCATTTTTCCCATGATCATCTGGCAAAAACCTCTTGTCAACAGCGCAGACTAGAATGTGCTCAGGAAGGTTGGGAGATTTGGCTCCTACTAACAGGAAGCCTGCTGGGATATCAATTTGCTCCATGCACAGAGATACCAACCGTAAATCCTTGCCTGCTTGACAAAAACCTACAGAACAAAGCAAAACAAATGATAACTCTTCAGAAGAATTCATTTAATTCTCTTTGTTTGATCAGTTGCAAAAGCAAATGGCCTTCACAACTTGATGCTGTAACTGGAGTTTTCATATATCCTTTTTAAGGAAATAGAGGAAATTGAGATAGCATCCCACCAGAACCACTAGCTGAGAGTTTCAGAGGCAATAGACAACATTATTTTAAATATACATATTTAAACATATACAGGCACAAAAGAAATTTAAGTGCCCAAACATTAGACATCAAATGGCTCCAAAATCCAATTTTTCAAAAACAATCAAAATAAGAGGATAAGGTTGTGATTTAATAACAGAAAGTAGCTCTTAAAAGATGCCAAAGATTATTTTTTCTTTGCCAAACTTCAGTCTACAGTTTTTTCAAGAGAAACTATTTTGTCTTAGTTGCTTGCAGAAGGCGAGCATTGATACATAAACACCATTAATACAAAAGAATGATAAAAATTGATGATGAAAGTTTAGTAGTGGCTACTAAAAATCATTTTATTACATTAAAATAATTAAATATCTAATTTTTAAATCCTCCAAACATTTTAGAAGTTCCAGCAAATAAATAATTCACTAGTTTTAGACATGTGAATCATGTTTTGCTACGTCTCCAGTTGAGTCTCTGAAGTCTCAGTGGACTGCAGGACATTCAAGTCCCCAGTTAAGTCTTTTCCCCACTCAAATACACATATGCCCACAAAATAAGGACATAACATTGCCTCTTGGGCTTCTAATCAGTGTAGAGCTAAAGCAGCAGAAGTGGGCAAAAGTGGGGACCTGAGAGAGTTTCTGCTGTTCTATGCCCTGCAGTGAGCAGGTAGCAGGCTGGGTCACACAAAAAGCATAGCAAGGCAACCCAGAGCAGTGTCCAGGCTAAATAAACAATAAATAAAGGAAATCACAATCACAAGAATCAAGATTACTGTTAAATTTGAAACTACTGCAATAGCTATTAATACCTATTACTTACACTTCATTTAAAATATTACTCATGTAAATATTATTTATTGTCACAGAAATTTTAAGAAAAAAAATCCTGGAGAAAGACCTTGTGTAAGCATGTGGTAACACAATGTGATCACAGCTTAACCAAAAGCCACCTCAGCCATTATTGATACATATGTCTGTGCTCTTAGCTCCTGGGCCAAAACCTATAGCAACTTCAGCAAAAATTATGGAAGTTATTGGGTTTTGGTTTTATCTCAGCACTGTAGCAGGCACAGAGCATGTGCAAAGTGGAATGCACAGAATCAGCTTGCATGAATTTCCTCACAAGCAGCAGCTTGCTGAAAACAGGGTCCAATACAGGTTCAGTCTTGTGCCTACACTCACAATCTGCCAAACCAGTTCTTGGCTGAATGGTTTCTTCACTTCTTCAATCACCTCAGTTCCAGCAGCAGCTCATGGAAAGCTAGCTTAAATTCACCCCTCACACACTTGCTTTTTCCAGGCAATGAATTGAATTAAGCTCCTGAAGTTTTCATGTATGAATCAGTGGATCATATCAATAACTTACCAATAAAAACTTACATATGTTTTAAGAGAGAAGTATTAAATCTGCATATTTAAAGCACAATTAGTTCTTTTCTGATTAGGTGTCATTTGATTTTAATCTGTTAAATTCTTCTTAAGGCATGTTCTCTAAAAACATATTGATCATAGTCAAATAGAAAGCCAGGTACCAGGCTAAGTATTATCTAGACTTTTTGATGTAATTTAGAAAGAAAGTCTCAGACAAACCCAGGAGAAAAGTCCCTTCCATTCAAAATAAAGTTTGCTTATTCAAATGTTAATGTCACTTAGGTATTAAATCCAGAATTTTCGAAGCTGGCCTTAAATATTTAGGCATTCAGCGAAATCTGAGTAGTTGACATGCTTAGAAAATACCACTTTACATCTAGATTTAAAGCAGAAAAATTGCCCACTGCTGACAATGTGGGCAAACAGGAAATCTGTAGATAAGGATTATGAAACAGCAAGTGCAGTAAGATTTCAACACAGACTTAAACCCATGCTTTACACAATTAGCTTCTAGCCCAGTCTCTACCTAAAAATGTTCCGGAAATGCCCAGAAGCACAAATGGTGCTTCTCCAACAGGAGAAGGCTTTTGAAGGAATTGCTAGCAATAGCAATACTGGCACAAGCAAGGTTGTCAGTGTTGTTTTGTGTCAATACAGACTTGTTTTCTGAAGGAGCACACAACATTGAGAAGTGTGAATATCACATGAGAAGCTTTGGGCCGCTTGAGGGTTTTGCTGTCCCAGTGAAGTGAAGTGAAGCAGCACTCCACGACACCCCAGGTGAAAGAAAAGACTCAGATTTATCTGGGCTATGTGCAAAACAACTTCAGCTATGCTTCGAGCAGCGGTGTGTCACCATTCTGCATCAGTCCCCAAGGGAGAAGCTACAGGAGAGTCCTAAGAAAAAACATCTTAACAAGTTTACAAGCACAATTCAGTAACTGCCTGCTATCATGGGAACAGCAGCCTCTTAGCTGAGAGGCTGTAGATCTTAATATTTCCCACCATTTAGAATATGTGGGACTGGACTGTAGAAATGCTGTATCCTACTGGATCTGCAAGCAGTACCTATGATTCCCACCCCCAGTATCATCTCTTACTCAGTCAGTGCTCCCAGACCCCTTGCACTCTCCCCATTCTCCCTCCTTTCACAATCTCCTTTGGCATCCTCCTGGCTTTGGCTGGCGACATCTCTGGATCACAGAGGTATGCACGGGCAGACTGGCTGGCCAGCACATGCCTCTGGGATGTTCAGCCTGTGAGAGAGCTATAATTACCCTGCTGCCCCAGGGGACTTAAGTTTGGGGACACCGATGTCATCCAACCAGCTCCTGAACTTCACAAATCTTGCTGAAATTCACTGCCTTTATAATTCACTACCAGAAACGGCAGAAAGCAGCCACCAGCTCAGAGCTCACAGGCGACTGCCAAAACCTCGTTTTCTGAGGTGGTGAGATAATAAGCAGGGCTGACACCGAATGGTTTCCTCTGGCTCCCCTTCTGAGAGGGAACGGGATCCCGATGGGTGGGCAGGGAGAGAGGCAGCACAGACAGACCCCCAGAGCCTCCAGGAACTCTTCTCTTGCTCATGGAACAGCTGCCACAGGAGAAGCAGGGAGGGCTGCAGAGCCTGGCCAGCTACAGCTGGGATTTACTTCCACCAGGAGATAGGGAGAGGATGCAAATCTGCCCCTGTGCGGTAAAAGGTTTGAATTTTCCTTCAAAGACATGCAGATGGAAAGAGCAAGCGCCCTTCATTATCCTTCTTTGCCTTGACTTTAAGGCCTGAAAAGCACTCTTTTAAGTTTCTGCTGCTTTTTGAAACTGAATGAGGAAATTCCACCCAAAACACATTGATTTGGAAGCAAGTAACTGTGGGGAGATGAAGGGGAGATTAACCCTCTCCCTGTTACATTGTCTTTTTCTAACTACCAAGCACCACAGAGACCCCAACCTTATTTTCTTTTCTGTTTTGCCTGATTTTTGCATTGGTAATTAATTATCTGTTAGAAATAATAATTTCCACATTAGGAAAGACAAGACATAGTGTCTCAGTACTAGATGAACTTGTGCTGCCAATGTGTAAGACTTAGAACATTTAAAATTCATTTACATTTCATAGCTATTCATTTATAACTGTGCTGGCACCTACACTTCTATGTCAAACAGCAGTAAAACATTTCCTCTAAAGAAGAAAGAACAGCACTTTAATTTACTTGTGTACCTTTTATGAAAATCCTAGTACAAAGAGAAGAAAACATGAGTCAGTAAACCAAACCAACTCCTTTTTGTGAAATATTTTATCGACATGTAACTGCTGAATTGCTAAAAAAAAAACCCCAAAACCAAAACAAACAACATGTTCTTACAGGATCTCAGCTTTGTTTCAAATAAGGAACAGAGGAACAGGCACTTACATTTCAATTAAAGATTTGCAAATACCAGGAGCACTCACCAAAAAGTTAAAATATTAACAGCTTTTACAGACATCTGCATTTCTCTGCATTAGTTTTTGCTTCTGAGAAGCATATTTGCATTCTCCAACATCACTTCATTTAAAGTAACCCAGTCCCATCTTCCTGAAAATGTATCCCCACGGCTGTCAACGACTACAAGTCCTAGAATCTTCTCAAAAATTAAAATTGTATCTGTCTTCCCTTTCCCCACCGTAAGAAGAGGTAGTTTCCATGTGGGGCACCAGCCCCTTGTTGCACTGTAATAAATGGGGTATTTGCATAAGGAATTAGCTTCCAGGAATTACATATGAATTAGGGGTCACTGTCACTCGCTATTGTAACCTCACAGTAACTGATCAGGTGTTAAGTACCTGCTTACCTAATTGCTTCTGAAACTGCCTTGGCCTTTCTTTAAGCATCAGGTAAATTGAGGATTTGCTAACAAAAGAAAGGTGATACTATTGTGTTTCCCACAGCTTGCATAGAATGTTATTCCACAAATGAGAAGCAGCCTCTTTCAAAGCTACAGCAAGCCAGCGGTTCAGAACAGCTTCTTGATAATGCAAGAATTTTGTTGACTATTTGAGATACCCATATGAAAACAAATAAATTACTTTTCTTGAAACCCTATTTTCATGGAAATTTTAGTTACAAAAATTTGTGTTGAGCAGGAAAAAAAAACATAAACAAACCCCCAAAGCCCCTGAAAATAAGTGAATTACTTTCATGACTAACAGCAAGGTTCAGTGGCAAATACAGTTGCTCTTTCCAATGGGCTAAGAAGAGAGTTAAGACATCTAATACTAGCTGAGAAAGAATTTCCAACAAACTCACTTATGAGGCATTTATTTTTTTTAGCTGACAACTAAAGGCATTAAGATCTACTTTCTGCACCCGTGTGACTGACAAATGCATCTGAATAAAAGAATAAGTCACCACAGAAAATAATATGATGGTTATGGCACACATCCTGAATTCAGGAAAAGCAAGCAGCACAAATACCTCAAAGGGAAAAAGATTTCTTCCCACCTGATCCAAAAGGTGGGAAACAGATTTTACAGCAAGCAGAGCTATGAACTGCAGGCTCTAGTACCAATATTTTGCTCTTGGATAAGCAATGGAACACAGGCTTAGTTTAAAGTATCCAAATACAGTGAGTTCAAATGGTCTATCAGTATTGTTTAACATCTTCATAATGTCATTTACCTTTGCAATTAAATAAATAAGATAAGGGATGCAAACAATGACAGTGATCCTGTCTTACATCTCTGGAAGGCATACTCATGAGATGAAAGATGAGTTATCAGATTAATATCTTGTTGAGATATGGTCTGCTGTGTGAATGTTTGGGAACCAGGGCATTTTAAACAATTATGCAAAACTGTCCTAACAGATCACCAGAAGTATTTGGAAAAAAATCTGATTTCCATTCCTTTTCCAGACACAAAAACTCTGCTCTCTTAATTGGTTCCTTGAGAACATCTGATAGTAAGGCAGATTTGTAAACTCAGAATGGTAAACTTAAAAATGAGGAATGAACAACCCTAAAATTCTGCAGATGTAACACATGAAACTTTCTTCTAGAGTGCTTTGATCATAAAAGCCTTATAGATAAAAATCAAAACACAAAACTGCCCCTGAAAGGTCAATCCCAGGACATGCTAAGAAGTTTAACATTACATACATATAATATGTGAAGTGAAAAAGGCACTGCTCCTGCTCTCCATAGGAGATTGTGCAGACTTTATTGATACTTGTCCTCAACTGAGAACACTTTCCTAGGAATACATTGTTTTATACTTTCTCCTTCCCTCCTTCTTCAAATTCACAAGCCTTCGAAGGACAGAAAACCACACTTCTGTGTGAATAACGAATTCTCCCAACAATATTCCCCATCTTTTCACAGTAGCCAACCAGCCCTTCTGTTCTTTGTGCTACAGGGAACGGGCAGTATGCTGCTACAGAGGGTAAACGTGAGCTGCATTTGGAAATGGAAAAGGCAAAGATGACAACACATGCCACTAATGCCTGCCCCCCACAAATGTCAAAGAATTACCAGGGGTTGATCCTTACTTCTGTCATTTCATATAACCAGATACTTCAGTAAGGTGCAAAACCATTTCAAAATTACAGCTTTTAATGAACTGTGGACAAGGAATTCCATGATTCAGGGGGATATTGAATAAAATGTCCAAAAGTGCATTTGGACCTGGTGGGAACAGTTCCTGTTTTCAGGTGTCTGAAGTCAGCAGGGAGATGTTTTAACAAGAAGCACATCTAATAACTATGAGCAGGTCTTCCTTTTTTGAGGAAGTTAAACCTTCAGAATAGAACAATTTTGGGGTAAGTTGAACCAATCACATCGATTTTTCTTAGGGCAAGTAGGTTCATGTATAATTACCTGGTTCTTTCTTTGACACATTTAAACTCAAACAAATATAGTATGGTCAACAATTTTGCTCATCTTGAACAACAGCAAACCAGGGCAGCTCAGTTGGTAAGGAAGCAATGGCCAGCAGGCACGTGGGGAAGACAAAACAGACAAGCTTCCACAGCCAACCTTCTTATCACCTCAGCAGCAGAAAGTGCATTAAGTGTCCTCCCTATTTTCTTTCTCTTCTTTCTACCCATGGAAGCAACTAAGTCCAGCTTTGCCAATGTTTCTGAGAATCATTTAGGAACAGACTGAGAACCAGCCATACTGATGCCAACTCAGGTAACCTCTCTGAGGACAGTGAATCAAAAGAGGTTACCTGGTTGACAGACAAAAAAGGGCTTTCAGAAACTAATGATGTGCCACAGCCAGTTCTCAACACTGCTTTCAAATGATAAACTAAACTTTATGTTCTCAAACAAGTCCTTCTAATCCTTATTTTGTCAGATCTACAGCTTTGACTATAAACTGTATTTTCAGACTTTCTAGCTTAAGGATTTGTAAGAGATCTGCAGAGAGTGCACATTATCACTAGAATCATTCAGTAGTGAAGATCATACAGTAAAACACAATGATACCAACCATCAGTAGTGCAAGACCCTTCCGGGGCAGGTTTTTGCGAGTATGGGATTGGTGGACTGCTTGAATCTGACATTTCTTCATCCTCTTCTTCATCTTCCATTTCATTAACAGTTTGGTTGGTAGAAAAGTCCAGGCTTCCATTTTGTGAATAGCGATGTACTAACTCTTTATCCAACTCTTCTACCTTTGGCTTCACATCTGAAGAATAAAAATAGAAAAAATAATAAAATATAGTAAAGATAAAAATAACCTAGAAAATTGAACTTTTCAACAGTATCTCCTTTTAATACAACATCTATCTCCTTTTAAAATAACCAGCATGCCATTCTTTCCCCTTAACGATGCCCAAGATTCAGATTTTGTTACACAATTAACTGCTGGGCAGTTTCTGCCTTTTTTTTTTTTTTTTTTTTTTAATGAAACACCCCCCCACCCTTTTCACACACAGAAAAACAACTGAAACGTGCCATACTTTCATGGTTACCTTCCGGCAGGAAAGGAGGCTGGTCAGGATCCAGGTAGAGCTGGGAGAAGATTGGCCGTGGGACAACGCTGCTGCATCTCAGAGAAGCTTCTATGGAGTTGTGGAGAGCTTCTTCGAAACGGGCGGATTTCAGTTGCCCTGCATATGAATTCCCCATGATCTAAAAACACAAAGGAAACAGCTGATAAGGGGATGGGAATGCCCATGCACAGAGAATTTACAAACGAAGACAGATGCATGTCAGTGATATAAAGTCAGCAAGGAAATATGCTGTGCAAACATCTCTAACTAGCACCACACGTTTGTGTTTCTCTCTCTGTCTGGCAGACTGCATCCTTCTGTTCCACCAAGCTTTCAGCACATCTCCAACACACTGCTCTGTGTCTTCTGAGTACATGGCCTCTCAACAGCCTCAAGAACCTTCCTGGTATAAAAAAATTAATGGAGGATAGATAAAATCATTATTATTTGGGTTTTTTTAGGATATTCAGGGTAGAATACAGAAGGGTACATATAACAAAAAAAATTCTAAAAATCAATTTGGGCTTCATCAGTTCTTGTCAAAAGAGTAAACATACTCTTTTGTCAAAGAGTATGTTTACATGATTTTTCACTTGTCAGTATGCCATTATTTGGAGAAAAACTTTACACAAAGACATCCAATAACTTGAATTTTTGCTCTTGTTCATATTAACTGAAATTACAGGGAAGGTCAGTTTCTCTGTCTTTTCAGAATCTCTTCACCTTCTGTCTTCATGGTAATATTATGATTTACATGTAGTCTGACCTATCAAAGGATCTAATTATAACAAAATATATAAAAAAGAGAGAAATAAATAACTTCTAAACCACATGCAGCAAATGCAGTAAAAATCTTTATTTGAAATTATGCTTTACACTCATAGAGTGATAACAATCATTTAAATATCTGCTTTAACAATTAATATTTCTATTTATATTGATGATGAATTTATGAACCTAATTAAATATTCAAGCACAAACAGACCTGTAGACCATTTCTTCTCCTTGGATGGCATCACACAACCCAAAGACTGTTATACTTGTGCACCCAGCACTGGGATATGGACACTCAAATTTAAACATTTAGTAACAGGGTGGCCATGGAAGGTTTTAAAATGAGCTAAGGAACACTCACTGAAATATGAAATTTTCCATTTTTCTAGATCATTATATCAAATGACATTTGTTCCAAAGAAACAGCAGTCTAAAATTTTCCAATATTCAGAACACAAAACTCAACTTTCAGAGAAATTTATTTCAAAAGAAACAAGTTTTTCCCAGTTAAACCAACAGACACAAAAGTACAAAACCTTATAACATTATCTTTGTTCTTCTCCTCAATAGATGTTACCTAGCCCTACAAACAGGAAGAGACCTTGGCCAAGAAGATAAGTTGGCATTTTGAAAACCTACAGTTCCACTCCTGCTTTATCACCGTGTTGCTCAAGGTGCTCAGGGCCACCTGTAAAAGGGCAATACTAGTGACAGCCATTTCCAGCAGCCTTTGAGGTCTGCTGGTGTAGACAAATATCTAAGAGCTAATTATTACTACACTACTGGATACACAGGTGTGAAACAAATCAAATTATTCACCTATAACCTGGGAGAGAAGGTCAGTTCCAGCTAGACTGGCTTTAAATAAATTTTGTGGCAACTACAAAATTTACACTTCTCTACCCTAACCAGAGACAATACCAGATGAAAAAAAAATGTTTCTTAGCTTGACACATTCTGCTATTTCAGCAGTGAGATACCTAAGATAAGTACATTCTCTTTCCCCTTCTATATGTTTTCATTAGATTTGGAAACAGTAGGGACTGTGTACAAACACACAACTACAAAGTGTGTTAGGGAAAAAACTACACTGAAGCAGTATAAAGGTTGCAGTAAACTAAAGCCTGTCAGGTGCCCTTGAAAAAAAGAATTTCTGGAAATCAGCTAAGTGACTGAAACACTTATTTTACTGAAATCAGTGACGATACTTCCATAAATACAAGTGAAATCATTACAGACTTTTATTAAATTTCATGCAATAAAATTTAATTTCTGTGCTATTTATCTCAGTTATGATGTGCTTAAGGTAAGATTTCAAGAATGTATTCACATTAAAAGACTTTAGTTAAAACACCATAATGAAAATGAATCAACCTTCATGAATCAGAAAATTTGCAATTCCCACAGCACATCTGCATGAAGTTTTTTCACTCTCCATGTTTTCTACAGCCTACCTGTTGTATAACATCTATGACAACTATTTTAATTTTGATGGGAAGCTATTAATAAAGGATAGCGCAGACACAGAAAAAGTGCTGGCAATTTGATTTGCTTCCCTGGCAATACAAGGAGACTTGCCTGTGGATGGAGACTGTCAGAGATTTACCAGAGAAATGGTTAATGGTTAATGTTACCAGAGGACGTTTCTGGCTTGCCAGGAGAAAACAAGCTTGTTGGTGGAAATGCCAAGTAAAGAAAGGCTCAGGAAGCACAGCTGGTGTGAGTTCTGGTGCCTGCAGCGTGGGAGCAGGGCGGGAGGAAGGAGGGCAGGGATGCAGGGATGTGCCTGAGCAGGATGGGGCAGGCAGAGGTGTCGGGGCAGAGTGGCCCCGGGTCCTGCTGGGCTGCGGCTGGGGAAGCTGGGAGCCCTGGAGAACAGCACGGGGCAGCTGATTTCCTAACACTGCCTGAGGCCATTAGGGCAGCTGGGCCTCATTTGGAGCTCAATAGAGCTGGGGAGGGGAGAGGAGGTGGCAAGACCCTCCAGCAGTGAGCTGCTGCCTGGGTCAGGCTGTGCTTGACCCAGCCTCCCCAAAACTGGAGCACCAATTCAAGGGAGTAACTCCTTAGTGTGTCTGCACTTGATTCTAGCCCTAAATGCCTGGTGCAATTAGGAAATGGTTAATTTTCCTCCTCACAGTCTAAATGGGAGCACACCTCAGCAGCAGCAGAGGAGAAGAGAGAACGTGCTTTAAGTGGACTCCAGTGTGCTGAGGGGGTTTGAGGAGGCAGCAGAGCCTGGAGGAAAAATAAATTGATGGAATTTAAAGGGAGGCAAAAAAAAAAACCCAAACCAAACCACCAAAACCAAAGAACATTTCTCTTATTAACATATGTATCTGCCATATCTGCTTTTAAATATGACCAAAGCCAATGATTTAACATAACTAAATTAACGTTCGTTGTTTAAAAATTACCCAAATAATATGTCCACCCAACATTCATATATGAGGTCATTTGGTAAAAAAAAAAAAAAACAACAAACCAACCCCTCTTGCTTTTCATAGTGAAATTAAGATAAGGTTTTCTTAAAATTCTGCCCATCTGATGCATCAGTGAGCTTGGGAGGATGTGGGAAAGACATTCCATTGTTGAGTTCATCTGAGCCAATCTGACACAGTGACTGAGAAAACAGAGCTGGACTTGACTCAGGAGCTCCTCCCTGATCAGGAGCTCCTCCCTGATCTCTGTTTTTTTTGCTGCCAACTCTAGCACATCAGGGCTCACCCTTGTGTCCATTGTTCCACACCCAGCAACATGGCACGGAATTCTGCTGGAGCCAACCAGCTCCAGTCTCCAGCAACCTGTGTGCACTGAGACGTTTCCAGTGGGCAGGAGGTTTGGTGAGAGGGTAAATAATCATTTCCATATCTACTTGCACACTAATTGTACTAACTCAGCACAGAGCTGGTTAGATTCCTGGCAATGAGCCATCTGCACATCTCTAATTCAGTATTCCAGCCCTCACCTTTCCTTTTACCTGCACCACTGGATGGATCCCAGTGTAATTCTTAAGTTGCCTACTTCTCTTGTCAACCTTTTAAGGTCTGTTTTGGATTGAACTTTACAGAATGTTAGTATGTGCAAAGTGTATGTGTATTTAGCTGTATTTATACTTTTTCCTTCCCAAGCACGCTACCAAGGAAGGAGGGCCAATTTGGCAACACTCCTTCTTAAGGCTTCCCCTCTACCACAACAACATTCCCACTGTACAGAGATGAATTTTATTTAATTTCCTTAAAACTTACTATGGGGATTAGAAGACATTATCAGAATTGAATAATTTCAAAATTAAATCTGAAAGAAAACATGAAATAATAGGGGAATTTCCTAAAATTTAGATCACCCTCACCTCCAGGCTCTATCACTCTCAGTGTTCTCTCTGAAAAGATTCAGATACTAAAGCACCACCCAGCACATCTCCATTTCTGCTGTGCTTCTTCAAAGCAAATTTCCTAAACTCACTTCAAGTCTTCTTTGCAGTGGCCCATCACTGAACTAGAGGATTAACCATGAGATTTGCTGGAGTGAGAACAGCCTTAAAACAGAGCTGGAAGGCAGCCCTCACATTTCCATCTGTCTCCTTACCAAGACACACGAACAAAGCAATTGGGAAATTCCTCTAACCTGACCACAGGTAAAGGAGGATTATTGTTATAGCTTTAAATAAAACAATTAATATGGGCATTCATTGTGGAAAGCAAAGCTACAATTGCCATGAGCTTCTATCAAAGCAGACAGAAATGGAAATAACAAAAACAAAATTTCAAAGAGAATTGATTTAACACTGCAACACTTCGCTGTGTGGTGAAGGACTCAGGGAAATTCTAATCACTCTTTCAAAGCCAGAAGCTGAATTTACAAAAAGACCTTGTCAATTCAAGCAAATAATCTTGTTCCATGTGGTCACCCAGGTTTCAAAAGATCTGTGCAGAAACATGACATGGGATGTTTGAGAAAAACCAGAGCCCAGGTCCAGCAGTGTGTAAGTACAGTAACCACTACCCACTTTTAGATAGAAAAAAAGGTGACTATGCTTCTTTGCATTAAAACAAACAAAAATAAAAGTCACCTCTGAAAAGTGGATCATGACTCAATAACTCCTGGGAGCCAGAACTGCACATTGAGTTGAAGGCTCTGCTAGTAAAAATATAATCAGATCATTCAGTACACCAGATACCACATATTTGGCCTCCAGGTGGGTCATGACCCCAGAGACTTTAAAGGAGAGGAACCGAGCGGGGAGGATGAGGGAGGGGGTGAGTGTTGTTGTTATGGCTTAAAGCAATTTCACAATTACCTGATAGCGAATGATGAATCTGATGCAAACACCCTCCATTAAGTCAGCTCTATCAAGTCCTTACTTTGTGTTTAACCTAATAATGTAATTGTGTTCTCCAAAACACATAATCTGGCTTCTGATCTGGCCTACCCCACAGAGAAGTTTCTCTTCAAAGGAAAAGAAAGCAAGTTCCTCCACAAAGGCACTGCCAGGCCCAGCACAGCTTCTGTATCTCAAAGGGTTATCTCAGGCAAAGAGAGACCAGGCATTTATTTGTGCTGCAGAAAAACTGAACTGGTTGTTTCAGGTACAGCTAGTGGTTTTGATTGTTTACATCATTCTTAGTCATGTTCTGGGAGTATTATTTTTCCCCATTAGAGCATCACTAGGATGTACCCTGAACATGCATACAGCAGAAAGAATGTCAGGTAATAATGACAATAACAAATATATACACTCACTAAAAGTGCAGACTTCAAAGTCAAAAGTCTATGTACAGCATCAACTGTAGTATTCAGTGGGGAAGACTTATGTGTGACTTAAAACAAGATTGTAAGGTGGAATAGAAGCCTTATTTCATAATCACAGTAAGATACCTTTTTCTCCCTCCTCACAGTCTTTTCAAGGTTTTGAAAGGTTTTTAAGGTTTTAAGGTCTTTTCAAGGTCTTTTAAACCCTGTTTTGTCTTCATTAGGGGTATTCAAACTCAACTGTAAAAGAGCTTACAATCTTATGTAGCAAGTGACAGATAAATAACTCATTCACAATGTCTTTTAAGAAAAATGAATTATTGGTTTGGATTTACCCTATTTGCAGTGCAGTTTCCTCTCATCTTTATTTTTTGTTTTATTTTTAAGAAAATATTGTTTGCATCCAATACCATTTAGAGTCTCATCATTCAGTCTAATGTTGCCACTACTGTGTAAAAGTAATGGGAAGGATCAAGAACATATATTTTTTCCTGACAAGATTTTTTGTCTTATTGCTCAATTAATGGTATCTGTACTTGGTGTATTGCATCAGATTATCTGGGATTTGGACAATTCCTTGCACAGAGACAGAAAAATGCATCTACTACAGAGCCACATGCAGGGTGGTGGAAGAGGGCAGCTGTTTCCCCACAACATCAAACAGAAAGCAAATCACAAGTGGTCTTAATATGGAGACTGCTATGCCCTTACTGCTCCATCTCTTCCACCCCAAGACTATTCCTACAGTCCTCAGGATCAGCTCACAAAACAATAAACGTACTAAGGTAAAATTAACAGCTGGATGCAGGATGGTGTTACTAAGTTGAACTTACATGAATGAACTTCAAATCACCTCCAAGTGATTTAAAGCAAAAATTCGATCTGAATTGCAGTTTTAGAAATTCAGTGACCTGGGAGTTTTCAGCTTCACAGGATAAACCACTAGTGATGTGACATTGAGGCTGGCAAAGAAAACCACCAAAAATAGCACTGAAACACCATCTCATCTCTTTTACCTCAAATTTGAAATGTTTCTTTAGTTCTTTTTAACAGTGTTATCCACTGAGCCGTGCACACAAAGAGCAGTTTGCAACCACGATCAAACACAGAGTACACTGAGAGACACAATGCTACAGAAGGCACTGCAAGCTGAGCTCAAGTCAAGTTTTACAAAATGGCCCTGGCTTTACTTTTCTCCAGGTTATGGCTCCCACTCAGAAAAAAAATGCTGCATTCTGGATGGGTTAAAATCTTGCAACACAGTGAGAGAAAAACTGATGCTGCCAGTGCACCAACACATTCCTCTAGTGAGGACTGAGGTGATTTAAGATTAAGCATGTTCCAAACTTCATTTGATGCCATTTCCTAAAAAAACAGATGTAATAAGCAGATGAAGGAAAACATATAAAAGCTTTCAGGAGTTAATTATGTGGCTTTAGCCTATTCTGACTGCAAAGCTTTTGCAGTCCTTTCAAATGGTTGTGAAATGAGCAGATAAGTTACTGTGGAGGTTTTGTAGGGTTTTCTAAATAAATTAGTAGAAGATGGAGCAAATCCTTTTATGCTGCAGGGATCTTTCACAGTATACATAGGAAAAGGAACATTGCTATGCACCCTTAAAAAAAGGGATACACTTTGCTTTCAATAGAAAAACCTTCAGGTGCAAAAAAAAGGGCTATCAACCTACAAACATCGCTTTTGATTTTGAAGTTTAGGTATTGTTAAAAGACTTCATTATTTTAAAAGGAGTATATGCTCACACAGTTGTGGCAGGGGTGGCACAAATAAATCACCAAGGAGCACTTTTGAAAACCCTAGGCTGCCTCCTTAAAACAGGCATGCTCATACATAGCTTTCCTCACTTATGTTTTCTGTCCTAAATCAACAGGACTATTAACCACATTATTAATGCCAGTGCAATGCAACCAAATCAGCAACAATGCTTAATCCTAGCTATAGGATCAAGGCATTTTTTTGCTGTGTAATTTTGATTTTGCAATTAGTAGCAGACATGAATTACAATTTATTCTTCTAACAACCTGGCGTGTTCGCACAGTCAAGCAGTTATATTTGAATCACCTCTGTGCCCAGCAAGATCATGGACCAGATCCCCTGGAAACTCTGCTAAAGCACATGGAAAATGAGGAGGTGACTGGTGACAGCCAACACAGCTTCACTAAGGACAAATTGTGCCTGAAAATTTGGTAATCTTCTGCAATGGGGTGACACTTGTGGGAAGGGATCCCATGCAGAAGGATCTCACAGGCTTCTCCAGGCTTCACAGGATCTCACCACTTCTCAGTGGTCCCATGAAAACTTCATGTAGGTCCTGCACATGGGCTGGGACAATCCCAGGCCTAAATACAGGCTGGATGGGGAATGGATTGAGAGCAGCCCTGAGGAGAAGGACTTGGGGGTGTTGGTTGACAAGAAGAACAACACAACCCAGCCATGTGCACCTGCAGCCCCGAAGGCCAACCACATCCTGCTCTGTCAAAAGCTGTGTGGCCAGCAGGCCAAGGGAGGGGATTCTGCCCCTCTGCTCTGCTCTGCTCTGGTGAGACCCCATCTGCAGTGCTGCATCCAGCTCTGGGGTCTCCATCATTCCAAGAATGATGTAAAGCTGCTGGAGCAGGTCCAGAGGAGGGCCATGAATATGATTAGAGGGCTGGTGCACCTCTTCTGTGAGAAGAGGCTGTAAGAGTTGAGGCTGTTCAGCCTGCAGAAGAGAAAGCTCCAGGCCGACCTCCAGTGCCTAGGAGAAAGCTGGAGAGAGACTTCTGACAAGGGCAAGGAGTGACAGAACAAGGGGAAATGGCTTTAAGCTGAAAGAATATAGATTTACAGTAAGTATTAGGAAGAAATCCTTCACTGTGAGGGTGGTGAGGCTCTGGGGTTGGAACTAGATGGTCTTGAAGGTCCCTTCCAACTCAACCCATTCTATGATTCTATGAATTCATTTAGCTACCACTCATAATAACACAGCAGATAAAATTAATATAGTATGTAGGCAATTAGCATAATAAAATAAGAACAAATTTGTTCCTCAAATAATGTATTCAAACTCAGTAACTGTTCCCAAAGCCAATACATTTTAATTGAAACTTGGTTATTTTTATATACTTTCCATATACGTAAGTGTTTAGTCACTAACAACATATATTCTGTTAATACACAGATCTTATTGTAAGTTATTAGCTAACAACTATGTTTAGTATTTACCAATTAAAACAAACTATTCAGAAACATTAGAGATATAAAATCTATTTAGGTAGTTTACAAAAATCTATGAAGTAAATTATACTCTCAGATGCACCCATTAATTTAAAGCTTTGTTTCTAATTATGATTTAGTGTTCATTTCAAGAGAACACTGTCTAATATTCCACCAATAGAAAAAAAAATCCATAACTGGGAACTCAGTGAATGGTCCTTCTAAATAAACACAAGTCTGTGCTTGTCACCAATTTTAATGCTGGTAATTATCACTAATTGCTGACTTTTATGAATTGTATTTTTTGTTTGGATTTTTGTTTGGATTTTTTTTTCCCAGTTGCTTCTATCCTGAGAAATTGAAAGGCAAGGTCACCAATGTTTCAGAAGAGCCTTGTAATGCCATAAAAAGAAGCAATCACAATGGCATCTCAGCTGGCATTGCTCGTGAAAATGAGAGGAATGATCATCTATTAAGCACTTTAGGACGGGGCACCTGGAAGCTGAGCACTTCGCCTACAATCCCAGGCATACTTCGAATGCCTTATCAACTGAGTTTGTGGACCAACTCTTCAACACAACTGGACTAACAAAGACCCCCATATGAAGCTCATGATATTGAAGTAATTTCCAGCCACTGAGTTTGTTCAGCTTGTTTGTGTTTCATTTTTTTCCTGCAAGTTGTCTCTACACCAGTTGTCCTGATCTGCTTTCAGAACTCAGTACTGTTCATCTTCACCTGCCTGGTGCTGCCTTCAGTAGGACTATGGAGTAGGACTGTGCATTATGGCTTAGCATACATTTATGTATTATTTATTTATGTATGTAAATTATTGTAAATCCTCAGGCCACTGGCCTGCAAAATTTAAAGTTTTAAACATCACAGCTTATGCTAATTATTTATTGTAGGCAGAAGGTACCATTTGCGTAGGAACTTATGCTTGACATTTTTAAAGACTGCTCACCAAGATGACACTACTTGATAGGAAACAGCAAAAAAAATCCCTATTAAGATACAGAAAATAGAAGCTAAAATGTAATCCATTTTGACACATCTCAGCATCAGATTGTACAGCATTAAAAAGAAAATCCTTAATAAAGATAATTTCAGATATGTATATCAACAATAAAAGTGGTTTTCCCCATGTTCTTTTATTTTTTTTCTT
Source organism: Molothrus ater (assembly GCF_012460135.2). NCBI lineage: Eukaryota > Metazoa > Chordata > Aves > Passeriformes > Icteridae > Molothrus > Molothrus ater. The sequence continues at coordinate 105,628,490 of NC_050478.2, read as the reverse complement.
TTTTTAAGGTTTTCTCATGTGAAAGCGCTGCTAAATAAGAGAGGAAGAGATATTTTTATTGCCAAGCAATATAAACAAATCGCTATTCATTTCACAGAGACATTAGTGGTTCTGAAAGTTCTCAGTTCCTGAAACACATACAAACTGACACTAATAAAAATAAAGCTTTCTGAATAATAGCCATAATGGTAATACAGATTACATTGGCTCTTAAAACTTTCCAAACAAAGATGACCCAATTCTTCACAAATACCCACTTAATACTTTCTTTTTCCACCATATTCATCTTATCTGATCCATGCTCTGGTTTCTGACAGCTGCAACAGGCTAAAAATAAAGCCCTGGAGTAAAACTTTGTTGACTTCAACCTTTCCTTTGCTGCAAGCAAAACTTTTTTTCCCCCATGAAGTTGGCAGAGCTGGAGATGTACCATGGCACTTCTTCAAATATGCAACTTGAAAGTAATTTCAGGGTTAGCAATAAAAAAAAAGAAAAAAAGAAAAAGAAAAAGTCTCTGCAGCCAGAACATGTCTCTGACTCTCTACAAAGGGTAACACCCTGCATCCAAGTGACTCACACATGGCATTTCCCCCTTCTCCTTCACTTGTAAAGTGCATAATTCTGCCAAAAGCACCATCAAGTTTTGTTCCTCTCCCTCTTCAGATAGATTATTGAAAGAATCCCTAACACAGATTTCTAGATTTAAAAATAAAATTTAATCAAGAAATAAAGTCAGACTTAAGTAATTAAACTAGCCTTCACTAATGCACTTGGATAGAAGGTTAAGTAAGCTGTTGGTTCCTCACATCCTCCAAAAAAGGGCTGTTTTCCTGTCCAGAGCCCAGTTTGAAAACAGGCAAGCCTGAACAAGAGTTCTCCTCAGTTTTACAAGGGTTAGTCATCGCTAAAAAGGAACAGCAAAGGTGGAAATGAGCCCCTCTTCTTTCGCAGAGGCTTGTGCCAAAATGTCTGTCAAGTTCACTCAGAGCACGTACCTGCACAGCTTTTCCAAAAGTACCATTTTCAAATAAGTCAAAATGATCATGCTTCTGCTCTTTTGGACTCAAAATATGTTTTAGAACAGAACAAGACTTTTCTTATCTGAAACTCCCATGTAGTCACTAGATAGAGAGGCACATCTAACATTTCTGCAGTCATTTTCAGCTCATTTTCAGCAGAGACAAGAAAAGACCAACACAGCAAAGCCAGATGCTTTCATGGCCATTTTTATGCAGAAAACAATGCTCTGAACAGACAAGAAAACCCTCTCTAGGTCAAAACCAAACAATCAGCTTAAATCCACAAGTAATACAAGTAATGTCAATTTAATATCAATCAGACACTTTTTGCAACTTCCCTGCTGGTGGGAAACTGTGTCCAAACTTTTCATAGATAATTTTAGTGGAAATGAACTTCAAGTGCAGAGTGCTTTGTAGAGTTCTTCCTTGTCCACAACATGTTTGTCACGTCTCAAAGCTGACTCTACTTTCTCCCCTCCCCAGAATACCACAAATTCTTCTGTAAAATAAACAAATTTCTGTCCAGAATCTCCGAAATTACCAGAGGCAACCCTGTTTGAGATCAAAGATGCACATCACTGTTGGTCCATCTGCAATACCCCAGATTTTAGTTAGGATGAAATTTTCAAGAAACAGGCAATTAACAGAACAACACTTGAACACCAGATCCAGGGATAGGGCTAAAAAAGAAGAGTTTCGACATTCAAGCTACCTTTTCTAGGTACTTAGGAATCTCAAAAGTTGTTTGTGGGATAAATGTCCACAAATGACATTTATACAACACCATTAGGAAAAAAAAAACCCACCTTTATCTTTACTCAAAATAGAAATCCAAAAATTCAAATCACATACTATTAACACTTAATAGGAGAAGGAAATAATTTTCAATTTCTAATGCTTATATTGTTCTGTAATGCAACTCATCAACCACTATGATAAATTTGGGGTGGGGGAGGAGGGGCAGCTGTGTCTTACATGAAAAAAAATTGTAATAAAATATTTGACTTGTTGGAGGCATTAGATACACTTCTGTACTTTTCTCCCCAAAATCTTAATGATGTTTACAGGCTGGACTTAATTTACATGCAACATAAGCATGCTAGTACAGGCAATTTTGATTCCCAAAGCTGCTATTATGGTTTAATGAGTCAGCAACACAGAATATTTACAGGTTCTACACATTCTTGATGGCACACACATAAAACTTCCAGTAAATCCTGGCACTCAAGAAACTAATACTCAAAATATTTTTCTGTGACTGTTGCCACAATGGAATATAAATACTATCCATAAAATTCTCACTGTGAGTGAAAATCTGCTTTAAATTTCTTTTAAAAACCCAAACCCCTGCTAAATAAACAGTTTATAAACACAGAACAATTTTCTCCAGTAGATGAGAAAAAAAATATAATAACACATCTAAACCTATTTTATGTACTCTGAGTAGTTAAATTCTGAAGTTAGAAACAAAATTAAGCATTACAGCTCCAATATGTACTCTTCTAAGCAGTTTAATTATACAGATATAGCACTTAATTCCACATAGATATATATGTAAAATGTGATAGTCATTGTCTGTAGGGATAAAGCTGAAAATAGTCTCAGACCTCTCACTAAATTCCTACAGCAGAAGCCAGAACAATCTCATTGATAAATAAATCACTTAATCCTTTCTTCATTTGCCATCACCCTATTGCAAAAGCATGAAGCCAAAGCCTGGAAAGTCAAAGCTAAAGCCTGACCTTCCATCTCTATCCTCTCTGGCTGCTCCCTTGTGTACCCCTCAAACACATGCCATCATTTCCTGATGAGTTTAGAAGGGGTTATCAGGAGAGTTTCTGGACATGTGTCAGTTTTGTGGCAACCTGAATGCTATACAAACATCTTCTGTGTTTAATAGGTGATTTGTATTTTAGTAGGTTTATCCATTCCCGACTTTATTTGTTTAAAGGTGCCTTAACCTTGACATAAATCAATGTTAGGCATCTGTATGGAGTACTTCTGAAGAGTTTAAAAGTTAAACTCTACAAAGAGCTCTATTTTGCAAGAAGGTTTCTTTCAAAAATAAACCAAACCAACTTGTCAACTTCTTTGTTCACTTCCCCGCACCTTGAAAATTATGCAGTTTATTTTTTTTTTGCTCTTCTTACAGAGTTCTTCTACAGATCACGATGAAACACCAGGCTGGTCACTATAAAAACACCACCACCACTGGCTCCCAAGTACCTTTTTCTTCCTAATACAACCATGAGTGTTTGTGTAAGACAGCAGGGCCAGCGAGTCAGAGGCTCTGGGTCATGCCTTGCAGCAGCCCCCCCTTCCAAAGGAAAACAAAAAGCACTGAACCTTTTCTGCCACATGCCCAGTCCTTCCCCCACCACCTCTGTGGTGAAGACGGCCATTATTACATTTCCTTTCGGGTTATTTACAAGGTCTTGGCTCTGACATTGATTTCTTATCTGTTTCTATGACAAATGTTAAGTGTTAATAAGCTGTCCTTTTAAAGAAAGATAATGCTAAACAAATTATAGGAATTAATTACCCCAAACGTATTCTTTATTTTTTTGTCCTGAGCATTGAAACAAGAACAGTAAAAATTACTCAAGACCAGAAAAAAACCACACTTTTTTTCCTGCCAATTAATAAGTGTTAGCAGATTAAAGGAAGTTACACTTTAAGCCAGGCAGTACCCTGAAAATCTAAAGCAAATTTGTCAGGGAATATAGAACAACCAGGCAGGCACAGCTCCCTTATGAACAGTTTTTTAAATTATAAGTGAAGAGTTACTTATTACTTTTTCAGATAATTTGTTCATGGTTTAAATATTAGGAGAAATGGTGAAAGTTTCAGAAATCTTTTCAGTTACAGAACCATTAAAATGATAAACATTTGGGATCCCAAAGTACACTTCTACTCTAACTGTCCTTTCAGACCTGCATTGACTACACTATAATAGCTGCCAACATTTGGTAAGGATTAGCCTTTCATTTAGACAAAAGCAAGCATTCCTTAGCTAAATCAGCACTTTTTGCCATCAGACTCATAAAACCTTTTCACAACACAGATTTTCAAGAGAATCCTTGAGGGTTTTAGGATGCTGCTCCTTTTACTAAGTAACAAAATACACCCCAGGGTGTCTCATTGACCGCACTCAGCTGTCCTTTGACCTCTGCAATTGTTTAGCCTAACTTCAGGGCCGCAGAATCTGCCTCCCCCCACCCCCCCATCGAAAAGGCTAATGTTGCTTCCTCCTAGCACCTGGTGAAGCAAAATCCTGGAGGTTCCCCCCTCTTCCAGATTTATGCCACGTTCCAGATGTTGCCAAGCAGAATGTTCCTGCGGGGAGGTTTTGGGAGTCCCCAAGGGCTGTTCAGAACCTGGGCTGTGGCCATGACCCCCTTGCTCTGCCCAGGGCTGCCCTTGCCCCCAGGGATACAACAGGTCATAAAGCAGGAATAGATCTTCAGCCTTCTGGGTACCCTGGCTATTTAAATGCAACAAGAAACTATGTGAGCCCAATACTGTGTACTGAGGCAAGCCTCCCCCCACTCAGAAGTCAGGGAAAAAAAGACCTGTGAGAATCTCAGTTGGAAGCACAAATCTACCCCAATCATGACCAAGATCTGCATTCTTCTTCCCATTTGTTTTAAACCCTTTGAGAGGACAAATAAACAAACAAACATTCACCCTCCAAGTGCATAAAACATATATTTAGCTAGTTGCTTAGGTATTTGCAGAACCTCTAAGTAAAACAACAGAAGAAGATTGTTACAGCTTCAAAAGAAGTGTCATTAAATAATGAAGTTGACCTCATTGTGGGTATATAAGAAAAAAATGGCAGCACAAATCAGCCCTCTGTTGAAGGCTTTTTGATTATATGAACTGGATTTCATGATTTTTTTAAGAACTAAAAATAAAATCGTTATTTGAAGTCCACACAGCTCCTAAAATGCAGTCAATGGAAATGAAAGCCGAGATGCTGATCACAAATATACAGGGTATTTTCTATTAGGAAAGGGAAGTACGGTACCTTCTCAGATTCCTTTCAACCTATTTGAAATGCAGTCATGATTAAAGGATGCAGCTAAGAGTTTGTGAAGCCTTGCTGCATTGTTTAAAACTCTTGACCACCTGCAAAATAAAAAGGGAGAAAAAAATCAGTATTACTCATGCCAGCATATAGTTTATAACAAGACAAAAAACCCTTCCTGTGGAAACCTGGTCTAGGGTGAAAAATGGAGTGCCAGTGACTATAAAAAGCACATTTTTCTTTAGAGGAATACTTGATTGAAAGTGCTTGGTTGCTTCTCTATATTCTACCAGAAGTCCAAACTCAGAATTTGCACATTTTTGGCACTGAAGTTACTATATGACAGATTAGGAATTTATCACATTAATATGACAAAGTTAACTGTTGTAGAAACATTAAAAAATATATGATAATGCAGAAGTAATTCTTTTACTATTTATAAAGAAACAAAATAAATGGGTGATCAGTGAGACCCTGGAGATCAATGTTCAAAATTAAATCAGAATTAGATGGTTGCTCTCCTATCTGGGTTTCCATAAAAATATTGAAGGGAAAACATTACTAATAGAAATTGCACTTAATAAAAGAAAATACACCTGAAATATCCCAAGGAATGGTAAAAATGGTGTAGCAAGGAGCAAGCAAAAGAATAACTCCTAAAATACCTAGGGCTGTACAGAACACCAATTAACATCAGGAAAATATTTAAATTAAGTTGTCATTGAGTGGACTTTGACAAGACTTTCTTAGGCAGACAAACTGGTTTGGTTTCTCAATAGCAACGGACCATATTTTGCCAAAAGATTTAAAGGAATTTTCCCTGGTGCTTGCAGATGGGATTTTAAGGCTTAAAGCTGTGACTACAGGCACAGGCCCACTTGCAAAACCAGAACTCAGCTGCACACCCCAAATTCAAACTCCAGGCTTTAAAATTAACACCCTTAAAGCTTCCTCCCCCTCCTCTCAATTTTAAAAATCAGCCTGTTTAAGAGAGCAGCTGTAACCCTCACCTCTGGCTCAGGGAAGGTTTTGGGCAGGATTGTTGTGTCCTGAAGGAAGGCACTAAACAGCTCTATTGCCAGGGAGCACCGATGCTGCCCCCACGCCCGTGCGCGCCCCCGCCACGCTGGCAGCGGCTCCGGAGCACAGGGACAACAGGGATAACACAGCAGCCCCCGACCAAACTGTAGGGCTCTGCACAGCCTGCAGCCACTGCAGAACGTCAGTAATCCAATTCCAACTGCTCCTGGCTCTGAAATTGCTATTTTTCAGACACGTGCTGAACATTTCACCTGCTAGTAATGACATTTTTGTATTTTCTTCTAATTACACTCAAAGCTAAGACCTTTGGCCCTAGGCCACAGACCTCTATTCAGGCTGCACACATTCTCTTAAAGGCCCTGAGCCTTTGTTGTCACTCTCAGTCTTTCATCTATTATTTATATCCATTGAGAAGAGAGATACTCCACCATTTGTGAAGCTTTAAAGCTTCTAATCATCTTAATTTCTTCGCCTTTCAACCAGTGCTTCCCCTTATGGACCAATGCCAACAGTGTGACAAAATAATTTTTCAAGCCAAGATCCTCCTGGACCCCTCCCAAACCTTGACACACACTGGGCTGTAAGTGCCTTTTGTCCTTTGCTGGCTGCTTTTGCAAACACAGACCTTTGCTCAGCTTGGGGCTGGGGGGTGCAGATCTGCTTGTCAGAGCATTCAAAGGAGTTTTCTTGGGGTTTATGTGGTTTTGCACCACTTTCTCTCTGTAAAAAAGTCTATCTCAATTAGTACAGCTAAATCAGAGATGCTGTAAGGAACCTTATCTCTTTTAAAAATATTAAGTACCTTCTGAAATACCATCAACTATGAATTTTAAGTTTCCATTTTTTTCTTCCAAAAGCTAAACTGCTGATTTTTATACTGTTATGTGCCCACTCAGAAATGACAGATAATCACACAATATTCAAGACATACAAAATACCGTTGACCCTTTTCCAGAATATTGGCAACATTAATTTGTCCTGACCATATAACATAACGTGACAAAAAAAAATGTTTTGCATCTTATGTTCAGGTCATCTCCTTCTTATCCTCCCTTATTTGCAAATGAAATAGAAAACAAATCAACAGCATTTTTGCCAAGATGCAGAAGATCTCTTCAGAATTCATCAACCACTAATCTTCATTGCCAAGACCTGTGAGATCTGCTAACGTGACCCACATCTTGGCTCTTTCTTCCACTATGGTCTGGCTTACTTTTGATTTTTAACAGTGCTTCCTTGTTGTCTGTCCCCTCTGAAGACCCCCAACCCCCACGTCTTTTCTTATTTTTACCATTTGCTTCAACCAGCAGTTCACTTGAGACTCATCCATCTTACAATGCCCAAAGTGACAGATGCTCTCAGGAATGACCATACTGTTGAGTGAACAAAAGATAACATCACCTCTAGGAACTCCGGGAGAAATACAACTTCAACCCTGAGACATGGTTATCCTGGCAGAGACAGCACCATAAACCTCTCTCAAGTGAAAAAAACCCCAACCAACAACTGTGGGGAAAAGGAATCTGACACAATTACAAGCCAAAAAGAGTATTCTTTCCATCGTATGCTGTAGTTAGTGGTGTTGATGACCTTTTTATTTTCTTCCCCCCCCCCCCCCCCCAATACCCCATTGAAGAATTTTGTAGAATTTACTTGTGATAAAATCAAGAGGAGAAGAGAGAATGGAGAAAATTCACACAAATACTGTTTCAGGACCCCTACAGACTTGAATGGAGGAAGAAGGCACTTTGCAACAGCTTCAGCAGAAGGTCACACAAGTCCTTTGGCAAAACACAGACATTACCTTGTTAAAATCTACACATCCTACAGACCAGCTGTTGCTCAGTTAAATTCCACAGGAATTCAGAATCACCATGCAAGCCTGTGCCCTTGAAAAATGCATACTGTAACCAGAGTAAGATCACTTTAATGTCACAGCTGCTTGATAAATCTGTAATCTGTAAGTAAAAACTCCTCAGTGTTTTGACATTTGAGCATGCATCACTTAAAAAAAATTAAATTAGAATGATAGATTTTTCCAGCCAACACCCACATATCCAGCTATAGAGTGATGCCTGTTCCTAAACAAAAATCTGCCCTCTGTGCCTGTAAGACTGAGCTAAAAAGCGCTGATTTAGAACACACTCAAAATTCTCCATACAGTCAGTGGGACAGGACTTGTTGAAGAGTCCTGGGTGGTAGAAAATATTACTTAAAAAAAAGGAAAGGTCATGTTAGCTTCTCCTGGTGACATACGTGCAAAAGTGACACCACAAAAGCTGAGAACTCCTTCTCTGCAGTGAGACACAAAGAATTTCCCTGTCTCTCAGTAAAGCTTTAAATAGCATCTCATGTTCAGTTTCCAAACCCTTCAATTCATGAAATAACCATCATTACAGTACATGAGACTGAGAACATGTGAGCTGTACAAATGTAAAGTTAGAGCTGTAAAATAAAATAGGGGGCCTGATAACCAAACATTTCCTGTCCAGTGTAAAGTCAAGGAAAAATCATAACATGGGCTTCTTAAGATTTGTTGATTGATTGTATTTAGCCATATTTATTAATTTGTGATGAGTTATGATTTTAGGTCCCTATTCTGATGTAGAATGTTTCTGCTGTGCTCTCATAGCAGATCCCATCAAACCACCAGACTGTAAATGCAAAATTAATGTATAAATACACATTTTTAAAAATAGGCCATTTTCCCATAGTATACCATTCTGTAGTACCATTTTGGACATCCAACACACAGAAATTAAACTAAAAACCACTTTGGTCCTTCCTAAAGAGGATCCCAGCTCTGGGCCTCAGACCACCTTTAGGGCTCCTCTCCCATTCTGAGCCCCTGAGTGATCTGACACCGAAATCTTTGATAAAATCCCCTTCAGTTGGGAAAAACATGAACAGGAAAATCTACAGAAGACCATTACTGGTATATGACTGAAAAAGTTTTGTGCAAGACTCTGCTTTCCACCTCATATCTCAGCAACTGGCAGGGTTCAAGGCATACTGCAACTACCAAGAAGAAAAGAAATTAGAAGATTGACTCTGGGGAATGTACTGGGACATTCTGCTGTGGTATCTGAATTCATTAACTCCACTACACCTTGAGTGTCACCATGTCCAGAACAACTTTCTGAAGCTTCTTCCAACCCAAATAAATCAATGAAGCAAATAATGAAGTCTGCACTTAACATCCTCACAGGGAAAAAAGCTTGAAAATATACAATGCTTTCACCCAAAATACCTGAAGATCAGATATGGATGAAAAAGTAGCAAACTGTATCCTGCCTTAAAAAATCTGCACCCAAATGGGCATCTTAAGCAGCCAGGCCTTACACATTTTATTTCTAAATATTTATCACAGTAGAGGGAAGTGTTTATAATTAATATGCAATCCATCTTCTGCATGCTGCTGCTTTTAAACAAGACAAAATGTGAGTAAAAGGTCAAAGCTACTAGAAAGGGCCTTGGTAAAAACCTCTGATATTACAACCATTTTGCTGGAAGAGACAAGGTGTAAAATAGATTACTGGAACCAAACTCCATATGGAATAGGGCAGACCAAGGGTAGTGATCCAAACAGCAGTGAACAGTACCAGAACTGCCAGTATTAATGTGTTTGGTAACTCTAGACTGCTTTGGAAATCTCTCATTCCATGAGATTCACATTTTCCAATTGAAGCTGAACATTTTTACATGCATGTATGCAAAATCAGTTCTCATTCAATGCAAGTTTAACATGGAATGACCGAAAAATGGATAATAAACTTACAGGTAACTTCTGTCATTACCATTAAGTTATTGACACTGAAACATGACCTTGAAATGACAGCTTCATTAATGCAAGTTTTACCAGGGAAGGTTTCAAAAAGCCCTGATTAAATTAACTACTTTTAAACACAATAGGATCAATATGTATGCAGAGAATGTACACCCCCATGGCAAGTTCTGCTTGCTTGATTGATCAAAAACAAAACAATCCTGTGGCTTTCCAGATCTCAGCTGGTGCCAGAAATCCACATAGAAAAAAAAATCCATCTAAATGAAACTCTGAAAAGGTTTACCCTTCACCAGTCTATTTGCACTTCAAAAACTCCTTAAGTCCTTCAGCTAAACCCCAGGGTTGAACCATTTCAAAAATGAGAGGGGGATGGCCATGATTTATCTTCTTTCTGTGCTCTGGACAGAGCTGTAAAATCTGCCTGCTGGTGTGCCTGTGTGCTACAGGCTTCTTTTCATGAACCTTGGATACTTACTCATTTTAGAAACAACTCTGCTCAATTCCTTACTGCCCTTTATTTCCTTCAATCAGACACAAGTACCGTTTATAAGGGAAAATTTTGATTTTTGGTCACCAGCATGCAAGCTGATGAAGCTGAATCGGCAAAATGGCCAAGCATCTGAAATTAGCATTTTAAAGGAAAATATAGCAAATCTTATTCATACCTGTAAGGACTGGCTGTTGCCTTAGTGAATTTGTGCTCATGGAACACTTGTTCAGCAATCTCATTTAAGCCTATCCCTTATATTTACTAGTACTAAACACATTTTTTAGCAATAAGCTCAAATAATTTTCTGTTTGTAGATAATCAATGTGTTAGGTCACTCAGGATGCATTTTCCAGGCTTCTTTACTTCAAGGTACATTACCAATAGAAGGAAAATGGAGATTTCATGGGTCACAAACTTCTGCATCAAGAGGACCGTGAGTGCTGCTGTCAGCCCACTAAAACTCAGTTAATACACTCTTGCTTTATTTGTCCACTATCAAAACCACTGCACCCAAATTTCTACAGGGTTGGTTTTTTTCTCTGAAGCGAAAATACCAATCCAACCAATAGTGACATTCTTTGAACACAATTTAATGCTGTGATATTCAGTTTGTATATTAAAAATATAAACACACACATATAATATAAACATAAATCCTACAGCACCAACACTGTGGAAGGGCACAAAGCAAGGGCACTGAAACATGTTTGTGTACTTCAACTTTTCTAAAGTTTTCTTCTACTCCTAAGACCCAAGCCTATAAACCACATATAAGTGGCACAACTCCTACCAGTCTAAATTCTTAAGACTTGGGTAGACTTGCTCTCAAGGGAAACAACAATAAGAATAGATTCAATATTAAGTATTTTTGCATGGAAGGCGCCCATTTATTTCCAAAGTCTTATTCAGATTTTGCTTTTATCACTGATTTTCTTCCCTTCCATTCTGAAACAACAGAAATGGATGAAAAATACGTTATGAAAATATAAAAACATTGCACATCCTGCCACAGGAGGCTGAGTCTTAATTAGACTAGAGTGAAGCTTCAAAAACATTGACATTGTGCTTGTTTTTGTGCAAGCCAAATGCTGGCCCTAACAAAACTGCAGGACTAATCTGGGGGAAAAAAACCCCAACCAACCCTAATCAGTCTATTAATCCCCACTCAAATCCACAAGGATACTTAAGTAAGAGCTTGTGGATATAAGAAGGAATGGCATCTTACTCAGCATCTGACATGCTACTCAACTTAACTCCTCAGAGTCTGAAACTCTCCTTTGCTCCAGAAAAAGAGTAGAAGATGTTTTCATAATATATCCTCTTTTGTGCATAGGCTTTTCATATTAAAAAACCCTCTCCAGTATAACTTGGTTTTTTTGTAAAACCTGTAATAGAATATTTCTTTGACTCTGTCCTTCACTGGTTCACATTTCTCAGACTGTGATGAGGCTGTTTGTAAACTTGCATCTTCTCCTGGTGTGCTTGCAAAAATTCAGTATTTCAACTGTCACCTCATTAGCAAAACACTTCAACTTCCCTACATGAGCCAACATTTGCTATTTTAATAAAGCTTTCATGAAGGTGGAAGTTTACACTGTCTCTTGTCTCTTTTTACCACATTCCCTATTACCAAGAACAAGCTTTGTAAAATATATATTGTAATAAAGAATTTTTGAGTATTTGTGTAGCTATCTATTTTTTCCATACTTATTTACAGTTCCTGAGAAAACCCCAAATGGACACACTAATCAACAGGATTTGGTACTTCTATTTCAAGCAAAGTGAATGTCACCACACCACAGCCAGGTAAACCCACTTTAGAAACTGAAGTCCAAGCAGACAGAAGAAAAATACCATAAAACAGAAAAAAGAATCTGGAAAAACAAAACACCAGTAAGAAATACCCTGTGGATTCATTAGCAACCAGGGTGGCAGGCTTTCCTCTAATTCCCTTTAAAAGCCCATGACTACCTGCAGAGCCTGGGAGTGCAAATCACATTAGTGGAGCCACCAGATGACCAAAGAAAGCACTGGAGGCCTGGTGAAACCAGTAAACAAAAGGCAGCATTCCAGCTGAATGCCGCTGCTAGAGTCAGCATTGTAAGATGCTTGGATCTGATAACCCAAAAACCAGATTAGCTGCAGGCAACAAAAGAGTAAAATGAGAAACAAAGGGGTCATTTTGACACATGAAGAAATCATTTCCATTAAAGCATCTTGAGTTTACTGTGTAGTTATAAAAACTGCTCCTACTTGAAGTGACATTTGAAGCAATGAAGCTGTGACGGTGCAGTGTCTTGGAAAAGCTCCTGAAATAACACATCCTTGAACGCCATATAATTTAAAGAGGCAAACTGGCCTCTTTGTCTTTGAATCTTTATGACGTTTTAAAGGTCTAATAATGATTTTTAAATCTGTTGTACAGATTTCAGTTAGAAGACTTAACACATATGGCTCGGCTTGAGGAACAGATTCACTGGTTTCATCTGTATTTAAAAGTCTCCTGCAGAAAATTCACATACTACAATATTCTCATATAATTACACAAGAAGGCTGCCTTCTCCCCCCAGTCCCCATCTCCTCACATGTGTGCCTCACTTACTATCAACACAGGAAAGAATCATATTATATTCCTTAGCAGAAGCTTAAAAAGGGATTTTTATTCTGAAGAAAGCCCAGGCACACTATAACCACAAGGACCAAACTGCAAAACTCAAACACAAAAGTCTGTAAGAATATGCAGACACCAGAGAGAGAGAGAAGTCAAAACTTTCCAGGGTAAAATTGGAAAATCTGCTGCAATTTTGTCTTATATGCTCAAAGCCTAAACAAGTCTCTTTCTTTCTTCACAAGACAGTAAATTGTCCTGCTATGAAATATTCACAAGACGGAAGAAATTTTCTGAAGAACACTGTGGTATGCAGAGAACATTTCAGCTTGCTGGCTTTGCTCTCTGCATCTCTTGCTGCTGGCACACAACACAGAAAGCTGACACATGGTGAGGGAACAAGCCTTCCTGGAACACCACTTCACTTTTCTTCCCAGGTTTTTGAACACATACAGCAACAGAACCTGCTAGCATCAGTAAGGATGGGATCTCACATATGTAGCATATCTATCCACAGCCACATGATTCCTCTCAGTGACAAATGCAGAGAAAACAGACCCAGAAAAATATCTCAGCAGAGTCTGGTGGGGACAGCATAAAAGGACAACCTGCAGCTGTGTCCAGACACAAATATATGGTATGCACTGACCTGGAAATCCTGGCTCAGTGAAAGGCTTGTCAGAAAAAGCTTTACAAACAGCTTCTGCTACTTGGTGAATTTTTCAAAATACACAGCCATGAAGCACATCTGAAAGGGCAAGATGTAATGCCCTCATCTAATTATAGAATATGGCCATCTCTGGGGACATCTGTGCCATCATACCTATCAAAGCCCAAGACCTGTGAGGTAGAAGAAACTGGTTTCTTGTTCCTAAGGTCATTCAGCAGAGCTGGCACAAGGTCTCTAGAAAGACCCTCACATACATAGAAAAATGGATGGGTTCCTTATAGACCTGATAGGAAAACCACAAACAGACCAGGGCATCTTCACTACTCATGCTGGTCTACATCCTCTATGACTGCAGTTTAAGTCTGCATCTTTTCTCACATCAAAACTGCTTTTGTTGAGAAGCTCTTTATATGAAGACTTGCACAATGCCCAGAGAGTTTCCTTGAGCACAATTTTGGACCACAAATATTGGACATTGGAATAGTTATCCCAGTAGACTAGGAACCATTCATAGAGAAATTACATCTAATCCAGACACTGCTTGAAGTGCCATGCTAGAAGTCCAGGAATATTTACAGAAGTGGCTATGGAAGCATTCTACCTCAAGGTGGGAAGAGAAATCAAGCTGCTCTTTGAACAATTAACACAGAAATCTAGCATAGACAAAGAGATATGAAAGCTGCAGGACTGGGAAAGAATACTGCTCTGCATTCACAAGGAAAAGACAGTTGCTAGTGCTTTTATTCAGTCCTTCCACATCTCCAGTGCTCTGGCATGAAGAAAAACAAAAAAAAAATGGCCACGGGAAAAAAAAAAAAGGCATTTCAGAAATAGGAATTTAGTAAGAAAAATAAGTAGAAAGAGAATACCTTGTTCTGTCTCACCCACACTGAAGTAGAGAGATCTCATGAAGACTGGGAATAAAAAAAAGATCATTCTATTTTTGAAGTACAGGAGGGGGCAACAGATAAAAACAGTGCTAAGGAACTCACTCTGCTTGTGATTATAAACCTGAGAGACTGATAAGGGTGGGCTAAGGAGGATAATGGCATTTTCTTCTCACGACATCATAACAACTTACACTGAGCTTTTCTGAATGGAGCTGACTTTCCTATGAACAGGTACAGGGCTCTGTTTTTGTCACAGCTTCTTTATAAACTAACTCAAAATGAAAAGCCCATACAGAAAGAAAAAGACATTCATACCCCAACCAGTTGATTATAAACCAATAATCACAAGTGTATAACAAAACATATATCAGGATAATCTAATCCTCTCTACAGCTCTGATTTTCTCTGAGATGGAAGTCCCCCATCTGTCCCTCTCTTCTTTCAAGGGAAAAGTCTCCATTTCTGCTAAATGTCTTGGTTTTCAAGGCCATAGCCACACCCCAATCTATAAAGAAAACAAAATGCTTTGATGGAGTGAAAAATAATCTTTCCACAGGATTCAAAAGGAAGAAAATTTTTTGCTCTTCACTTAAATCTATTGTTATTCTACAGGCATTTTCAGAGGGCAGGCAGTGTAAAAGCTATACAGGTAAAAAAAAACCCAACAAAACGGACTTCAATGCCTGTCACCCTTGAAATTCCTAATGTTACAACAAGCAGCACTTCCCCACCATATCCTATATGCTTCTGGTGCCTTCCAGAAAGCCTTTTTATCTGATGCTGAGAACAGACTCCTGCTGCAGATCTGAATGCTGGGGACTGAAAGTACTGCACAAATGACAGAGAGTTGGGGAAAATGAATGGTTTGCTATAGAAAGAAACAGGAAATCAATTCTCAGAAATGCTATCTTTGCTTCAGTGCTTCTGTTTGGCCTCCTCCTCCCACACTTGCTCTCTGTCCCTTGCCAGCTTCCTATTTTACCAGCTCTTTACCTTGCTACCCAGTAGTGAAGGAGGGAAAATTTACAATGATCACCTTTCCTCTGCTGGTGCATTATGTGTCTGTCTTAAAAGCAGTGTCTGGTTTACCCTGGCCTAGGTTTGGCTGTCATCTAAAAACACAGCCTTTTCTGCTTCCCCAAGTATCAATTCTCATCCCATCTAATGACAGGGTTTGAGAGAAGCACATTTTTCTCATGGCAACTACGAGAAAGCAGCAGAAGGATGAAAATTATTGTATGAAGAATAAACAGACATATTTTTTTTAAAAAGCAGGAGCCAGTTGGATAACAATTCCAGATAAGATTTAAATAAACATACGTGGGAGGTAGCAGGAAAGGCAGTTGGTTCCTCATGCTCAGACGCACACAGGTAATGACCTCTGTCTCTTGCTCCCCTAAAGCTAACAATGCTGGTTATTGCACTCCTCCAGTGAGCTCTGGAAAGGATCCAGTGCACTACTGATTACATTTCATCCACAGTTAGTTTAACCTTTGAAACATGACAGTCAGTGGCAGTGAGCAGGCCAGCACATAAGGTCAGCTCAACCTTGTTGGTCCCAGCATTCTCCCAGTGTTTGCACAGAAAACAACCTGGTGATCAGGGATTCCTACCCTGCAAATACAAAAGGGCCAACAGGGACTGTGCCAGAATGCTGATTTTATTGCAAGGTGTCATTCATGGCCATTAATCTGTCAAGGCAGAAAAATACAGGTTATTCTCTTTGAAAAAACCAAAATAGTATCAGACAGAAAGAGTCTCATTTGGGAAGGCAGAGATGTGACTGATCTACTGTCAGGTACCAGGTAAATGTTGCACATTACTCCTCCAAGAATAGAAAGACAAAAATACCAAAGAGAAAATAAGTACGTTCTGAAAGAATGGTGAGGCAACTAGGTCAGCAAGTGTAACAGGAACACTTTGTGCTCAAAGGAAAGCTAAAAAACCAATTCCTGTTCAATTGCCCATTTTTCTCAAGTTACTTCCTTTCCAGAACAGCCTCTTTTGAAGCTCACTTCATATCTGCTGTACACACAATTTTAAAATGAAAAAACAGCATCTTCAATTACCTTGAATTTCTACAGAATAGCATAGGACTTAGCAAGATCAGATACCTTATCTCTTTCTAAATATTATTTCTACATCTTAACAAAGTCCTTAGTCTTGGGAAAACATATGCACAGGGAGAACAACAAAGATATTCTTGGCTTCAAAAAGCTTCTAGTTAGTTATTTAGAACTTATCACATTTTCCTTAGGGATAGATTAAAAGCATTTTTAAGGTATTAAAGTGTGGAAGAAATCAGTTTTACTCAGAAACAACTGACCTCTAACATAATAGCAGCGATGAGGATTTTTTTAGACATGCTTACCTATCCCTTGGAGCATGTGCACTTGGATTTTTCTTTGGATTATTTGTGTGTTTGCGTGGACAGCTCAGGGAGCACAGGCTTTTCAAGAGCCAGTAAGAGGTGAAGAAATGGTCATTTCAGCAGAATTCATTTTCTCTTAAATTCTTAGAGAAATGCTGCTAAAAAGAGGCAACAACAAACCCATCACCTCTTCCTCTCACTATTAGCATTTCCTAAGGTTCTCTCAGCTATAATATACAATATCTTTGGTTATACCCTATCACCTTCTCAACCTCCCCTATCACAAATGCTGGCAACAGACCTGTTAGGAGCAGGAGCTGGACTGGACCTCCAGACAGCCCTTCCAGCAGCACTTCAGCACTGCCCTGAGCAATCCACTCACCCACGAGCTGCATCTGCTGCTGCTCCAGAGGCAAGGCCTCCCCTCTGCTTCCATTCACACCCCTGCAAATCCCCACCACCAGGCACAAACTGGAAACCTTGCCTCTGGATTTTCCTGGAAGCAAATCCAGGGTCCTACAAAGTAGGCAGAAAGCCATGTGAGCTTGCATAAAGAAACAGCTGTGCCCCAAAGTTTCCTGTGCTGGAGTAGTGTTAATTCTTGTATTTAGAGTTGGAAAGGGGATGATGCTTTAAAAGCTCACAAACAAAACAAGAGCCTTTGGAAAATCCCAAGTCTTGCTCTCTGAGCTCACTCGCGCCCAACTCTTCACACCTCCCCACCCCCACAAGTCTCTAAAATAGCCTGCACCTTTATGTAGGTAAAGCACAATATACTTTTCCAATAGTTTGTGTTCCTGGCAGTACATGCACTGGGAAAGAGGCTGCCCTGACCCCAAGCATCCACATGAGCCAACAGGCCACACAAAGGAATACAGTTACCCCCAGTACACAGAGAAGTGGGTGCTGGAATACACTGGCTAACAGGAAAATCCAATTCCAGAGAGTAGGACCACAGAGCAGAGATGTTTAAGCAGCTCTCCTGACAGCAGCAAGGTCAGGGTGAAAGAAAAGCCCTTCCCACAGCAGGGCTGGTGCTGGTACAGCAAATGGCCACCTCTGGCTTGGAGAAGGCTCTTCCACCCTGGCTCAGGCGCTGTCTGGGCAGGTTCCATGCAGCCACAATTCCATTCCTGCAGCCAAAATGTCTCAGCATATGCGAAAGCACCATGCAAGTGAGATGGTGCCAGGGAGTGGGGACCCAACAAGGCTCACCAGTGCTGGGCTGGCCCTGGATCAAAGTCAGCTGGCCCTGGACCAAGGTCAGCTGCCTCATTAGGCACTGGGGTGGATATCTCAATAACAAAGGGGAACAAGTGGAAGATAACAGAGAGAAAAAACCTTCATGATTTGGGGTTTTTTTTGAGGGCCTTGAAAGAAAAGATAAAAACCTTAGGTCTGACATTATAGAGACCAAAAAAAAAAAAAAAAGAAAAAGCTGGCAGAGAAGTGCAAAAAGAAAGGTAACACGATCAAGGTGACACTCAGAAAACAACAGCCACACAGACCAGGCATAAGGAGACATCTGCCCAGTGCAATGAACATAGTCCTGATGTGGTGAAGATGGAAACTTGGACCGTGGTATTTTCCTCTCCAAATGAAAAGGCAATACAACTAGGTGAGAGACCTTACACAGGACACAGTCATGGTATGGGTGGCTTGTGCATAGTGGAAGAAAAAAGACACACAACAGAGGAAGAGGAGCTAAACATCCTGGAGGAGATGCCAGGGAGAGAGACCAAGATATCAGCTCCAGCCCAGGGAGACCAATGATTCACTTTATGGCCTGAAAGCACTTCCCGCCAAAGTTCACACAGGAAGATAATGTCCCCCTCAAATGAATTTATGCAGATGGCAGTTCATTTGTCAGAGGTTAAAAAGAGGCACTTCCATTTTAAAAGGAGAACACTCGAGGTCCTCAACAGACAAGAACTAACAGAAAGCCAGTATCTGTATGTGAGCAGTTTCTGCTCATGCCTGTTGTCTGATTTTAGTGGAGTTTACACCACCAGACCTACAAGGCCTGCTGGTCCAAAAAGAGACATGATTATATCCCATGAAATCTCATACCAAGTCTATATTTCTCAAAAGATGCAAATGAAAAACCTGTGGATTGCACAGACAGATGCTCCTGCAACGTAACTTCTGAATTAAAAATAAACACTCCAAAATGGACAACTGCTAAAATAATGTGAACCTGGATGCTTCAAGAAAAAAACACTTGTGAGGCAATTACCATTTTTTTTCTCTTGATTTAGATTAAATCCCCACTTTACTGATGCTAAGCCTCAGTAAGACTTAAAAAAAAGACTGCTTCAGAAAGTATTCCTTGGCCAGTCTATTAGCCAGTTTCCTGTGCCTTTCTCACATGAACTTGTAATCATTGATAAGGTTTACACACATCAAAATAAAGTTTCAAGATGAAAATCACCATTACCTCTACACAAAAACGCTGTATCATGTCAGCTGTCTGATACAACACACCCAAGCACAGTGGCAGAAAGATGTAAAACAAAACATTTCATTTCACTACCACTGAAATCAGCTACTGAAACTTGTTCATTGATTTTCCTTCATTAAAAAATAACTGATTGTAAAAGAAGTGTTGCCTGGCAGGATCAAAGCCTATCCTACAGGAAACACACACACAAAGCATTTGGAAATGAGGGTTAATTTGGCATGCAATTTAACAGCATTAGCTTTTATCAGCAGCATTTCAAGGTCAGGCACAGTCATGTTTAAAATGTTTGGTTTTGTTACAGTTTCAACTACAGTGTACTAGAGTTCAAAACATCTTAAACCCCAACTAAAGTAATGTGGCTCTTTAACTCTCCATTTTATTAACTCAGGACTTGACTCTTTCAAGAAAAAAAACTGTATCAAATTAGCAGATTACAAAAAATGCTCTTCTTCATCTGAGCATGGGATTAAGTTAGACAGATTAGACCAGATGGAAGGAGTCCTTTTACTGACATAGATTGTTCAAAATTTAAAGAGCTTTTGAGGATACTTTTTTAATATATCAAGTGACTTAATTAAAATGACCTCATATTTCAAGTAGTGAATTTCTTCAAGTCAACAATTTAGATTTATTCTAAGAAAAACCCCCACTTTTTTACCAAAATCTAATCTGCTCAGAATTAAAGCTAGCACATTATATTTATTCCCTAAAAGATTAATCCAAAATGTAAACTCAATATTTTTTAATTATAATTTATATTTAATTTATTAAAAAACATACAAAAGGATGATGGATAAAAGAAAACACAAAGCAGATTTGCTCAGCTCCAATATGAAATACTCCAAACACTTACTGGAGATTTTCCCTTTTATTGATTTATAAACTCCAAAAACTAGTGAGTGGTTGCATGTTTTCATGTTCACTGTTATGCTGTGGAAAAGTTTTCTGCATCTTTTTGTTGAAAGCTTATTGTATATAAAGAGTCCCAACTACCAATAATGCTGACAGACTTTAACAGGAGTTGGCACCAAATGTTTCAGGAGATCAAGTCCATACAGCACTCGGAACAAACACTTTGATTAATCAATTACTGGCAGAACTTCACAGTACTGTGGATGTGTGCCTAAGGGCTTTACAAACGCTTACAGGACAGTGATGTTTGGGGGCTGAAATCTCTTAAGCCTCTTTCTTTGCAATTCTCTGCCATGGTTCAGAAGAATGCCACCCCATTACACCAAAACCGGCACGGAAAACAGCCACTCTCGCCTCTTGCACGAGCATAATTAATCTTCTGACACCTTGACAAAGCAGCTTGTTGATAGTCAAAGAAAGGATTTTTCTGATTTCCTCCCAGGACAGGAGATGGTCTTTATCCATCATCCCTTCTTCCTGATCTCTTCTTCCAGAGTCCCCCCATCAGCAGAACTGTCTATCAGAGCAGACAGCAGGAGGGAGAGGTCTGACTGATTGATAGGGCACCAGTGCTCGACAGTGCTATTTAAGTGCAGGAACTTATTGTTAGAATCTTACTTTACAGCAGTTAAACAAATATAATGGCAACCAATTCAACCATTGTGCCACTAGAGTCAGCTCAAGCTAATAAGTAAAGTTAGCTAATTACACTGATCTGGTTTAAAATCCAGACAAATTGTAGAGACAGTCAGCATTACTGTGCACTGAAAGAGCAGAAATTGTGAAGAAAAAAAGTTTTGCACAGATTATGCTTTCTGAATTGAATTACGGTTCCTTCTCACTCTCCCTTGTGAGCAGGATCACACACTTTCCTTCTCCCCCTGGGCCTGCTAGGTACTCCTAATTATTCAAATCATTTTTCTCACAAAGCAGTTGAAATTTCCTCCTCTTCCCTTACTTACCCCAAATTCTAACATATCTTACTGTTAAGATTGCAAAAATTCCAGTTTTCAAGGGGAAAACATTATACAGTGGCTCCTGAAAGGGGGATACCATACACTACAAAATACACCAAACCCCACATTAGTAACATATCTTTGAGGATACTGATTTGGTGTCACCAAAGAACAGGTGTCCTGATGTAAAGAAGATTCTGCAAGCTTCTCAGAAACAGATACTTAATATATAAATCACTGGGTTTGCATGTAGAAATACATATTTTTCTTATACACACATTATATATATATATATATATATATATATATATATATATATATAAATTTTGTAGTTTCTCTTATCTCCCTCACCTTCCCAAAAAGATAAGCAAAATATTTGGGCATAATTATATGTTAATTATTTTCTATACTTACATACTTACATAGAACACTATGTTACTATATTAAGTGTATATACATACAATTAATTATTTTCTATACTTACATAAAGGGTGGACATTGTGTTAATCATACCTTTAAAAAACTCCTAATTCTTTGATAATTGCTGGTCACAGAGCAAACCAGTCCAGGTCACAGAGGACCAGGGCATGGCACTCTGTGAACTGTTGCCAGCCAGGGCAAGTCCAACTCAGTTCTTGGTGATCTATTTCAAATATAAATCAGACCACAATCTGTGTCTCACCAATGTAACAACCAAGGCAGAGCCATACAAGACCCAGTGTTTTCTTACTGAAGTTGCCAAGAAAAAGACCTTCATCTGGGTCAGAGGAACTTGGTAACTGCTGGGTTTAACTACACCATTCTGACCTTGACTGATTCATTCAGGACCTACCGTTCCATAAAAATAGCTGCCTGTGCTATCTGGCCCAGACCAGTTCTCCAAGCAATCTTCTTTCATTCATTTATACCAGAACAACTATCACTATTTATGAGTAAAATTAGCCATTGAAAAAGTGAACATGGTGTTCTTGCCATAAACTACACACAATTTCAAGGGATACCAACCAGGCTGGAGCAGTTAAATATTATTTATGTCAGAGCAAGTGTAAAAAAACTACATATTCTTTCTCTCAAGAATACTGTAAGCCACAACCCGGAGGAAAATCTCCCTGTCTCTTCACTGGCATTTTATGCTTGCAGATGTTGAGGCAACAATAGGAAGAGCCACCTGCAGTCTCCTACTTTTCCTTGTGTAGTTTCCCCATCTGGATTTAGGAATCAACAGACCATTGCCAACAGGATAGATGAAGGAGAGATGGAGAACACTGGCATGGCTGAAGAGACCATGCAAATCCCAAGACCTGGAGTTAAATGCAGGGAGGATGCCAGCTGGGAGGCAAAAGGGACATAGGTGGAAGAAGCAAAGTGGTCTCTGCTGAATGTTGCTAAAGAAGGAAGGAGACTTTCTACACTGGAAGGGACTAGGCTGGAAATGATGACACACAGAGAAGCAAAGCTAGGCAATCTGAGTCCAGAGGAAAGGTAAATGTGAACAAAGGGCCATGGAACACAAGGCTATGGAAAACAAAAGGAATATTGGAACTTTAGGCTGCAAAATTTGAGGTTATTCTCTAATCCAAATATCAAACACTACTAATGCAGATTGTCATATAAGGGATGTGAAAATGCAAGTAAGACCATCTCCTTTCTTCCCCATTCCCCTAGGCTGAACTACCAAAAAAGCTGTCTTCCTCCATATGCAAGCTATCTTTTTTTGCCTCAGAAATAGTAACACTTATTTTCTGGATTGCAGTCCCACCTATTTTCTTAAAACTGGGAATGCTGAGTCAGATTAGAGGGGGAAAAAACGTAGATCAATAAATGGTAAGTGCAAGCTTTAAAAATGTCCAGGCCAGGCAAACATGAATTCCCCAGAGTAGAGGAGATCACAGAGTTTTCTGTCCATAAAAGCTCTCCACTCCTCAGCTGAACATTTCCCCTCTCTGGTGTCAAGTCAGTGGCAAAAATTTATCAAGTGTTTACTGCCACTGTATAGAGTATTACTGCATCACAGGAACTGGACAAAGGCATTAAAGATCACCAGAGAACTGCAAAGGGTTATTTTTCAGTGAGACTCCAACTATGCAAGAATCACTAGCATTGTACATCCAAGAGGTCTGTATTCCCTTTCTTATTTGCAAAACCCAAAAGCAAGCTGAGTGGCTGTCAGTCAGAAGTGAAGTTTAACCACAAATGCAACAATTTCAGTATCTGACTGATGAATTTTGCATTCCATTCTTGAAAACAAAGGAGTCGCTCTCCCCCAGTGGTGGAATGGGAGAGCACTGGGACCTGCAGTAGCTCCTGTGAAGATAAGACATGCCTTTGAGTCTGTTTCTTTTGTTAACAAACCACAGAGCTGACCTACAGCCCTGACTAGGCTGTATCTTCCCAGCACATGCAGAGCAAAGATATCTGGAGGGAGGAGGCAGCTCAAGAAGCAGAAAGAGCCCACCCACAGCTGCAGGCAGCTTTGAGGGCATCATGTTCTGAGCAGTGGACTGGATAGCTCACATGGAGCTCCTTGCTGTCCTGGGGTCAGTGTCTATCCCAGTTCAACCTTTCTCTAAAGTCACATTTGGGTACCTTTGCACTGCACTGAAAAAACATGTGAAGAAATACCATGTCTGTGGGTTTTCTGTATGATGATAGAATGGATCAGGACATTCACAAACTGGAAATTCCTTATAGTCAATTGCCACTTTAAAAGAAGGCAGTGCATTTGTTACTGGTGCTATTCCCCTGTATATATTAAGCAGAAGATTGTTAGCATATGCACATTCATTTAAAGCAAATTCATGGAGCAGAGTTGTAGATCCTTTTGTGTTAGAAGTAATAGTCACAACAGTGACTACAAAACATTTCCCTCCCTATGCGAAATACCTCTTGGGCACTTAGGTACCAGCTAGCAGAGTTTGAATGTGAGGTTCTCTTCACTAGAAACACAGAATTCCTTTGGAAAGATGAGGCCAGAGGGCACTTTGGCAATGAATTCATTCTAGTGGAGAAAAAGCTATGGATTAAGACTTTGCTTGCTGCTTTACTAACAACCTCCCCTAGTACTTTCTGGCTTGCTTAAGGTTCTAAGTCATAATTTACAGCACCATGACAAGCTTTAACCAGATCAAATGCTTCTTCCCATCCTGATGTTTGAATTGCAGATAGAGGGAGGTGCAGTCCTATTATTACCAGGAGCTGCAGGTGTAAAATCAGTCTCTGAAGGAACAGTGAAGGAAAAGCTGACTCCAGCAGTGAAGCTCCATCCTGAAGCTAAATGTCTCCTCAGAGTATTGAAAAAGAATATTCTGACTGACATCTTCTCCATTCTGACCCTCTGAGGGGGGTTTCACCAGTCAGCTGTTTGTAGGATATGATCATTTCCCTTCATAGAGCAAAGAACCTGGCTTTCCATCCCTATACTGATGGGCAAGAACCTGCTAGCAGCTTTATCCGAGCAGAGAATTTTATTGAGCTTGTGATTAAGTTCTGATGCATAAAAATAAAAGTCAGGTCCCTGAGCACTAAACATCCAAATACTCGTTAGTCTGCATTTTTGGAAACAAAATTTATTTCTGTACTAGAGGCAACTGACAGTGATGAAGTTTCACGACAGGTTGCGTAACTTTTTTCTTTGCCAACTCATTTATATGCCAGGAGTTTTGACTTTACACTAAATAAAAGTAGGGAAACTACAAGTTACTAAACAGCAAACACAAAACACTCGTTTCAGATAGAGCAGAAAACAACACAGAAAGAAAAACAAGGCACAGAATAAACAGATAAAAGCCCCGTACGTACAACAGGCTTAGCTGGTATTTATTTAACAGCACTAAGTAGGAAGGAACAAACTGGAATTTTGAAAGTTCCTCTGACTTTTTGCTTACAGCCACAGCTGTACCTTCTAGCAATGCAGAACCTGGAACCTGAAGAAGGCAGCCTAGTGGAGTGCTCTTCTGTGGTACACAGCTAGCAGGTGTTAAATACAATCTGCCCTTCTGAAACTCAAAGCAATAAGCAATTCTCATTTACAACAGAATCCTCTGTTCAAACATTCAGCTTCAATGAAAAAACCCAAAGCTTTTTAGACTACAGTTAAATAACTACTTTCAACCGTGACCAGTAGTAAAGTATAATTGTTTTTAGAGATAACACAACTTTGTAAAGTCACCTATTAAATTTCTTTTTCCACAAAAGACCTCAAAAAACAACCCCCCACTAGAATTACCAAAGAAAACATGATTCCTCTCAATTATGAGTCTCTCTCACCTGTGCTCTAAAAGACAAACTGCAATACAAATGGTTTTCAAAGTTCTCTATAAACTACTGATTTATAATTTAAGATGATTATTTTAAATTATTTGATTAAAGAAAATCCAAGTTATATCCAAAGCTTTCATAGGACTACTCTTAGCTGTACATGGCATTAATAATTCAGGTCAATACTTTTCAGTGAGGTCTGCGTTTCCATGAAGCTCTACCAGGAGTTACAGCAAAGGCAATAAAAGAATTGGGTAGTACTGCTAAAATACTTCATGAACCTACATAATCTCTTTTGCAATCAGCTCTTACATATACATATTAACAGTGTGAGGCAGATAATACGATAAAAAGACAAGTTAAATAAGTTTGAACATTCTTAAAGCAATTTTAACTTTATTAAAATTCTATCAACTTTTTACTGCAATTGCCCTTGTTTGAAATCCCCTGACTGACAGATGTTCTAGCAACACTCACCAGCACTATCCAAAACCAGCATTGCTCCAGCCTTGCAAACAAGCCCATTCCAGCTCTGTGACTATCAAGACTCAGATGCTCATTAGCTGCAGCAAAATGTCACGATCTCCAGACATGAGATTTCCTATGCAGGCCATGCCACCACCAAGAGCAAAAGGCAAGACTGCAAATATAGATGTTTATCGTTTTCAGAGACAAGGCTGGTTTAGAAGAACAAAGACTAGGAACAGTTCATTCCAAAATATGATTCAACTCAGATTTGGGCCAGTCATTTAGAGACTTGCTGTCAACAGCTCTTTGATGTACAATAAGAACATAAATTCTAAAAGCAGGGTTTAGAAAAAATAACTTCTATGTATTTTTAGATTGTTACTTCAACCTAATTTTGAGTCACTTGAATTCAACTTGTGCAATTTAGAGAGGTATCTGAATTATTTGTGCTTGTTCAGTGCATGTTGTTCTCATCATTTAGAACATTTCTTATCTTCAAAAAGTACATTTTGTCCTCTGCCCCTCAAGCATGTACACGAAACCCTAAGTTACAAAGAAAAGCAGATACATTGAATTGAATAATGCTTGTTTTTAACTGAAATGAAGTACAGTAAACAACTATATTTTTTTCCTTCCTTTTCTCTTTACACATACCCAAGATAAAGAATATTGTTATTCCTTGCCTTCTAACAAGTCAGACACCATTTTTGTGTTTTGACGATACTATTTCAATTATCTTTTATGTTCTAATATTACACAGATTTAAAGCTGCACCTATTCTTCACACCATCACCCATTACTCAGTGTCCAACCAATTAATATCTACTTCCAAAGGAAACACAGATTAATCACTGACTGTGGTGGTTCCACTTGAGCACTGTGGAGAATTGAGGAAGTCCTTTATAGGACAACTTTTAGCCCAGAACATGAACATATAATCTAGTGTTCTGCAAGACTGGTAACTAACTAGTTTTTGGTTGCTATTTTACATGAGACATCTCACAAGTATGAGCTCTTCTTTTGAAAGTAATTGCAGTGTGGCATGAGAAAACAGGTGAACTTAAGAACAGAACACTTGATAATACTGATTTTGGAAAGGACAGCTGAAAAGGATGGTTTTACAGAAAAGTGCTTTTTCATGTAGAAAGAAATTGTGCATTATACTAACCCCATTTTAGAGCAAATATCATCAGAGAGGTATGACAGTCTTCACTTGTTTTCTTTTGACATCAGTATGTTTACACTAGAGACATCTGAAGACCAATTCTATAAATCTTGGCAATGGAAGCAGACAATACAGAGTGGCTTTTGTCAGTCATCCATGGGCAGCCTGGTAGCTTTTTTAGAGCTTTACTCAACACAGCTTTCAGAAAAAGAGAAAAAAATGGAAACTGCACAGTCATCATCTGCAGATTTTATTCTTCACTTCCATTGTTTGCATTATGATTTGAAACTAAAAATTTGTAAATCACATTACCATAAGAAAGGAAAGAGCAAAATTTTAATCTCGAGAAGCAGATAAATAATGTAAGAGAATAGTATAAATATGTGCTCTTACACAGTGAAAGTTAAAATTATTACAAGTTCTCTGGAATGGGTACATTTTACATCAAAGGTTTCATATAGTTCTTTAATGAAAAATCAGTTTATATCCATTTAATAGTAAACCTAATTGCAGTAGTAGCTATCAAAGTGACTTGTGAAGCTCCACGCTTTTTTCTAACCAACATAGCCTCATTTTTGCTAGCATATTATCTAATTATCTAATATTGGACTCTCTGGAAATGAAGAATGCAAACAATTTTAACATTACCATTTAAAAAGATGAAAATTTTAGTTACTGCATAGCTATAACCATTTGCAGTATTCAAAGACTGTCAAGTCAATGACATTTAAGCCAGTCTTACAAACTGCAAAACTGCAATATGCTTCTCAATTGAAACAAATTATCCTACTTGGCACAGGGATGTATCAATTTTCTACTCTTGGCAATTTAAAAACAAACATATTTTGTGGGATTGTATCTGCCCATGACCTACCTTGCTTACATGTGGTTTTGCCCAGTGATTCATGCAGCAACACACAGAAATAGATTGTATGAACACTGCAGGCACTAAAGAGATGGTTTTTATTTTGATTCAGTCCAGTCCAGCCAGCCAGAAATGGAATAGATTCTGAGGGTCTCTTCTAATACTTCATGCAGTAAAATAAAACAACAGCACACCAATACAAATATTTCAGTCACCTTCTAAATATTACATGGAATTTATTTGCATATAGATTTTCCTGTAAATTAAGTGAAAATATCCGAAAAAGCTTGACAGCAAAGAGACTACTGGCATATAAATATCATATAATATCAGCTTGTTTCAAGAACTTGGCAACAAATAGGCAGAATGTGAGCAAAACCTCTACATGGAGTAAACTTCTCACTCTCCCTACCAAAGAACAGGCAAGAAAGCTAATACAGCATAACAAAAAGTGGAAGACCTAATTAGAGACCTAATCTTAAGAGCAACTTAAAGAACTGACTTCACATCTTTTGCTTCCCTACTACAGCAAATGCTATATTGCCATGAATTCACACGGTAGTGAAAAGACAACATCTTCAAAATCAACTTCATGTTTAAATGCTGTTCTTCCTGCTCTGTCTTTTCTGGTGATAAATACTTGGAAATCAATGAGGAAACATCATTTGAAGTGAGCCATTCATCATGTACCGAAAAGGGTAAGTACCCCATAAATTGCAGTGATCCGTTTCCTATTAGAATCACACAACAGAAGGCAACAGCATTTCCATTAGCAATTTTTATGACCTCTGTAGGCAGAGGATAAGGCTAGGAAATTGCTTATTTTTGTCAGCTATAAAGCAGTTGTTGGGTGGGGAAGGAAGAAAATTTTCAAGAGAATCAGAGTTATTAGTAAATCAAAGGGGAGGGGGTAGGGGGAGATACAACAATCACTGGCTGCACCAACTATGCGTCCTCATACTTAGGAAATTTCTGGATTGGCAGTTCTCCTAAGTAATACTAAATATTTTAGTAAAATTTACTGTCATTAGAACCTTATTAAACTGTGTGTAGGCACAAAAAAATTTGCTTTAGTTGCCTGTGACTGCTGCCTAATAAACAGCACTTCTCTAAACCTAGAAAATGGATTCACTATTTTAAATATTTCTCTAAAGCCAGTGTTACAAAAAGGACATAATAAAAATTCAGGCTTTAAAACAGAAAATGAAATTTTATTAAATTAGGCACTGTATTTTTCTCTGTCACTGTTCCCCTTCTCCATCCCATCCTCTGCAACACACTACACTCTCTGCACCAAAACCAGGCAGGATGAACATACTAGGTAGAAAAAAGAAATAAAAACTGTAGGTTTTGATGTGCCCCTTTACAACTGACAGTATGACTGTCCTCCCAAAATACCAGCCCTGAAAGAAGAATGAAGCTTTACAAATGAATAGGCTTTTCCTAGAGTTCAGGGAGGGGAGTTGGGAGGAGGAGAAAAGAAAGCAAGAAATAAATAAATTGAAAGAATATTTTAAAATAAAGCTAACTGTATTTAACAAGAAATGCTTCTCAGATTCAATCTGATATACCAGCAAAAAATTAGATTTTTAAGGCAATCTCACCCTAAACCCACAAAATCTCAAGGTCCATACACCAAATATCAGTTAGTCTTGTGAAACAAATTGTAGGAAAGCACCTTCTGTGTGCCTTTAAAAACCCAGGCAAACAAACAGCCAATGATAATTATTACATTTAAGGGATGGAAAACCAAATTAAATCAAATAAAATTATTATACCTCTCTTGTGTCCCAAGATTTAGCATGAAAGCCACTGGGAAACTCCTCTGACCTGGTTTTACACTGAGACAATCTGTCACTTCTGTCTCCACTTTCTCTCCTTCCACACTCTCCTTCCACATGCAGAGCACTGAATTAACACTGAATAGGTCAACAGAATTCCCACATCTCAAAAACTGTAAATTTGCATTTATTTATACAAGTTTTTAAGCTTAATTCTACCTGAGCTTCCACCTTACAGAGGGCAGTGCAAGCCACTTGATTTGTTTGAGCCAAAATCCCATGGAAATTCAGATTCAAACCCCACACTTGCTCCATCCTGGCTACACTGGAGCAAGAGGTGCAGAACTCCAGTCCACTGACTGTGCTACTGGTGGCAAAACCAGAAGTAGCTAGGTATGAGTTTTCTCCTCAGGAATGACTGGTATTACTTCACATGCCACCCACAGATGAGCCCATCCCACACTAATTGTTCAGCTACTTTATGTTGCCAGCAGCCAGGAATAAATGAGTGTTTATTACAGTCATGAAAATGAGGGGCTAGTTAGCCTTCGTGAGATTGGTTTCACCTACATGAAACCTCACCAATTACTTTTTCTTCTTTCAACATTTCAGACCAGCTTGCACACACACCTCCTTCTTTTCCTCAATGAAAAGTTAGTAATTCTAATTTTCTGAAACAGCCAAGCGTATAATTGTAATAATTTGTGGCTTTAGCTGTTTCCCAGAGAACAGATTTTACTCTCCCAACAGTGCTCTCAGGACCTTCTTCATAAACCTTTGTAAAATCAGAGCTCAGAATGTGATTTCACCATAAAGGTATTTTTCTTCTCTCTGTGCCAGCGTACCTTCCATACCCAGGACAAAACAAGGAAACCACCACACATTACAAACACATTTGTAGAACAGTCTCCATACAGAGTGAAGCCTAGGCATCCGCAGTAAGTTAGGAAAAAACACAAAAACACTTATACAAGGGTGCTTTGATTGAACTTTTCTTATGAAAGGAGTCCCCCACTGTGGTGTCCCACCTGACAGCTGCCCCAAATTCAGCCCTACCATCAGAAAGTGGTAGGTAGATCTTCACAGAAGGTTTTCTGTGGGCTTGCCAATTTTCCTAAAACTATGTATTATGCTGCAATTTCTACATCTAATCCCTGATCCTCCTTTCTGATACTCTGGGACTCATTCACAACCATCCTGCTTCACCAGCCTCCTTTTTCAGCATTCCTGTGTTCTGGTGTGTTTGAGTCCAGCCTCTGCCTTAGCCCAGACTCTGGGCTTTGATGCTTACTCTGGCACACCGGCCCTTCCCATGTTCCACATCACAGCCGGGCATCCACACCTCTGCCTTGCCCTCAAGATTAATGTGTTTGGACTTCTTTGGTCTCTGACCTTGGGTTTTCCTGACCCTGACTGTGACCTCCTTTCTATCCCAGCCACAGCCTGACCCAACAACTAAGCCAAACCCACCAATGTCCTGGCCCCAGCAGTGTGTGATCAGACTGCTGTGAGTATCTGTGGGGATAATTAACCCCCAAACAGGGGAGGAGGTAGGCAACCATTAGTTGATGGTCTGTTTTCATGCAGACAAGCACAAGTCAAGCAGCACTGCCAGTATTCCCACAGATCAGCTAGAACACTGTGGTGGCTCACTTCTCCTGTGTCTGCCTGTCTGCTGGGAGCAGCAAAGCTCTTTGGAGTTCCTCTCCTTGAGTCAGGTGCTTCATGTGGAACACCAGGAATGAGGCAAGACCCTGTCAGCGAAAAGATTTATGATATTTACTGACAGCATGTATTTGGGTTGTGTGGAAAGGTTATGGTGGTCGAAGGGTACAAGGATGACTTCCGTGAGAAGCTTCTAGAAAGTTCCTGTATCCAACAGAGCCAATGCCAGTGGAGTCCAAGACAGACACGCTGCAGAAGAACGCTGAGCCCATCAGTGACCATGGTAGAGCCTCTGGCATAACAGAGCTAAGAAGGGGGAAAAGTTGATGTGCTACTGCAACTGCAGTTGGAAAGAAGGGTGAGAACACGTGGAAAAGCTCTGCAGAGACCAAGGTTACAGAAGGAGGGGAGGGAGGAGGTGCCGCAGGCTCAGGAGCTGAACCCCCTGCAGCCCATGAGGCAGGATGTGCTCCTGCAGCCAGTGGAGGTCCATGGTGGAGCAGAGACCCATCTGGAGCCCATGGAGGACCCAAAACCCTGCTCAAAGGAGTCTGTGACCCCTTGGGAAACCCACACTGGAGCAGGCTCATGGCAGGACCTGTGGGCCCATGGAGAGAGAAGCCCAGGCTGGAGCAGATTTTCTGGAGGACCTGTGACCCCATAGAGGACACACGCTGGAGATGTCTGTTCCTGAAGGACTGCACCCTGTGAAAAGGGGACCCTCTTGTGAAGAAGGGGAAGAGTGTGAGAAGTCCTCCCCCGAGGAGGAAGGAATGGCAGAGATAACATGTGATGAACTCATAGTGCAGCTGCAGGGGAGCAGGGAGAGAAATATCACAGAATATCACTTCTGAGTGGGAGGGGACGCATAATGTTGAGCCCAAGAACAGAGGTGGAGTAGGGGAAAGGTGTTTAAAGAATTGGGTTTACTTCTTGTTACCCTACCCTGACTTCATTAGTAATAAATTAAAACTAATTTCCCCAACTCAGGTCTATTTTGATGGAAATGAGTGAGTGATCTCTTCTTGTCCTTATCTCCACCCACAAGCCTTTTGCTATATTTTCTCTCCCCCATCCAGCTCAAGAAGGGAGGGATAAGAGTGATTTTGGTGGGTATCTAGTGTCCAGCCAGGGTCAGCCCAAAACACAGCAGAAAAGTGAAAAAAAAAAACCTGATCCTTTTTTAGGCATTACAATGGATAAATTTCTGTGGAAACGTATTATTCTGATATAACCCTACTGTTTCCACTCCCAACTGTTTTGTCAAGCTCCAGACCAGTCCCTTTCCTTAATCTAAACCCTGTTTCCTAGGCCACACTCTGCCAGTTCTTGTCATTCCACAGGGGCTTCATCCCACTCGTGAAGTTTTATCCCAATTCAGCAACTCTCCCGTCATCCCAAGACTCATTACAAACGACATTGCCTATTTGTATATAAATCTGTCAGAAACACTTGGTTTCGGTACCCTTTCCCCCCCCCCCCCCCAATCTCAGCAGTTCCCAGGTTCCTTGTCAACACATTCTCAGTCTTACTGCCCAGCTTTGCCTTCAACAGCCCTTCACTTCCCTTTCTGATTCTCAAACACTTCCTCCTCATCCAACCAATCTTGATTTCTTTTAACATGTGCTTTCTCTTTAGTTTCCAAGCCCTCAACTATAACAAGCCCTTCCATGGCCAGTCCAATCTCCTTCTCAAGTTGTTCTACATCCTTCACTCCAAGACTCCTATCTTTCTCAGCCTCCTTGTTTACTCCCCCCATGATGATTCCCATTTCCTCACCATCTTCCACCACGCATTGCCTAAATCCAACCAGTAAAGTCATATAGTCACACACACACACAACAGCCACCCTTAAAAACCTCCTCAGCTTCAGTGTGTTATCTTCAGAAGGGTTCCAAGGATCAGGGGGTACAACTAAAGGTTGTACAGCTGCAGGCTGAAACAGAACCATAGGGGAGGTGGAATTTTAGCAGTGCAACACTAGGAAGTTTCTGAGCATGAATAAACTAGAAGTTTTGGGTCTTACATAGCTTTGGCTAGTTTCTGAAGAGACAGCAAAGATGTAAGCTCAAGATTAAATCTACTCCTGCCAAGTACAGTAATTAGACAGCAAGGATTAAAGAAAAAAAAAAAAAAACCCAAAAAACCAAAAGCAATCAAGAACAATGTTTTCACAGTATTTTCCCTTCTGCAAGAAAAGCAATTACTCCAGCTGTGTGCCTCATGCCAAAAACTGCCAACAGCTGAACTAAGGGCACAGAGTAGCCTTCAACAGCTGTTCAACAAGCCAAAGTTTCAGACATATGACTGAAGTCTGGTAAAGCACTAGGATACTAAATTGTGTCACAGAAACTACTTGCAAATCTCAGCAGATTATAAATTTCACCCATAGTTATTTAAAACAATAAAATAATATCATTTGTCGAAAGGTATTTGCTGTTTCCTGTCATTTGTTTTTGAAAGTGACTCTTCCTTCACTGCCTGTTTTAACCTTGGCAAGACTTTTAACCTTCATTTTGCCACCACTACTCCCCAGCTCCCAAAGGGAGGCAAACAAGAACTTTTAAGGTTACACTCAGCTGTTGCATTGATACATCTGGCTTTAGACCAACTTCTTTAACTTCAGACAAATTTCATACGGATTTGCTATTACCAAACACAAAGTCATTGACTGCATAATTTCCAGCCTCTTTTGAGACAAAGATTCTTATCATAAAGCCAAAGTCTCCTTTTTAGTCATTAATCAACAGTTTTGTAAACTGATAAAATTAAGTTCTAGTATCACATCTACCATATTCCTACCATACCTGCTTCAGAAGGCCATAAATTCAGGCAAGGTTCAAATTAACCAGCTGTATATTGATGAAACTTTCCTGTGTAAAGAGAAAAAAGAAAAAAAAAAAGAAAAAAGATGACCTCCACATTTAGTCTTGGCAACCAGGAAAATAAAGTCACAACAGCAAAAATTTCACAGGAAAAAGATTAGGTCATCTAATACCTCTTGTCTTCTCAGGCTATTAAGGAGGATACTTCCTAGTGCTGAGTCTACTCCAACTGTGACTCAACTTCCTGATGAATGACCTGCCCTCTCTCAAAATACTAGTCTAGTATTTTACTACTCCAGAAATCACTCAGCACAGTAACTGGAAAGTATGGTTTTCAAAGTAACAAATAATAGCCTTCGTGTCTCCACTTCAAATTTTTAATCACTGTAAGGGGTAACTAAACACACTGCAGTGCAGACTTCCAGCCTCCCACAGATGTAAGGTCACTGCATTACAGAGGAATTAATTCAGAAACAATTTTAAGCTCAGTTTTGAACAGTTTTGAACATCTGAGCTGGGAAAGAGAAGATACAACCCATGGCCATTTGTCCTACAGCTGCAATTTCCTCCAAACACATTCTGTCTCTTAGAAAACCAAAACTATTCATTCACATATTTTCACCCATAGGTAAATAAAGAGCTTTATTTAACATCCTGGGCTTAGCTTGAAGATGTCAACATTCAAATTTGTTTAAAAAACTTATTTTTTTAAAGTACACTACAGTCACCACTTACAATCTGTAAGTGCAAAACCACCTTTTTTTTCCTCCATTAAAGTTTATAGAGGTTAGAAGGAAAAGAAAGTTATCTCAAAACCACAAAATATGTTTTAAGAAGTTAATTTTCTTTTCTCTTTTAAAGATTACAATAATATTGCTAATCAAGAAGCACCACACAGAAAAATAAACCTAGTGAAAGAGTTGCTCTCGTTTTTCATGGGAATATGAAGGAAAACTGTCCAAGGCTAAAGTCACTTAAATCAGAACAGAAGCCAGGCAGTTGCTGCTTTGATTCCATCACCCCTCCCAAAGCAGGGAAGGTAAGTCAATAAACTGACCCTTTAAGAACTGTCTAGTTCAGTAATTGTCATTGGTATCCAGTTGGCATTAAAAAAAAGTAGTCATGATCATGACCTTTGCATTTCTGCAAACATTAGCCATTGTCATGAGGAAGACCCCTTTGGCCTCATAATTCACATGCTGTTAACAACCAGCAAGAACACAGCATGTGTCAGTTACTAAATAATGTCAGAAAAATAGGATGTCACACTCGTACCCCACTGCTCCTGTGCACAGCCATGAGCATTAAACTAACCTGTATTACACTCAATACTTTAGAAAGATGAACATTAATCTATTTTTATATTCATGTGATTTTTCAACTATATTATTACTATTTTATGGTACAACGAAGGATTCTTTGGCTTTTTTCATTATTTCTACTTATTTCGCACTATTTCTGTTTGCCTGACTTCCAAGAGAAACATAGCTCATATTACATCTTTTCTGTCAACCACCTCTTAAACTCTCAATTCCATGCAAATGAAACAGAGGAACAGAGCTCTGAAAAATATTTCAACTTCTCAATATTCATGGGGAAACTCTGCCAGTTAGGCAGGACATCTGACAGTGTAATGGTAGTACAACAGGAAGCCATTGGAAGGGCTGGTCCTAACCACATCCTAAATACAGAAAACATTTTAAATCAGAGTTTATTAACAAAGAAAGAGACAAATCTTTAGGAAACTAGCTTCTTCAGTTCTGGCACACCTGGAATTGCTTGTTAATACTTAATCTTACTACCTATCAAACCAACATGGTGCAGACAAGACACCTGTATGCTGCTTTCATCTGGCTCACTGCCTGCAGAAAATGCACTGTGAGCATAGAGCAGACCTGTTACATTTCTACAGCCCACCTCACCCAACACAGTGACCCACACTAATCAAAGAAGAACAATGGAGTGGTCAGATCAACCTAAAAGCAGACACACCTAAAAGTCAGACTAGAGGCTGCTTTCCCTAGGTCACACAGTGGCCAACAGCAGATACTCAAAGAAGAACACAAACTCCATGATGTTCCTGCAGTGGTAAGTATCTGAAATATTCTCCCAACCTCCACTGATCTGCAGCTCAAGGCTCATTTAACAGGAACCATACATTTATCCAGCTGCTTTAGAAAGTACCATGCCTGGAACCTGAGAAAGGAATGTGATAACCCACCCCACACTGGCAATTATCACCTTTTGTTTGCATTCAGCATAGCCCCTACTAATTTCATTTGATGCTCCTCAGTTCTTTTCCTCCAGAAGATATGAACAGCTCTCACCTTCTGCCCCACAACATTTTATGGACCTCAGCTGTCTGACTTCAGGATTCAGCAGGACTGAAGTCTAGTCAATGTAGTTATTCCTTACATAATAGTAGTTGCTCTACACTTAGATTGACCTTATTTATTTCTCTGTATTTTTTTCAATCTTAATATGTGCTACCACAGAAGCAAGAGGAAGGAGACAAATTGCATGTGTCCTTCAAGATATAGATATCCTAAAGATGCATGTGCATGGCAGAATAATTTTTTTTGCTTTGGTTCCTTGTTTTTCCCCACTAATGCCTCAATATTTGCTTTTCTTTGTCTTTCCCCCCCTACCAGTACAGACCATTAAGCTAGCACGTTAGCACACTGTTTCTGGGCAGTAGCCCATTTAGAGCATCTATAGAAACTGACACACATCCATGCACTTTCTAAGATTTATATATACTGAGATATTTCCAAAAGAGAACATTGTATATTCCCTCAACTGCTCTTCCAGTACATCACCAGAATGGAAAAACAGTAGGACAACTGGAATTCAGCTCTATCCTTCCTCTTCTGTTATTACAGTATGATTGATTGTTACAGTGGTTTGCAGGGAGAAGGAAGATATTGCATGTGAAAGAGAGATGATAAACCATAGGTCAACTTAAACATGGCAGCTGAACAGCCCAAGAACACAAACAAACCTCTTTGTCAACTCATTCTGAAATTTCATACAAACCTGGGCTATAACAAGTGTGTACTAGGTAATTAGTTTCATTAGAGAAATTTCAGTACAAAAGAGGATTAAATCATCACTCTGTGAAAACCAAAAGATAAGGTGGATTTCTCCTCTCTCCTCTCCTGGAGGCTGGCAAGGATCAGTGAAATTAAACACTGCCCTAGGCAATTGTTAAAAGCAGTTTGGCCATTAAAGTCATGTCATCTGGTGACCCAACTGACCTACATTAAACCCAGGCTAAAGGGCAATGTCATCTTTCTTTTCCTATAGATAGCATGACTTTGCATCTTCAGCACAGATGGAAGACAACCCCCTTGGCCTTCTGGTTTCCACTGGTTTCCTTGCTGCAAACCAAAGTTAGTTGCAACTGATCTTTTGTACTTGTTTGGCCTTAGGAATACTTTAGTTTTGTGAAACAAAGCTGAAAAACACCAAATTTCTTCCCATAAGGTTATTCAACCAATACCTATCTAACCAGAGGCTGTAGAACCCCATACACTTAATTAATTAAGAAAAAGATTAATAGGCTAATGCAAACATTTTTAAAATTGTCAATTTAATTA
Source organism: Molothrus ater (assembly GCF_012460135.2). Classification (NCBI taxonomy): domain Eukaryota; kingdom Metazoa; phylum Chordata; class Aves; order Passeriformes; family Icteridae; genus Molothrus; species Molothrus ater. The sequence continues at coordinate 105,590,630 of NC_050478.2, read as the reverse complement.
TCACTAGATACATTCCATTTAGATAGTCTGAATAAATGAGATGTGATAATAATTTTTCTATTATAACACTAAGTGTCAGATGAAGAGGTTACCCAGTGAATTATTTGCTTTAGGTCTAGTTCACGACCAACAGCTTTTCCACACAGATTTGAGAGCTGCCATGTCAAAAAATGGGACATTCTTTAAGAATTTTGTGTGGAAATTCCAAAAAGTCAGTTTATAGGAAAAAAAGAGGATGAGAACAGAATAGGTTTGTACTGCTTTTCATCAGTCTCTCTTTTATGCAATAACTGCATGGTTATTGAGGAGAACCCCCCAACTTATTCAGTCAGTGTTTCTTATATAGCAAATGGTGTTCAGCACAGGCTGCTTGAAGAAGATATAAAATAGTTAAATCTTGCAGCCTTAGAAGGGTTCTTGAATTATTTCTCTGTTCTGTTTTCCCAGAGAAAACCACTTCATCAAAACCCAAAGAATATTCTTACATTTCATTCCACCTCTCTTCAGTGCGGGCTGCAAGATACAATACTTATTTATATTGCAAGAATTTTCTCTGCCAACAAAAGACACTTTGAAGAGCTTCCAGTGTGCCAGAAATTAAATTTATAGCTTCATCCTGCAATGACTGTGTCTCTTCAGCAGCCATCATTGTCAATGGGAATAAACTGGTAGGCTGCCTAATGGCTCAGGAGAAAAAATTTGCATCTCCTGCAGATAATGCAAATTTATAACCCATTTATGGGTTATAAATACTATGCAATTAGTCTAGAAATTATATGTCTGCTAAAGCATTAAGTTGTTTTTATCCACGAAGAATAAAAGTCATTCCCTTGTTACAGCCAGGAGCACACTAAACATTCCAGCAACTAATTCATCTTGTTGGTTTTACCCACACTTTCAGTCTTCAAAGTCTTTTAAGACAATTGCAGAAATGCATGCCATATATAAGAATGCAAACAGCTAAGTCAACTCAAGAGTTTAAATTCAATTAGCTTTTAACAGCCAAACCATACAGAAAAAGAAACCCCTCCCGTTTTCTCTGGTGCTCAACCACAGCTGGTTCTTACTGAGGTAAATACCCTTTTCCTCACTGAATGGTAGTAATTTACTGTTGAAAGATCTAGAGGTAAGTAAGAAGTCAATTCTTCTGGCTGCTATTTAAAAATAAAGGCATGCAAACATCTTCCATTAAAAAAAAAAACCCAAACCAATCAAAACTAAAAAACCAAATAACAACAAACACAATGCTTAAAAAAAAAATCAAGGTTGCCAAACTCTGATCTCAAATTCACTGTCAAGACTGGCACTCCTAATATGAAGCACCCAGTAGAATCTCCTAGAATCTAATCAGTGACCAGCACGTTGAAGGGAAGGACATGAGAGCATGTACCTAATGACTCATTAAATGACTCATGAACCTAATGACTTCATGTAATTTTATTAACATCTTTCAGTTTGTCTGAAATAATTTTCTTGAACAGAAAGGAGCCTATACAACAGAAACCTTTCTTAAGATTATCATGAAAGAGAAGTTTCCAACAGGAATTAAAAGGGAAATCTAAAAAGTTGACCAAAAAGGGAAAAAATTATGCTTTAAAAAAACCCCCACAAAACAAAAGAGACTGAAAAAAAATGGGTTGAAAAACATGTTTTTGAGCAAGACTTGCTCCTGCCTTTTGGATGGGAGACCAAAAAAAGGAAGAAGCAGGATTGATTTTCATTAGCAAAGTGGAAGGCTCCTTTGAGGCCCATACAAATGCTTTTAAATTATATTTGGTTAGATTTGGAATGCCAAAGCATGAACAAAGCACCCTGATATCCTCCCTGCTCCCTAAAGTGGAGGCCTCCTCCAAACTCCTCTAAAACACTCCATACATCAGAGATGGGTGGATGTTCATCCTTGTTCCAGAAGGGAAGGAAGATACTTATTATAGGATGGAAAAATTCTGCCAGAGGGTGCTACAGCCTCCTGCCACATTAGTTTTCAGTGATTATCCCCAGTTTGGCAAACAGCAGTATGACTTTCCTATTTATTTATTTTTTAAAAAACAAGTTGTCATGGACCTTTCTGCATTCAAGCCTGTCCTTAAAACCTTACACTTCAGAGACTTTTTTCCCCAAATAAGGAATTTACAACCCCTCCTAGTAAGCTTACAACTGACATATGTTGAATACTGGTAGCTTTGAATCTCAAAAGCTTTGCAAAGCACTAATAATAAATTTGTTTTCCCCTCTTGTTCTACAACTTTCAAAAAACTTAAAGAAGTGCTGAAAGTATAACAACAGGTTTAAAGAAGTTTTAAAAACTCCATAAAAACAAAATAAAAATTTAACAAACAATTGTATTTATATGATGCACTACATAATTTTTTGAGTTGCACACCTTATTTCTCTTATGCATTATACATATTTTTAAGTGAGATGGAAGAAAGATGACCTTTCCTTCAGTAATCTCACAAAAGTATACCTATTTTCATACATGCATATACATTCATAATTCAACTTTCTGTATGTACCAGAAAAAAAATAAATCTTGTCATATATAAATGGCTTATTATAAAGCTAAATGTTAGCAGCCATTTTGATGTCAAATCACACTTCTGTCCAGGGCAATGTAACAAACCACAAGTACAAAACTATTAAGGAAATGACCTAATCAAATTAAAGGCTTCCCTACAAACACTTTAAAATGATAACTTGTGAGAGCTGCGTGCCAAGCACCTTCTGTCCTTGGTCGCAGGGACTAATTCAGTCTGCATTCGGCTTCACCCCTCTGGCGTCAGCCACCCATCTGTCACCTCCCTTTTTCTGGGGTAATCTGCTCTGTACTTATCTGAACACTAGACTCCTAAGTCTTGTCTACCTCAAGAAAGTTACCTCTTGCTGATATTGGGGGTAGAGATGGTTGAGACCAGGCAAATGCCTGGCTGAGCACAAACCACCATCAGCAGCATCTGCAAAACCATAATAAAATGGTGCTCAACAGGGCCCCTCCACCACCATCACTTATGCTTCCAAAGAAACTATATTTAGCTGCAAATAAGCAGCAAAAAAGTTGTTTCATATAACCCACCTTTATTAAAAAAGTGGTCTAAGAGCATACTCTGAGTCTTGCCCAGATGGAGACAGCATGGACACTGGTGGTGATTCACTTGAGCATCACAGGGATGTCACCCACTGCATAGGGTTTGTCCAACAAAAGGCTCTTGAGTCCATGGCAAAAGACTCATTTCAAGGCCACTCAGGGAGAACAGTACCTGTATCTCCCCTGTCTAGCAGGATTCTTCTCAACTAGGAACATTTTATTTCTGTCAGGCAAAGTGGAATCATTATGTGCCGTATCTCAGCTGCCTAGCACAAATCATCATGATGTAGACTTCACTACTTTCACTAATTTTTTTAAAAAACAATTCTCCTAGCACAGATGCTAAAGATCTTTGCTGCAGCAATGCACTAATTTGCAAGAAGTCAGCAGGTACTAAATCAATTTAAATATCGTATTCTTGGAGATACACTCACAAGCTGTACCATCTCATCGATAATCCAATTTTACAGTGAAGATGTGAACGAGCATATTTCTGCTTGATCTAAATGGACAGAGGAGCATCAATAATGTGTGTTCAACTACAAGAGTTCTGCCTTTTTCTTTGTTAGAAAAAAAGTAGTCTCCAGCTGTTTAATTTTTCAAGTATGATTTCACAGATGCAGTAGATAACACAGCTTGCAAGATTCAGGTCACTGTCTCAGATGTACTGTAAGCAGAGTGACAATACCCTGACACAAACACAAACTTCAGTTTCTTCACAGTTCTGTAGTCAAAAAAGGCACCAAGTCACATTTGGTACTCCTCACATCTGTATTCGGAGTTCTGTAATTAGCATGCTTTAAAAGAAAGCATTTTCCTCTGCCTAAAATCCCTACACTAAACCAGTGGGACATTTTGTGCATAGCTTCTGAGATGTAGCACTGAAAATATACACAAGGGAAGGTAATTGATTCATTACATCTATTTCTACTATATTTCTTTTTGTATTTTTTTTTTGGTCGCCATTTCAAAAGGCATTGTTTAAATTGCCCTAATCTGCAAACAGCAACAATAAGTGTAGCAAATACTTGACAATGAAGATGTAAAGCCTCTAAAAACCTGTTACCTTAGTAACCATGGGAATGCAGGAGAATAAGAATACACGCAGTGTCAGGACATCATTTTGGATTCCACAGGGTTTGGGTTGAAATACAGTCAGCTTTCATTAGCTTTTTGTTTTTCCCAGTAGGTCCTTGGACTTTGAAACAAAACCTGAATGACAGCTATGAGCAATTCCAGCCTCACTCCTCATCAGCCACACCAAACAAAACAGCTCTTCACTGTGGACCCCCCTCCTTTGCACCCAACATGACTCGAAACAAACATTATTTATGCTGCTGACCCCTCTGGATATCACTAATAAAATGCATTCCAAAAAGAAGAGTAAAATGAAGACCCACTTTCATGGTACTTAGATAATTCACTTTAAACAAATGTACTGCAAGAAAAAAACAAAACAAAAAAAAAGTCAGCACATCCTCCCAGGATATTTCTGTAAGCCCACAGTTTATTACAGGCTTTACAGAGTATGTTAATTCAACACCAACACTAAGAAGAATTTAGCTGCTCATTTAAGTAACACTTTATTTCCATTTTACTCATGAAGGGGGAAAAGAAAATTAAGAAGATAAAGAATTGAGATCCATGTCCCCACCCCCACCAATGTCTGTTGGGAAGCTTGTGGTCAAGACCGAACAGAACAAAGATCTCCCAGCTGCTGGCTTTAGCTGGTTTCATTTTAGTTCTGTCCCCTTATTCCTTGCTGCTATCTAGTCACTTAGGAAAACAATCTGAAAAAACCTCCTGGCAAAACCATTGGAAAAATGAGCGAGAAATTCAACCTCATGAGAATAAGGGTGGGGAAGGAATGAACATATCTTTGCTCAGCGAAGGAAAAAAAAAAAAGTAGAAGTATTGGTCTACTTGGCCATCATGTGATGACAAAAATCCTTACAGCAAAAAGCTGGAGAGTAACAGTAGTTCAGAGACACTGGCCTTGCCTTGCTTTACATTGGTTCACTTCTTTTTCAACTGATAAGGTATTTTTTTTCTATTCACAGAAACTGCCATTCCAGGATAACATAGACACACGTAGGAGTTACATCCTCCACTTATTTACAGTCTTCTGCAATCCTTGACCCACATATACAAAGCAATACCAGACAGAGGCAACACTTGTTTAACATGCAATAGTCCAGATTCTCTGGTTTTACACTGCATTATATGAAATGACTGGATCATGTTAAACATTATTAGTAAACACCAAAGTTACATTTTCAAAGCATTGATCATAGAGCAAAACAGCAGTGCATCTCCAGGCAACTGCAATTTATGAGTTAAATCAAAAAGAAGATCTAGATTAAATCAAATCAAATGGAAGAACACTTTCTGATCCACTCACATGTTTTTTAGATATATATGGGAGTGGCTATTCCCTAGTCCTGAGTGGGAAATGGGCTCATCTCTACAAAGGAAAACACACTCATAAGAACATTGAGCCAGTAGGTTATAAAAGAGCACATTTTATTCAGAAATATGCAGAAGGTAGGTTTTGAGACATTAGCTTAGGCCTCAGAACATCAAGCAAAGATTAGAGGATGGGCACAGCCCAGTATGCCCAAGGCCTGGAGCTCTTTTAAAGGTGAGTGTCCACCTAAGCAGTAACTTCTAACACAGAACAGGGCTGTGGTAGACTAGGAAGTAACTTCATTGAAGAACATGGAGTTTGTCCTTCCCAAAGTTAAGTTTCAATTTTGTAGTTTCAGAAAGCTATTTTCTGGAAACAAAAGCCTCTCTAAAAGCCTTTTCTTTGTTGCTTCCTCCCTGAAGAGTCTGTCAGTGGTGCTGATGGCCATACCTTCCTGGAAGGGAAGCTTGGCACTTGCACCTTTGATACACGTGGTTTTGGAGCTGGGGATTTTCGCTGGGGAGGCAAGGGTTGCATAATTCTTATCCTTATAGCATAAAGTCATTGCTACAGTGCCCAAACTCTGTCCTGCAAACCACAAATAGGCCTTTTTATCACAGGAGAGGAAGATTTCTCAAACTCTTATTAAGGGAGGCACTGCCTTCAATTCTGTAAATGGCACTGAGTCAGAACTGCAATAGGGACATTGGCATGACAATGACATAATACCTGAGGCACATACAATGAACTCACCCAGCATGGAGAAGCAGCTCATCATGACCCTACCTCTGTGCTCCCCCTCCCAAAAGAAAACCCCTGCCAAACACCCTGACATTGAATAGTGGCTCTTCAGACTGGTTGACTGCATTCAGATGGGAGAAAATGTTCATAAATAATTCCATCCTTGCAAAAGCAACATGAGAAGGTGAATGCAAGCAGATGCCAGTCTTCTACCAACTTCCCTTTCTAGAATTACTGCCTTCCTGTCTGTAGGGTAAGCCACAGGTGCTGTGCCTCCTGACTGGCATACCTGGAGATGCTCTTATCTGGGAACAAAGGGCATGGCACATCTGTTCTAAGGGGAGAAGCACAGTACAACCCAGGCAGAGAAAGCACAGAGACAAGTGCAGGACTGTATTCTAACTGTGTCATCTGCACAGGTCATGGACTCAGCTGCTTGCCCCAGATACCGGGAGAACTGGACTTTTTGTCAGTTCCCTACAATTTGAGTCATACAGCTTAGTAATGCTCTTTAAAGGGTTCCGAGAAAATCTGGAAAAGAACAACCACTCATCATCTTCTCTAGGTCAGACAAAAAAATGAATTCCAAGTATCTAGACCAGGGCTCCATTTTTCATTTATTTTAAGCCTGAAATAAAATTTACAGGTTTTTTTTTTTCCCTTCATGAAAATAACTCTGCAGGAAGAAACAAAATTTAATCAGTTCTTAAAACAGTTCAGAACAGCTACTTCACTGCCAAGTTTAAAATCTCAGGTCAACATCGACCTAGTTAGCACTAGTTCTACAAATGATTTTTTTGATCTCAGTATAATTTCAAGACAGACTGAAAATACCCAAAAGGCATGTTGGTGGTACCTATCACTTTCTAACCAAAAAAAAAAAAAAAGTTTGGCACAAAGCAGCATGCACATATGCAGGTTCAATTAATTTTACACTAGTCCAGTGTAAAATCCAAAAGTAGGATCTCTCAGCCTAAAAGAGAATGCATGTTTAAAACCACTTCACAGTACATTTGGCTCTAGAGGTTTGTGAAAAAATAAAATTAATCTACTCAGTACTTATCACTTCTACCCCATTGTGTTACACTGCACCAGTCAGGCTTGACATGCCACTTAGTGGGTAAACTGGATCAAGGAATTCATCCAGCTGAAAAGTAACCTGGAAAACTACATTGTTTTTCAAGTGGATCAGTTATTCTGCCAGATCCCACCATGCTCCAAACAAACAGCAGCAAAATAAGGGAAAAGGTTGAGACTGGAGTGAGGAAATGGGCAACCAACAAGGAGTCAAGGGCTGATGGACCACAAGCCACAGGCTCATTCCCATGGTTTGATTTGAACCTCCCTTACTGAGCCAAATCACAGATGCAGCTTTCTTTTGAAAGGATGGAAATCTCTCAAGTATCCCTTGACTCAACATGCACAAAATCACTGTCCAGTAGGCATATTGCCATTGGCTTCCAAAAGAGCTGAGTCCACATGCATCCAGGACCATGCTGAAAGCTGCAGGCAACAGGGCTCCTGCCTGTGGGAAGCAATCTGGAAAGCACATGGGAAAAATAGAAGAGAAAGGGAAATTAACTTTTCTAACACCTCCAAGTCTGTGAAGTGACCTTTGGGAATTACCTCCAAATTTCATCTACTGAGTGACAAGTAGGCTAAACTCAACTAAGCAAAGACCTGTAAGATGCCAAGACATTTGTATTGAAAGTCTTTCCTTCTCACCCTCCTCTGTACCACAACATCAAGGAAATACTCCAGGAAAGAGGTTCAATGACTGAAGGAAATAACAGTGACTATCATTTTCCTACTGTATTGGGTGACTTCACTAGTTTTTTTGCATATATTAACTGTCTCTTTGTGTCACACATGCCTTAATTCCCTTTCAGCAGATACCTGGAACTATGAAATGCTTCTCTGAATGCTGAAATTCAGGACAGGAAAGAAAGTGGCATTGGAATGCTTTTAAATAATCACAGCTACAGAGGGCACACACATATTGGCATATGCATGGGCCTTGTACCCTGCATGCATAAAACTAAAGGAAAAATATGGGCTTCTGCAATATAAATAAAACAGATGATTTAAAAATAACTGAAGTTCAAGTCTATCCAGCACACTACTACTAAGCAAACATCAGGAGGCAGTCAAACAGAGAATGATTTTCTGACAATTAAGCAAGAACAATAGCAAATATTCCATTTGCAACAAGAATCTGGGTTTTGTTTTCACAGAAGCAGTGGGGATTTCTTCAATAGTGACTTCAATTAACTTCTGCTCCCCCCCACTGACAAAAGGCTTAATGGGCCCCAAACCATGGCTTCTTTCCCCCAACAATTTCAGAGTGAAAAACCAGCTTATTACATCTTCTCTAAGAATGTTTCAGTTACATTTATTACACTTGCCTACTGTACTGCAGGCATTCCCAGAGAGCTAAAAACCTAAAAACCAAAACCACAACACAGATAAATAAATCCCAGTAAAACCAGTCAGTAGCCTCCCAGAAAACAAAAACCCTTAAACATTAAAAAAATTATTAAAATTAATAGGCCTGTTTTGTGGTTGCCACAAGGCAACCTGCTGATTCAGGGCAATGTCACCAACAGTATTCTTATCTGTAAAGGGTAAGAATCAATTGTTTGACAGAAACAAAGGAGAGCTCAACAGGAAATCAACCAGCTTGGGACAGATGGTCACTGAATCAAGTTTCACCCCTCCCCTCTCCAAAAATAGGCTTAAGAGGCATTTTCTGTTACCAAGCAACAGCCCAAAGGAAGGCATAAATCTTTTCCTACGTGTTATTCCCCTCCTCCCCGACACACATACATTTCAATCTACCAGGGCGGTATGTTTGTGGGTTTGTTTATTTTCCACATATCAGGTAGGAGGGTTTATTCTGTGCAAGGACAATGCCTTTCTGCATGCCCACTAGTCATGTTTCTTTTTTTTTTTAAGGCAAGAAGGAGGTTAACTGTATCCATGCTATAAGAACTACCATGAAGACGGGTTACAAGCAGGGATCCAATGCTAGTTAGTAACCCCTCCTTGTTCTGCCAAGGTGACCTGAGAAATTACTCCCTAAAGAGGGGAGCTCCTAATCACTATTTTATATAAAACAAAGATGACCCTCATCACATCTTCACAAAAGGTCACCACCTTTTTTTTTTTAATTCATCAGAAAACCCTGTACCTGCTTTAACCCATGAAAATCCATAAAATTTAATTCCCAAAAAAAGCACCATGATATCTTTAATACAACACACAGACTAGCGGGCTTTTAAATAATTTGAATTTCAGGAGCATTAATTCCCTAGTACATCAAACACCCTAAGTGAGAATTGGGGTGTGGGATGAGTAGGAAAGGATATCTTTAATACAACACACAGACTAGCGGGCTTTTAAATAATTTGAATTTCAGGAGCATTAATTCCCTAGTACATCAAACACCCTAAGTGAGAATTGGGGTGTGGGATGAGTAGGAAAGGATAATCAACATTTACTATTCTGGTGAGCCAGTGGAGGAAAGAAGGGCTGGAGTGGGGGGTGGGATGGAGGAGAGAAAGAGACCCGAAGAGGCTGTTTGCAGAGATCAGGGAGTAGGGGGAGGGGAGCAGAGCCCGGGGGTGAAGGACAGCGCCTCTGAAATTCAGATTAGCATCCAGGGAACAAACCGGTTTGTTTGACTCCCCCTCGCCACCTCCATCATACAAACTGGGAACAGATCGGCAGCCAGCAAAAATAGATGGGAGTTAAATTTAGCCACACAAAGAGTAATCTGTGATAAATTAAAAAAAAAAAAAAAAAAAGAAAAGGGTTTACGGTTACAACCCTCACAGAAATTAATTAAATGGGGAAGAAAAAGTCTCACTTCAGCAACAAACTGGGTAATCATCCTTTAAAAGCAGAGCCTGGATTACTGCTGACACATACTTAGACTACTAAAACATATGGCCAATAAAAAAAAAAAGAAAAAAAGGGGGGGTGGGGGGAGGGGAAAGGTTGTGACAGCATGTGGTCTGCAAGAGCTTTATTTACTCCCTCCTCAACTACTGCTTGCTTTAGCCAGCTGAAGACCTTCTGCAAGACACAGCCTATTTTCACTGGGTATTTCATGTACTCCTTTGACACCAGTGCAGATACTGGTTGCCACCACTATGGGTGGGTAAACACGGGCCATGGGCTGCTTCACTGACCAAAGGCCTTGGACTTTCGAATCCATTTCACCATAAAGTCACCTCAGTGGAGACGCTGCCCCGGCTTTCTGCACATGGCAAATAGTTTTCACAGGCAAAACAGAGATTGTGATGTCTAAATTCAATTAATTAAAATTAAGTTAATTGAAATTAAACAGAAGGTTTGAACACAAAAGCCAAATAGCTGCTTGTACGTATTCCAAGAACACCATTTGTTCTTTGAGGTCTAAAGCTTTCTGACAGGAGCATGAAGCTTAGCAGCCCAGGGACCTGAGCAGGAGACTTGAACTAAGGGCCGCCCTCCAGGCTCAGCCATAAAAGACCTTAACAGCAAATCACTATTATCCTGTAGTGCTTCAAAAACTCCCAGGCCAAGAACACCCTTGGTTTAGAGGGAGGGAATCTGAGGCATGTAGAAGCCATGTGTCATCTCTCAGTGGCAGAATTTGGAAATAACCCGGATCTTCCACAGACCCAATTCCACATTGTAATATCACCCTGAGTATGCACCTGAAAACAAGCAAGTTGTTATTTATGTAAATTCATGGCCAACATCAACATTTTTACAGCTGGTTTTTTTTTGCCTCTTCACAGCTGAACAAGAGACCTGTGGATTAAATCCATTTCTTTACCAAAATTAGTCTCTCCAATCAGGCAGGCAATGATAGTCATCCCAGAGTTATTCAGGAATGGATCCACTTATTTTTCTAACACATTCAGAATTTGGCTAAATAAGACATAAAACTTTAACCCTTCCCTAATGCAAGTTAGCAATTTCTCTACAGATATTAAATTAATTATGGACTGCAAGGGTTTTGTTTCTTTTGTGCATCAGTGTAAATGGTGGGAAATATACCATGGTAGCAAAAGCTCCATACTCTTTACCTGCTAATACACAGACCATCATCTGGGAGAAAAACATACATTACAGCTTTGCATAGGAATTTACATAGTTTTAAAAGAGGTGTTTTCCCTTACATTAAATATATGTACTTTACACCACTCTGTCATGGTAAGAGAGAGAGAAGCACCTAAGAGGGGAAAGCAAGATTATTTTCCTTTTCCCTCTTAAGTAAACCATCACGCTTTTTCTTCAGTGACCAAAGAAATTTCCCTATTCCCTGGCCAAGGCGGTATTTCCAGACACATTGCCTGTTTTGTGGTTGAAATGTAAAAGGACACAAGCTTACCTCAAATCTCTTTCAATAATTTTATGATTCTATGAAATGAGGTCTGAGGAAACTGCATTCCAGTATCCTTTCCTTAGAAAATGACAACAGATTTTCTTTGGATTCTCCATCTCTCAAACTGCTGGTTTAGAAGTCTAGGTCTTCTAACACAGTTTGTTATAATAATTAGTTTAACTTGACTCTTTAACTTGAACTAAGCCATTCAACAGCAAAATAAAGTTTGTATCTGAGAATGATCCAAACAAGTCCCCTTTTTGCCATGAAATATAATAGCAATAGGCCGTGTTCAAAACATAAGAACATTCCTCAGTCTTATTAAAATCATAATAGCACCACTTTTTGTTAAAGGATGGGCAGAAGAATAGAACACTAAAGAACTATGATCATCAGTTAAAAGCTCTGTTAAGTAAAAATAAGTTTATCCATAGAAACACAGATGCATTTGCAAAAGGGATAACCTACAGGGATAGGTAAGCCAGTAAAAAACTGCAAGTACATAATTGCAAGCCTAATTTCCAAAACAAAGAACATCAGAAACTGAGTATTATCCTTCATATGGCTATATGGTGGCATTGCATTTAACTATTTGCTCCCCAGGTTGACATCAAAGTGTTAAAAGGGGACATTTCTCTTAAAACAATTTTCTGCTTATATATTTCGTTTGGGGCTATTTTTCCTGGCACACGTAATGACAGAATGGACACAAGATTCACCCGTGCATTCTCTTATCTCTGCATGCTGGCTGAAAGGAGCACAGTTTATGTAATTTATTCCAGATCAGAAAGGCAGTGTGACAACACAGAGAATAGACCACATTTTCAACAAGCATTTCCTAATGAGAAATTTATCAGTCTCTCTCAGCATGAACTGCACTTTAGAACAGGGAGGACAGAATTGTTTCAATTAATTCATCCTGAGGCCAGCCTCCTTCCAGGCATATGGCCTCAAAATGCACTTGCTTCTGTCTTTGGGACAATGAATCATAAAATAGTTCTGCTTTCTGGCTCTTGTTAACTTGCCAGTCAGCTTCTTCCTGAGGTGGAATTTCTCAAAGAAAATTCAATCTGCAGTTGTAAATGTCTGGTTCTTTCCCCCCCTTGCTATGTTTTTTTACAAAACCTCGATCTCCCACAATTTATTCAGATAATCAGTTGAAGCAGGAAAAGGTATTTTATCATCCAGCCTCTGTTCCTCTTTTCATAATTGCAACAAAAAAAGCACAACCCCCTTCTTTCCACACTTGGCCGGTTTTCCTCTACATATGGAGTGTGTTCAGCTAGAATATGTCAAGGAGAAACTGCCACCCACAAACTGAATCATCACACAAGAATCAATATGTCCAGAAAAATAAAACATATGGACTCACATACAACTCAACAGAAAGATGCTGGAGGGAATGTCATTGAAAACTGCAGTACCCAAATCTCACTAATTAACAAAATAAGTAGTAGAAGTGATTGACTGAAATAACAACTGTCTCTTTTTTATGCATGCTTTATTTTGGCCCTGAAAAAGGTTTAAAATTAATACTACTGGGCTTATTCCAAGTTTCCTTAGAGTAAAACATTCAATTATGAACGTGAATCTAGACAGACTTGATTTTAGACAATGCAACAATGTCAATCCATCAGGTATCATTATTACCCTTTGATGCTCAATCTTCCATCCCAGACAGGCCAAACAACCTCTTAGGGAATCACTCAAGCTTTGCAGCCCTCCTATTAACACATGCCCAGCGATGCCTCAATCACCAGACCATTTCTGTTGCCATCCACCAAGGTGACAAGACTAGCAGAGAGCTGCCAGTAGCAGAACTCATGGAGTCTCTCTGTCAATGCCTGTGACTGGATGTGCAACCAGCACACATTCTGATGATATACAGAAAGCACAGCTGGCAAATAGCAGAAAAATGGCCAGAAAGAAGAAAAGTGGAAAGCAGGTTACCAAAACAGTTCAGGCTGCCCGTGGCCTGTTCCTTGAGTACTTTTGCAAAGGCCTTGGGCCAGATGAATTGTTTCAGGAAGCTGTACCTTACCAATAGGTAATACTGCCAAGTTTTATGGGTTTTGTACGACACCATTTTACAACAAACAACAGAACTCTGAAGGTCAACCAGTCCAAACTCACACTCTTGGCAGGGCCATATTGGAAATCCCATTAAAACAACACATATTATGATGTATTTTGGTTCATGGCTGATCTGCATTGATAGTTTTGACTTATTATCCTGTCAAATCTAACTGTGAGGTTCTCAGTGATTCTCAGCTGGAGTACAATGAATCAAGGACTGAAGGTCTGTTTCTTAAAAATAAAAAGCCCAAGGCACAAACCAGCTTTTGTTAAAGGAAATTAAATATTTTATTGATGCAAATGCTGCATCTGTTTCCCAACATGCAGTTTTTGCAATTTAGACAAACTGTTAGTGACCTATAAAGATCCACTCGTGTCAAGGTTATACACTGAGGTTCATGCTGTTCTTGTTTATACAGTGAATCAGAATAGAGAACAGTATCAGTAAAGTATCAGTATACTCTGACATAAGAAGCACCAAAACTACCCAGCATCTGTTGCATTCCTCTGTCTTTTTCAGCCCTAAACCCCTGAACTGCATGTTTATTGAATTCAAAGTTGAGCCCATTTTCACAGGAAGATTCAATTTAAAAGCATCTGGAAGAACACTGTTTTTTACTGAAACTAAGTCCCAGATCCAATTCTCATTTATTACACTGCTGGGACAGCATCCTTTAAACATGGTAATCAAAAGCAAACATGTTTTTTTGCTTTCAAACAGACATCAAAGCAACAATGTTAGGATGAATTTTCAACTGTTCTAAGTCTACAGGTTATACAGATCTGCCTTTTCCAGCAGGAGGGACTCTGGCAACACACATGCAACTTCACAAGTTCAACTTGGCAGTTAATCTGTCTGGCTTTAGCACATAATCAGAAATGGATTTACTACAGTGACAGCAAATGGAGCTGAAAACCTACACTGCACTGTGTAGGGGAGTGCTTAACTCCTAGTGCAAGCATGGCCTCCCTCCTTCTACACCAAATCCATGTGACAACTGGAATCACCCCAAAGCCAAGCTTGACAGAAAGCCAGTCAGCTGTGCTGCAGATGAAAATAATGCATCTGTCTGCACAGACACCAGACACAAGACTTCTCTCAATAAAATAGCCAAGCTGGACAGTCAACAAGCAACACTGTTCATTATGATAGCTGAGAACAGCCAGAATAATCCTTTTTTTTCCCCTTCCTTCTCAGGCTTTTCTGCCACAAGGTCACATCTGCTGTTTAAAATTAAATTGGGTTGTTGTTTTTTTGTGGTGGTGGCCTTTGTTTAAAAGCTTCCAAGGCATACTGTTTTGAATAACATTACTAGTGGCACATCTACTACCCACTAAGAACTTCTGGTCTCTAAAGGAAAACTGTCAACAACACAAAAACCCAGTATAAATAATCTCAGCCAGTCAATCATTTAAAAAAAGAATCTTCTTTAAAGACCCACTAATGTATTGGACCAGTATGATATCAGACCTCAGCATTTCTAATTCCTATCTTCTTCTCTTTAATATATTTATATATATGTACATGCACAGACATACACAATATCCTCTCTAGCTTTGAGTACTCTGGAGAAGGCAACTCCTATGTAATTTCCATGCAGCACCCAAAACATTTTCAGATGTGTAGTAAGAAAGAAGAGTATTACTAAGTTAATGCAGCAAAACAAAACAATCTTCATGTTTAGATGCCCTGTCATTTCATAGCTCTTGACATAAAAGTTTGTGACTGCTAATGTTTTAATCTTTGTGCCCTTGAAATCCAGTTCACCTTCCACATCTGCTATAATCATGATTGTTATTTCACCTTCTGCCTCCAAGTCCACAGTCTGGCAGACAAGTTGTCTTCATCCTGCTCAAAAGGCTTGGAAATTGACTGATGGCTACTCTACTGAAAAAAAATATGGCAGGCACTAACTGTCAAAATTTACAAAAACTGCTGCAAAAGGGACTCTGAGGATATGCATATTTTTCACTCTGGACTTCTGCTTTAAATATCCCATTCAGTGTGCCTCTGGCATGCCTGTAGGCATTAAAGTATTCTTGGATGGCTTTGCCTTTCCCTTCTCCTCTACGTTTTCTTCATAACTGCTCCTCTGTGGGGTGGTACTGATCACTTGGCTAATCCACCTAATTTCTAATTGTTCTCACAACCAGAAATTTCCCTCTAAGAGGTTAAGGTTCAAAAGAGTAACAACAGTATCTTAAAAACTTATCTATACATATTAATTTTTGAAAGCAATTTTTACAAGAATGGGAAACCACCATGTTCTTAAATGTCACATACAACATGACTGGCAGGAAGCTGTTTCCCACTTCTTGATTCAGTGCATTGTAGTTGTAAAAATCAAGACCTATTTCGCAGTCTTCCCAAAGGAATCACCTAATTGCACTGAGAATTTGATTCTGCATAAGTGGTTTAAAGAAATTAAAAGATTAAGCTTTCTTTATTGAACAGCTGTTTTCCAAGTACACTGAAAGTGTAAAAGAGCAGGAGAATAAAGCCATCTAATGCTGCAAAGCAATGCAGAGTTTGGGAGACTTCCTGAGAAGCCACAGGGAGATGGTCAGCGAGGCAGGAACAAAAGCAGTAAAAGTAGATGGCTTGCTCTGCTGAATGGCAAAACTGAGATGCAGTCGTACACTGTGAAACACATTATCACCAAGGAGATAAATAAGAGAACTAATAGCAGTGAAGTACTGTACCAGCAGGAAAAGGACCCGGGGCTCAGGACACGGAACACAGCACTTGGCTCTGCAAATCACAAATCAAGCCATCAAGGCACAGTTTTGTCACATAGGCTCTTCATTCTGAGCGTGGGCAGGCAACAGTAATATTTATAAAATGTTGGTGTGAACACCTCTGTTTCACCAGTGATTCCAGTGAGAAGAGGTAGCTGCCCAGAGTCCTTAGAGCATCAGAGGCAGCTGAGCTCAGCTATCTGCATTTGCTGCTCCTTACCACTACACTATCTCTTTGAAGTGGGTGTGATGGAGAAAGAGCTTGGATCTCACTAAGCCCAGAGCTTGGATCTCACTGTGCCACACTTCACTTTTTTTAATAAGTGATCATTTCCTCTTTACTAGGAAGACTGTGGAGGATCAGGCTCACAGCAATTTCCAAACACTCCTCTAATTACTCAATTACTCCTGAGTGATAACACCACAAGGGACCATACAACTCAGAGTATACGCAAGTCTCCCTGAGCACTGGCATTACAATTGCATATGACCACCTCTATCTTAAAGGACAGCTGGAAATAATGCAGGGGAGGGGGGAGGGGAGGTGGCATAAGGGAATTCTACCAAATTAAAAGCATAATTTAACTATCACACTCTCAGAAAAATTGTGCTTAGGTTTCCTTATGCCTACAGACCTGGGAGTCTACAAGAAAGCAAGTTTTGAAGTTGGAGGTAGCATTATAAAAGAAAGGGGAGGAACGAATCATAGCTCTCAAATATGCAGAATTCTAGAGGCAAAATGTTTCATATGCACATTAATTCTTCTTTATGAAGCCAAATTTAAATTTATTATGGCTCTAGAGAAAAACAGCAGCATAAACAGAGCCTTTCAAAAAAGGCTACTGATTTCCCTGAAATTTTGGTGCTGTGCACTCCATTCAATAGAGAAATCAGTGCTGCAGAGGGAGGTGCAGCAGAATTTGGTGCAAAAGGACAGGAGTACCAGGAAAATGTTCAGCAGCTTGAAATAACCATTTAAAGAAGCTTCACACTGTAAGTTCTAGGGAAATATTATCACTTTTGGTGAGACACACAGATGAATCTTCATTTTAAAAAGGAAGACCATGAATAGAGTTTGTTTCAGACCACTGTTACATTCAGTAATTACCTTCATCACTTCCCTCAAAGTGCTCTGATCAAATCACACCAAGGGTCTTGAAAAGAGCTAATTACAAGCAGCGATGGAGATAGGAGAGAGAGAACAAGAGGATCTCTGCACAGCATTTCACAAAACTAGTCTCTCCAGGCTTGTTCATGGAACCAGTACAACAGATGTCTGGTAATCTCTTAAGTAACAGTATCTTAGGTCTGCCCACACTGTTTTCTGTGCACAGCTCCAGCAGTTTGAAAAACTACCTCAAAATAACCTCTCTAAAACCTTACATGACCAATATTAATCAATCATATCTTGTCATACTGACTCAGGCTGCTCCCTACCTTCTTACTCTTCTGGTGATTTTATGTCACAACATATAGTTCTTCCTATCTTTTATATTTCATATAAATATTTTTTAAAAAATTAAATCCAAATTAATCAAAACACTTGACAGTACATGATGCAAGATTTCAGGTCAAGTCCATGGAGGTTTTTTACTAAACATCTGAGGTGCCATGGAACTTAAAATGCTAACTCAATGAGAATAACATTAAATACACTTCAATGAAAGTAGTAATTTACACAATTCTCTATGGTCTCTCATGTCCCAAAAGGATTTCACGGAAATTGTGATATTATTGTGTAACAGAATAAGACAACAGAAACCAGCTCACCAGGATTCAGCAGTCACCCAAACCAAAACTAATTACATTTTAGAATCACAGAAACATAGAAAGATTTAGGTCAAAAAAGACCTATATGATTACTGAGTCCAAGTATCAACCCAGTGCTGCCAAGTTCACCACTAAACCATATCTCTAAATGTCATGACTACACTTCTTATAAACATCTCTAAGGCTGGTGATTCAGCAGCTTCCCTGGGAAAGATGTTGCAATGCTGGACAAACCATTCCATGCAGAAATTTTTCCCAGTATCCAATCTAAACCTCCCCTGGTGGAAGTTGAAGCCATTTCCTCTTGTCCTATCCCTTGTTACCTGGCAGATGAGATCAAAACCCATCTAGCAAGGTGGTCCCCTCTGAGCCTCTTTTTCTCCAGGCTAAGCAATCCTGCCTCCCTCAGCTGCTCCTCATAGGACTTTCAGAACCATCATCAGCTCTGGTGCCCTTCTCTGGACATGCTCCAGCACCTCAACACCCTTCCTGAATTGAGTGGCCCAAAACAGAACACAGGATTAAAGGTGCAGCCTCATCCAGTGATGAATACAGAGAAACAATCACTGCCCTGGTCCTGCTGGCCACAGTAGGACACAAGCCAGGATACCACTGGCCTTCTTGGCCACCTGGGCACACTCTGGCTCATGTTCAGCTGGCTGTCAGCCATTACCCCTGAGTCCTTTTCCACCGGGTACATTTCCAGCCACTCTTCTCAAGGCTGTGCTGTTGCACGGGGTTATCATGACCCAAGAGCAGGACTTGGCACTTTACCTCGTTAAACCTCATACAATTGGCCTTGGCCCATCAATCCAGCCTATAATTTCTGTAAGAGCTCCATACTTCTGTTTGATACTTCCAAGCCAAGAACAACAGTGTCCAAAATTTGGCTGTCCTCATTGTGAATAAACACTGCTCCAAATTTCTGTCATCTACATTCCTACAACAGATATCCTGTGTTTTTTACTTCCAGATTATAAAAACATTAATGATTCTATTTAATTATTAAGAGCCTAATGCTACTGGATAGTTCACCAATATATGCACCTTCAAAGAATGGCTCCTTGATTTCGGATCATCTTCACTAGCTTGCTCAGAGTTGCAGATAAGCTTTTGCAATGACTCACTGAAGCTTTATTCACTAGGTCTCTCCTTATTATGTGAGGATATCTTCAGAGTTCTTAGAAACAAGATGTTTTTGGGTTATACAAGAAATAAAATTGGTCTATGAATGTATCTCCACACAAAATACAACATGAAACGAAATGATCAGGTCTGGATTTTTTAAAAAATAAAACCCAAGACTACATTCAGCAAAAGCATTTTGAACATATATTCTTACAAGAAATACTTTTCTTATCATGTTAAGGAAAGTAATGACAAGACAGGATTTGAGGAAAGTTAACAATTCTGAAAAAAAACCCCACATTAATTGTAAAAGTTTAGTGTTGTTTTATGACTGCTGCTGTAATCTGTTTCAGGATTTTAGAGATCTCTTAATTGCTTACTATATCTAATGAACTCCAGTTCACAGGACTAATTCTGTAAAAGACATGATTGTCAGAATGTCAAGGCTTATTACTTCTTCATTTGTTGGTTTTTCCAACAGTTCTCTTGCTCACAATTATGTTGTAGAAACAAAAGAAAATGCATCTTTTGCATTACATGCAAGAAGAAATGATTATGCAAGAACAGGGAAAAGAACATACATCTCAAAGAGGCTGTTCTTCCAAGGTGTAAAGTATCGAAATGTTTTTTTACATTATTGATTTCACAATCCTTTTTTGGCAAGAGTCAAGACGTGATGCCTTAATATCATGTCCAAGCTCCATGTTTTGTTAATTATGTCCTACCTAGCTAAATGCCCCCCATAGTTTCAATTAGACATGGTATTCTTCCTCACTTCCCGTCTTGATTATTGTGCACTGTTGCTAAGCGCTAGTTAACAGTTGCCACATTTACCCAAAGTTGGCTGCGTTTCAGTGGTCATTCAAAGAATTAAATACAAAACATATGGTACAGAACCGTACAAAGCAAAAAGAGCACTTTAAAAACCACATGCTTAATATAAAAGGTACTACAAAGCTGGTTACACCACTGAAAGTAAAATCCTTACAGTCCTATGCCCACTCCAAATTTCCTAGAAGCACTGAAAATCAGAGAGAAAAGCATTCAATCTTTTTTTTTTTTTTTAGCTTTCACTAAAAGGTTTCCTGGAGTATATTTTTGACATTATACTGAGTCTAATTTTACACTGAATAAACAGCCCAGCATTCATAGTGTGACTGGCTCCAAGGTACAGACATTTTTCCTTAAAAAATTAGCTTAATTCTCTATATCCCATAGTAACTAATTAGAGTCTCCTAAATTGGACTCCAGATTTTCTTTACATTGTATATGCAAAATACTTGGGACATGACTCGTTGAACTGCCAAATACCAATGCCAGTAGCTATGTGTTTCGGAAGACCTTGAACCAAATGTGCTTTTTTTGAATTCTAGACAAACTTTTCACACAGTCAGATCACCCCTCCTTTCATCTGTGATGTCCTCATGCCATCTTAAGAAACTTCACGTAATTTAATTATCCCAGTAAAAGCTCAGTGATCAGCTCGCCTATTACTAGGTATTTCCTTTAGTAATACATCCTGGACTTAAAAACTGCCTTACCAAAAAATCCTCACTATTTATGATTGCTACATTATCTACAGCCAAACCCAACCAATAAAAATTCCTGGTATGTACAGATTGTTTTTTACAGCTAATTTTTTTTCCTGTTGAACACCTTAGAAAAAAATTGTTTTGCACAAGCACTACTAACAGTAAGCAGAAAGAAACACTGTACTTTTTATCTGTATTTACAGATGTTGAATTAAAACTTCAGGGCTCAGAACCCAATCATTTAAACAGGTAGGCACATATTGAGCATTATTCATTGACTTTCTGGAGCATTTTGCTGGGAATACTTGAGAATACATGAGAAAAATAAGCATATGCACAAAATCCACCAATGTTAAAAATGACAAATAACTAAATATTTCTCAACAGCTCTGAGAAAACTCACACAATCCCTATTCCTTTGCAAAGAGGTATTTAACAAGCTAATCCTCCAGCTTCATAAGTGCTTTTGTTGTACTCACAAGCAAATTCAACAGGATCATGTTTAAAATCTGTAAAGATTTTTTTAATACACTAGCACATATGTAATAAGTTTTTCAATCAACATAAAACCCATCCTTGTTTCTCTTTAGAGGGCATATCCCTTCATAAAAATCAAACTTAGGTGTGCCTTACGTTATTTAAAAGTGCTGAAAGCTTTACCTGTCTCAGAAGCAACATATATAACTGTACCTGGAACTGAACTATGCACCTATTTGCTTCACCTCTCAAACAAGAGTAACAATTGTAAAAATATGTAAAATAAAATAAAATATATTAAATTAAATAAAGTAATTTCTAGTCAGGCAATGAGACACAACACTTTCTTCTCAGCTTTTTTTATTTCCATCTTTTAGAAAGCTCTCTGTAACAAGGTATCAATGAAGTATGAAGAATATGAAGTATTATTTCAATAATACTGAAAGTATCATTCAGTGGAAAAGAATGAAGAGGCACCAATTCAAAGAAAGGCAAATGGAATAATGTAAAAAAAGGTCCTATCTTGAGAGGATTCAAAGCAAACATGCTGACAAGCAGCAGACATGGGAAATATTTTTCCACGGGGTAACTGAAAGAGTCTCCCGCACTTCGAACACATCTAACCATTGATAATTCCTAAATTTCAGAATACGGATAAATATTTGCAGGCTTGGGGCCTAAACAAACAGCAGCGCTTGGCCCACCCGCTGAGCTGGCCGAAATCCTATGGTGTACACAAAGTTTTCATCTTTCGGAGGTTTCGGGGAGCGCCGGGAGAGAAGGGCCGGACCCGGCGGTACCTAAAGGCCCCTGTATGCATCTGTCAGACGCCGCGGGGAGCCGCCGCCGCCTTCATCCCAGCCGCTTTTCCCCCGTTCTACCCGTACTTCCCAACAGCAAAGGAGCCCTGTCGGTCAGCTGTCCCCGCGGTGGAAGCATCACGGACGGGCCGCCGGTGGCACGGGCCGCCACCGCGCGTCGGGGCCGCCGCGTCTCCCGGGAACACAGCCGTGCCCCTGCCACAGCGACAGCCCCTCACCCCGCGAGGGGGGCAGCGCCCTATCCTCCCCTCCCTCCTCAAACCCGGCCTGCACATGTCCAGAAGCGCCCCCAAACCCGCCCGTCCCGCGGGCCACCCACGGCCGGCGCTCCCCGCCCCGGGCGCACCTCCCGCGGCCGCGGAGGGCGAGGCGGCCGAGCCCCCTCTGCCGGCGGCCGCCCGCCTGGCAGCGCGGGGCGGGGGCGCACTGCCCGCTCCCCGGCCGAGCCACCTGCACCCCCCGCGCCCGCCTCGTCCCGAGGCTCGGCCACAGCGGCTGCTGTGCTCCCGCAGCCCCCCGGCCGAGCTGCTCCCACCCCCGCCCGGCCCCATCCGCTCGGGTTATAGCCCCCCGCCCCGATGCAAGACGCCGGTAACAAAGGGCTGGAGCCCACCCTGGGGCGGGCGCCCGTAGCCCGCGGGTGACACGGGTGCTGCTGCCGCGCCGCTGGCAGCCCGCAGCCCGCCGCCGCCGCCCCCGAGGCTGCGCTCCGCGGGGTGACAGCGCCGAGCGCGACTCCGCCAGCGGAGATGCCGCCGCCGCCCCATCCCGCTACCTTTGTGCCCTCCCAGAAACCGGCGAGAAAGCGAAGCAAAGCCCCGTGCCGCTCCCTTACCTTGCTGGGCAGAGAGAGAAAAAGTTGAAGCACTCTCCTTCTACACCTCCCTCACTTTTTTATTTAAATTTAAATATTTGAAATTTTGGGGGTTTGGTTTTGGCTTTTTAATTTCCCTCTCCCTCCACTCACGCCTCAGAGCACTGCGCTCAGGCAGTCCCTCCCGGAGCCCTCGGTGCTACCGTCTCTCTCTCTCTCTCTCTCTCTCTCTCTCTCTCCCCTCTCTCTCTCTCTCTCTCTCTCTCTCTCTCTCCCTCCTCCTCCCTCCCTCCCTCCGGGTCTCGGTCTCTCTCTCTCGCTCTCTCTCTCGGCGAGAGGAGGGGAGGGGAGGCGAGGGGAGGAGAATGGGGCGGACCCGCAGGTGCCGCCCCTCCTGCTCTGTCAGCGAGAGGAGAGGGGTCGGGGGGCGCCAGGCGCGGGGAGCGAGCCGTGCCCGCGGGAGTACCGCGCTCAGGTGCGGAGGTGTCCGGCGGCAGCGTCCCCGGCCGTGCCCCAGGGCGGCGGGGCTGGGAAGGGGATGCCAGCGGCGTGTCAGGGACCGAGGGGGTGGAACGGGAGCTAGTGTGGACATGAGGGGAGGAGGCAGGTGAGGCTCGGGACGTAGGGGCAGAGACTCGGTGAGCGGAGCGAACTGGGTTGCTTCCTGTCTGTGAGGAAAGGGGCACTGAGAGGAGCCAAGCTAGGAATGTCAAAACCCTATCGGATATTCAGCGTGGCTCGGTGGCCGGTAGGGAGGAAGATGGCACTGGGAGTGCCATCTGCCCTGTGAGAGACGGCCCTGCACTGCACGCTGGTCAGAGCTGTGGGCAGAGCTGAAATTTCGGCGGGAGGTTGTGTTTGGGTTTGGTTAGCAATGGAGCTGGTCCAGGGGTGCTGAAGTAGAAGCTGAAGGGATTTAGCATGCTAGGAGGTTGCTGGAGGCGAAGAGGAGAAGGACACTCTGCCTATATTTGTGTCTGATATTAAATGGAACTGATACTGTGTCTGACATTAAATTGAGGTGGGTAAAGATGAGGGGGTCTGATTGTGTTGGAGAGATTGGAAACAGAAGGATCTGGAACATTTAATTAGATCTGTAAACCGTGTCCAAGTGGGTGGGAAAGAAGCAGGTTTGGATTCTTCGTGTGTACAAAGATGAAGGTCAGACATAGCAGGAGCATGGAAAAGAGACTAGAAATACAGCCAGGTGCTCTGAGGGTAAATATTCATTGAACTGGGGAAAAATTATTTTGCATTTCCTTCCTTCTGCCTTGGATTGTTTAAGTGTACGAACCATGTCCCTTTTTGCTTTTTGCAGGACTTATTTCTTGAGAGCCTTTCAAAAAGTCTTTTTCATCTCTTGGGACCATAGGCTCAATCCCATGCTATGATAAAAGTGTTTTATCTTTCTGCTTCAACACCTGAGAAAAAAATGTACAGTGACAAAAAAGTGGTAGTGTTTGTTCATTTTCTTTGACAGGAACCTGCTGCAGTGTGACATAGAGAAAGAGAAGTCCAGTACTTTTCTCACATCCTTTTCTTTTGTACTTGCTGGTTAAAACATTAAGTTCCAGCATACTTCCCATCAAAAAGTGGAAGGGAAAAAAACTGTCCATACCCATTGGAGAAAGTAGAGGTGGCACAGCAACAGTGTGGCACTGCAAAAATGCTGCTTGGTCCAGAAATGAGAACAACTGTGGCAGGAGAATAAATGAAAGGAAGTTCTGGAACTCATGGCTGTAGCCAAGGCAGAAAAAGGCTAGATTCATTTAATGTTCAAAACCAAGGCACCTCCCAAATAAAGCTTTGCAACTGGGTTGTTCACTGACTACTTTGATTCTGATTTCATGCAAATTTTATGTGAATAGCAGTATCAGTTGTCTTTGAGACAACTATTCATATGCTTGAATTGCTTAGAACTGGGCTTCTGCCATGGATTACCTGAAGACATGCTACCTCCATTAGCCTAAACATCTTGGTATCTCTGCATTTATAAAGTTGCTAATAATATGACCCTTAACAACAGGTAGTTAAAAATGTAGTTGAATCAGAGTTTAAGAGAGTTTACCAAAGCAGGTCAGGCTTCAGGATCACACTTTGGTCACTTTGCTAGTTCTAAGTGGTACATTTTTATGCTGTGTATGTCAACTCTGCTATTGATATTACACACGAATATAATGGAATTAAGTAATGTCAGTGTCAGTGCTTTTGAGATAGCGTTGCCATGTGGCACTGGACACATTTAGATAGTAACTATTATTGTTATTAAAGGTTTGTGAGAGATTTGAAAGCATATCAAGGTGCCTGTATAATACTGTGCTATAGCTTGTGATAACTCTAACTCAGGTTACCTAATTATATCTAAATTGATCCTAGTAATTGCAGTCTAGATTCCCTCAAAATTTGTGTTTGAATTTAGTTAGAGATATGTACTGAATGAGTGAGAATTATTCTGGTAGCTTTAATGCAGTAACTCTTTTCCTATTTGGACTTATTTTTGTTTTGCTTTTTTGAAAAGGAAGAGACATTAATTATATGTTTTCTTCTAACTTCTTATTTTGACTATCAACATTTACAGCTTGCAGGGTGGTTTCATCTGTACCATCTGTGGGCCATATTGCACATCAGATGGCAGGATAAAATCTGCAAAGAGAATGTTTTGGGACATAAAAGTCTTTCAGGGTTTCAAGCCATGATATTCACAACACAAATGTGCAGAGCCACTCATGTATCTGAAACAGAAGAAGCAGAATGCCAAAGCAGCTGCTGGAGTGAAATAAAGGAGAGACCACACAGTTGGAGGAACATGATGACATCAAGAACAAAAGGACATTTGAGGGAAAAAGAAAGCACAACTTCAAGCAGTGAGAAATTGAAGTCAATCATTCAGAATTATTGACAGCAGATATGCAGTCACACAGCAATTAGAGACTCACTTTGGGAATCAAGGTCAATTAATACTGATGTAAAGAGGCAGCATCAAAAAAAGCACCTTGTCTAACAAACAGCATTTTCTGATTGCTGACTAGGCAACATTGAAGAAAATTGTCACAGGCTGGGATATGGTCATTTTCATACTCACAAGGCAAGATACCTTTATTCTGTTGTAAAGGACTACTGTATAAGAACGCTGTGTGATACTACACTGTGCAAAGATTGACTGACGGGCCACTGCCCAGTGGAACTACAGAAGTTGATAGGTATCATTCTGACCTGAGCCTTCGTTGTGTATTGCATTTAACTCTGCATATAAGTGAAAGTCTCTTCACTTTCTTCATATTCGCTGGGTTTGAGAGCAATAGGAATAAGGTCCTTTATGATATAGCGCTCTGGAAGTCCATTTCCTTCTTCCAAGCCATAAAGGCAAAGTTCCAACAGATTTCAACCTTTTTTCTCAATCCTACAAGCAAAGGTTTTAAGTTCATCTTAGATCATTCTCTGAACTGCAGCTGGTGTTTATTGTTGTCATGCCCATTACATTTAAATATTCACTGATAATCTGATGTATCCAGCCTCAGGAATTAGGTTTCAAAAAACACAAAGAAATAAACAAATAGTCACACAAGAGAACTCTCTGCTTTAATTTCTTATTATTTGCAAACTATTGATTTCATACATACTAAATCCAGTAATTTCTATCTTGTTTTAGTATCAATGTTTTAGTTGATCCAGCCTATGAAACCTTTGGTATTAAGTTTTGCCTGGATGAAGTGTTGGAATTCCACAGACCTGGTATTGTCATCGTTAAAATCCGATTGCAGACTTTGCTTTGACTTCTTTTTTGGGGCTAAAGCAAATCCCACCAACCTGATGGGTAATTCTGGTTTGAACCTTCTAAATAACTTCTATCCTTCTACATGAAGCACCAATGACCTTTTAAGGTTCATTATACTTTACCCCTTTATTATTTTGATCTTTCCCTAGCTGTAATATTGTAATTAGGATTAGGACCGATACAGTTTGGTCTGTTTAACATCAAGGCATGTATGAAATGAGCTATTGCCCCAAAAACGTTTAATCTAAATGGGTGAAATAGGTGGACAGGATGAAACAGAAAGCATGAGATAGAGATGGGGTGTGAAAGTACATAAAATTAGTGTCTTTAATGCAGACAGTCTGAGGGCAGAGGTAAACTGAATTCAGATCTGATGCTCAGACACTGCTGTAATTCTAATTCCAAGTCATCATATCTAGACTTCCTTATCACTATTATTTCATGGTAATGTTTTTAAAATCCATATTTTGGCATTCATGTTTTTAGCATGAATATTTAGCACACCTCCTACCAAAAAAATTGATAGTGCACAGCAAGATAGAGGAGACAAGAGTGTTTCTTACAACTAGTAAGGACATATTTGCTTTATATTTCCATTACTCACGCCATAGAAATTGAGCAACTCATCATCAGCTTTTCTGGAAATTCAGCAGTAGTACACAGTCAGTGATAGGCATATACTTTCTATTCCATTTTGATAGGATTTAAGGTCATTTAGAATGACTACTCTTAATGAGATAATCACAAAAAGAAAAGGATGGTTGTAGCAAAGTTGTGGAGTTAATCACTTAGATCTCAGTCACACCGACTCTAGAAACTACAACAGAGTCTCCATTTTTTAGAAACTTCTATAAAATATTTAGTAGTGTCAGCTCTGGTTTACCAATTGGCAACTGTACAGCATCCATCATGAAAGGCACGACAGGATTCCATTTCCTTTGCTAGAAACCCTGTCCTTAACAACAGCCTGGATGCCAGCTAAAGGGAAAATGAACTACATGAGAGGCAGTGAATGAACTACATGAGACAGTGTGTCTCTTCATAATTTTCTAAATATGTTTGTTTTAGATAAAGCAGTGAAAAAGGACTACCCCTTTTTGGTGCTACCACACATACTGCAAAAAAGTATGTTCTCAGTTATGGAAAACTCTAAGTAAGTGAGAACTTGTCAAAGCTGACTGTCTACATAGTTTTTAAGTTTTCTTTTTTTTAATACAAATTTTGTTGTCATATTTCACTTTCAGAATTCACTGATTATTCAGTGAATCATTTTTATTAGCTATTGATCAAGGAATCATTTTTGTTACCTAATCTGTGCATTACTTTAGAATATAGCTGAGTAAAATTAATCACATTGTGAATTCAGGTTTTTGATCAAGCCTGGTTTTTATACACCATATGATTAGCACAATCCATTTTTACCTCTTTCAGTGAGAAGATACAGACAGATTTTTTTACTGTACAACAAAATGTTATCAATACCACCATCATTTTTAAAGGGAAATTAAAAGCATGGCGGCTGCTTGAAATTATTCAAGAAGTGTTTTCTGATTGTTAGTTGGATTTGTTCACTTTAACTACATTATAAAGAATTTCTGTGTATCTTTGAATGCATAGTTAGTATACTCATGAGGCCCATAGATCAAAGATTTGTTTTTTTCCCCTGGGACATCTAGATATAGATTAGTCTTTTCTTCGTCAGGAAATACTGTTTAAAAAAAAATAATTTTGCCAATGCTACTTAGCTAATTGTATGTAATAAAACATAATACTACCTATTGTTTAAATGTTTTCAAAGTGCGAGACCATATGAAAAGCAATCTCAACAAAATGGAAAAGGTATGCCTAATACAAGGTATTCATAATACTGGCTATTCTATAAAATATCCAGTCTGCTCTGGATTTTTCACCATGGGTTGCTCCTTCAGAGACACTACTGAAACTTAGATCCATTACTTCTAATTGACACATCTCCATTGCCAAGCACATCCACTTGAATCAAATTATTTTATAGCTTAGAGTGAAATAATCCTTTTAAATAGGGCTTACTTACAGAGGAGGCAGTCTTGCCTAACTTTTAGAGGTATAAAACTTGAGATCTAATCTATCTTTATTTATAGACAGTGAAAATGACTTGGCAGTTTCATCTCATTCTTAAATGAACACCTTCAAAAGGCAATCCCTTTTCTCGTGTTCTCATTGACTTTTGAGCATGTTTAGAGACCTCGGTTAGTCTATGCACCTACACATCACCAATGATGGGGGAATGCAGACTGTCTCCTTGGGATCA
This sequence comes from Molothrus ater, assembly GCF_012460135.2. Taxonomy (NCBI): domain Eukaryota; kingdom Metazoa; phylum Chordata; class Aves; order Passeriformes; family Icteridae; genus Molothrus; species Molothrus ater. The sequence goes on along the minus strand of NC_050478.2, from coordinate 105,561,598 downwards.
CCTGATCATTTACCACAGGGATATAAGAAATTTCTCCCTGTTGTTCACCATTTGACTTGCACAACAGAACCACTCACAGGCTGGCTGTGAGTCCCCTGGCTAATTAGTCATACACAGCAAAAAGATAAGTTGCATTTTCATATAAGCATTTACATTTAGAGCTTACAGAGGTGGGGGGGTTTTCATGGCACTGACATAGTTTGAGGAGTAAAGCTCAATAGTTAGTTTTTTAAATTTCAAATTTGCAAAGTTTCTTGTAGTTGTGATCACTAAGAGAAGCGACTCTCATAAAAGTTGGTAAAGAATCATAGAATAATAGTTTGAGTTGGAAGGAACATAAAAGACCATCTAGTTCCAACACCCTGCCATTGGCAGGGACAACTTCCACTAGACCAGGCTGCTCAGAGCTCCATTTAATTTGCCTCATTAGTGTTGGCTTACATTTGTTGGGATATTTATTCTGAATCCAGCTGGGAAATGGCAATTAGTTCCTTTGCTACTTTATTTTTGCTGCCCTTTTCTTAAACAGATATTTGCACTGCATAAGATGTGCTGCTTATGAACTACAAGTATGTTAACAATAGCAGAGAAAATGGCCCTGAATCCATACTGGAGTCAAAACATGGAAATTGGTAATTTTAGAGGTGAAAAACAGTCATCTCACAATTAAAGCACCCATGTCTTTAGTGGAATGTCACCCATGGCCTAAGTATAATATTTGTAGTGCAAGGAATTTTTAGTGTTTTGCACTACCTATGTAGGTTTATGTATCTAGGGTATCAAATTTTTATTTTGGTTTGTGAGTTTGTTTTGGTTTTGCCGGAAAGTCACAGATGTGTTTGAGCTTTTGGGGTTCTTACAAATGGAAAATACTTTTAAGGTGAGGTAGATAAGGCTTCACAAGCCCTAACTATTCATAGGTTTGTCACTGTTCCCTTTACAGAGAAAAAATTCCTACTTAAAGCAGCCTATGGTAATGTTACTGGGTTTGTGTAGCTGCCAGAAGTAACAGCAATTCACTCTTCTCCCTGTTTTCCTATTGGCTCCATACACATCATGGTAGACCAAACTCCCTTCCCACTAAGGGAACTCAGTCCAGCATTCACTGTATCTTAACTGACTCAAATGCTGTCTTAGTCTTGTGGAGGCAAACATCTAAGCCTACACAGATATCGACTCCCATATTTATAAAATCTCCATCTTCTCCAGAAAAATTTACAGAGATATATGAATGCAGAAAGAGCTTGGCTCTAGAAGCACAGAAAGAAAAATGGGTGTGTGCCATGGGGTGTGACCTGCCAGCAGCTGTGTTTTCCACAGTGAAGGTTTCCCACAGAGCTTCAGAAACATGTCAGATGCCTACCATCCCTCTCTTAGGCAGCTTCCAGGGTCTTGGCGTTGAGGTGTCTCAACCTGCACTCTGCAGGTGTGCAGACACAGAATACTTTAGTTACTCATCTCCCAGCTGTTTCTCCTGTTTCTCCAACAAAAGAGAAAAAGAAAACAAACCAAGTTAAATACCTAAAAACAAGTATCTATATGCCTACAAATCTCATTGCAAAAATAAATTTGTATGTGAGTTATAATGTATTAATTATAAATACTTTTGCCCAACTATCCATCTTCTGTTTCTTTCTCCGTGTGTAACTTTCATGGGAGATTAATTTAGGCTAATGTCTCACAAAACTACTGGGTTTAATACTGAGTTAGATTCATCTATGTCTCAAGAAAACCAGCTGTTTCATCAAATTAGTGTAATTTTCTGTCTTTTACTGTATTATCATCTCTCAAGCACATGGTACTAAAAAATGCACAATGAGTTTATTACCTTTGCTAACAACTTGCTGTAGAGCTTTTGGATTTCTGTGGGTCTTCTTGTGACATCAGTGAAAGAGAGTTGGTGGAGAGTCCCTGCTAGTGTTTTGAAAGCAATCTGGGATATGTGGGTTGCGCAGCAGGGAAGGCTGCTGCACTAACTCCCTGAATGGCTTTGCCCTGGAGTCCACAACAGCCAATCTGTGGCCCCCAGTCCCAGCTCAGACACGGCTGGATCCTCATGACTGCAATGTGTAGTTTCAGGTCATGTTTTATTTCCATATTGCTTTTTTTAACCATTTTCTTGGTATCCCCTGACAGTGAAACAGACAGGATTGTGATTGCTGTCCCCAGGGAAGGAAACCTGACTGCTTGCTCTGCTGGTTAGAAACAGTTCCAGAAAAAGCTGCTGTCCAGTCAGACAAAAAGAGCAAGAAAATCCTGAGGGCTACAAAACATGAACTTATTAATGCTGTGGGTTAATCTCTATTCATTTCCCTTATTATATGTTTATTGTATAGAATGGCCCGTGTTCCAATAGCTCCAGAGAAAGGGCAGATCCAGGTTACGCAAAACAAATTCCTCTGGCTTTTCCAGTTTATTTAAAAAGAGGTTTTGTTCATCTGAATTAACAAAAAGTCATTTAAGTCTCTTAGTATGTTCACTCATGATGTTTAGCACTCCATGAATTTATATGGTATTCCTGCCTTCCTTTGCTTTTTGGTTGGTTAGTTGATTGGGCTTTTGTTTTTGTCTTGTTTGGTTTTGGGTTTTGTTTGTTTGTTTGTTCTATTTTCCCTAGCCTGTGAGGAAGGTTTTTCCTCATAAGTAAGTTCAGTTTTACATAATGTTTTGTGGTTGAAATTCCAAAGATTTTCTTGGGTTTTGACACCCCCAAATTAAAATAAGGCATGCTGTTGTCTCTCTCAGCAGGAACCTCCTCAAGAGACTGCCTGAGAGTAACACTTTTCCTAAAGTACCAAATGAGTTGTATGATGCCTTACAGATAGTGGCTCCAGCTATCCAGCTAAGTGGTGGCAGCTTTTAGTGTTGCCAGAGACTACTCTTGGTGCTTGGGTCTGTCTACATCTGCTGTAATCATCAGCACCAGGAGCGTGAACATTGTGCAAGCATAAAATCACAAGACTTTGAACTTTTCAATTCCAAATAAAGCTGAGGGTAGGAGAAAAAGCACATCGCTTATGAGGTGAAGAGTCAAGGAAGAAGTCCAGTGCTGTCAGCAAGTCAGAGCTGAAAACAGACAGATAATGGGAACAGTTTATGCAATCTTTCAAGAGATGCAACTAAGGAGGGAACTAGAAATCACTAAAACTGGCCTGAGAAGATGGACATGAAATGGAGGCAGGTAAGCACAATGCTTATTAAAGTCCAAAACAGAAGCTGCTCTGACTTCATCAAACACTTTGGTCAACTACCTGGTTGTTTAAATGCCCTCTGACTGGGAGAACAACGTGGCTACTCAAATCTTATCTGGTTTCACTGAGATGAGTTGCGGAGCAACCAGTAAGACCAAGAGCAAGCTGAAGAATGTAAATGCCACCTCCCTGCGTTTGTCCTTCATCTCATCACCATCAAGCATAGTGCCTTCCCTGTAAACACCAGTTGACACTTACTTGCCTATCAGGGAACAAGAATGGAAATTCCATCACAACATTGGGGGGGGGGGTGGGGGGGTGGGAAGTCCTTTCAAGCACTGGTTGCCTGGAGGTACTGAGGAATCTCATACCTTGGCATATTTACAACTGACTGGAAAAGACACAGAGTAGCATGTGTTAAATCGGCCCTGTCCTGAGCAGGGGGTCGGAGCAGGTGCTCTCCAGTTGTCCCTTTTTTCATCATCAGTAAGCAACTGCAGAGTGACTCAGTAAAAAAGAAAGGACACTTTTAGGCACTTTCAGCCTCCTAGTTGCATACACTGTGCTGCTGTCACTAAAATGAAAAGAAATAACACAGTGGTGAAGTGTTAAGGTGCAGGCAGCTTGCAAATACATAAATGCTCACACGGGGACACAGGCAAGTGTTGACATTGGCTGCTCTGCACAAAAACAGTCCAAGAGCAAATTATGAGGACAGAGGAAAGGGTGCTTGAGGTTGAGGAAACCCTTGCAAAAAGAATGAAGGGAGATTTGAAAGTGCTGAGTTGATGGTTTTACTAAATTATCTTAGTGGTCTTTCCCAACCTTAATGATTCCATGATTCTATGATTTAATTTGCTATTTTCAGAAGTCCAGTAAAAGAAATAGTCTTACATTTATCCTCAGAAGTGCATAAGGTTTTCATGTCTCACACAACTATCCTATGGGACATAATTTTTTTCCCAGTCACAGGTAGAAGCTAGAAAGCTTGACCTCAAAGGTATTTACTTCCATCTAGGAGAAAAATTCAGTCGTATTGAATGGTTTCAGTTCCAGGAAAGTTATACTTGATAACAACCAGAAATCAATTCTTCAGGTATAAAAAGCTTTGCTTTCACCAATGTCAGCATTCTGCTTGCTGCATTACACCATTTTCTTGTCTATAAGAGAAGTCCCTGGACCATTAGGAGCTCCTTAATGTGTGCTTTGGGTCTAACATAGCAAAATCACACTGACCTCTCCCCCCACCAATGTGACAGCATCCTCCCAGACCCAAACATAGGAGAACTAGACCCAATATTTCCACATAATGGCAAGATTACTAGCAAATCTCAAAATCTTCCTTATCCCAACTCAAGAATTCACTTGCCTGTACATCTAAAAATTTCCTTATCCCTCTAGGTCCTCTTTCAGGGGGAGTTTCTGTTCAGTTCCTGTGTCCCTCTTTCATGAGTCTTTTCCAGAGGCACTGCTTCAAAGCGTAGTTACCCATCTTAATTTTATGGCCTTCATTCTCTGTTCTTAGCTATATAGACTCATGTTTACCTGTTATAGGGTAGCATATTATATGCTTGCTTTTTGTTTACCATCTGATTACATCAGTGGCCTATTTTTGTTTCTGTTCCTCTGGTCTGTTGCCATAGGGTGAGTTTATGGGGTTTTTTTTTTCTGTACCACAGATCAAAATGGAAAATAGCCAGGAGACAGTCTAGGTGGAGCTTCACTAGTTAATACCCCTGAACAATGAATGATACTGCACAATGATTGTTTAACATTAAGATAGAGTTAACTGGATTGTGAGCTATTATACTGATATACTATAACCTCTCCATCAAAGAGCTGCACAAAACTAAAGCCTTATGCATCTAGCAGCTTTATATGAAAATGTATTACTCTTCTGAGAAAGGTACCAGATTATCTCAGCAAAATCTGTTTTTTGCAAATCCATGCTACTTAGTATAAATAATATACTTTCTTTCATCTTGGTATTTACTAACATAGTCATTTTGGGCAGCACACATTTCAGGCTGTGGACTTCCATCAGGCCCAGAGCAAGAAGAATCTAGGCAATGTCAGGGCTGGACAGAATTTCACTGCCTGAATTGCCTGGGTTGTTCTGTGTACCTTTCAAATACTGTTTCATTGTGAACTTTTTTTTTTGACCCTCTGGAGATCCCCTGGATTTCCAGGTCTTCTGAAAGTGAGTTTTAATGGCTAGCTTCTGCCAGCTTGTAGGAAGTTCTGGGGTGCTGACACAGTTTCTGATGTTAGAATGCCTGGTATCAGTGGCTGTTGTTCTGAGCATTTTGACATATCCACTCTTCCTCCACAGCAGTGATTCCACTTGCTTTTACTCCCAGATGGAGAACTGAGGTAGTCATTGAAATTCCCAAAACAGGCCAATTGCAAATCTTTGTTTGGTTTATATTGTGCATAGGCAAAAATCCCGGGCAAACTTGAGTCAAAACTGAGGCAGAGTCTTAACAAATCCCTTTGAAGTGTTTCCTACTGGAGCACTGTTATGTTGCTTGAAGCTTCACCCCTCCCTATGTCACTGCTACCTACCACTTATATACTGTCTCCATATGGCAATTAATACTATTAAATATTATATTAAATACTATATTAAAATCCATTTGTTACCATCATTTAGAGAAACCTTCTTCTGAAATGTTTATTATCTGTATTTATGCTGCTCTTCATCTCTGCGGCATCCTTGCCCTTCTGTGGTGCTACATGGCAGCCGCCTCTCCTGGCTGCCTGCCGCCTGTCACTCTGTCCGTCCGTGGAAATCGCGACAAACCCTCCAGCACCGGCACTGCCTCGGTGTGGGAGACACACGAGAACGTGCTTCAGTACCCTCGGCAGCCGGGGGATGGATGCATCGGCGGTGGCCCGGGCTCCCGGGGGAAAAAGGGACAGGGCCACCGGGGTTCGCTGTCGTACGCAAGTAGTGCCGCGGACGTCATCCTCCCACGGAACCTTCCCTCTGCGCCTAAACCAATTTTTTAAATCACCTTTTTATTTTCCATTCCTTTCTTTCTTTATTTTTTTTTTTATACTATATATATAGATATAATTTTCACAGCTTCCCAGCCTCTCGAGCAAGCCAGTCCCCTCAGGGTGCGGGGCCGGGCCCGCGCTGCCGCAGCGCCGCCCAGCGGCCCAGAGAGCGCGGGGAGCCGGGCCGGGCCCGCCGCCGCCCGGCGCTGCCTGCCCGGGACGGGCAGTGAGGGCTCCGCGGCACACACCGCAGTAAGTTTCGTTCTCCTGACCAAGCTGGTTGTTCTCTCCTCTCCTTGGGAGCGGGAGGTGCGGGAGCGACCCAGCCGCTGCCCATGGCTATCCCGGAACAGAGCTCTGCGCCGGGGATGGGATACGTGCTTGATGGGCTGAGCCCTCCCCTTGCCGCCCCAGCTTGCCTTCTCCCAGTTTTTACACGTGTGGATTTATCATCTTTCCCTTGAATTATCCCTGTTCCGGGGCAGTATTGTAAAATTTAAGCACTTCTCCTCTATTACACAGATAAGCAACTATTTTCCTTTCTGTTTAGAAACAGCATTTCTGGTTTTTTCCTTCCCTGTCTGGGCCAGCCCTGGAGACAGTAAATGTCTGTGGGCGATAGTCCACAAGTGAAGCCTCTGCCCTGCTGGAGAATGTGACAGTGATTCATGTAGTTTCTAATCAGCTGAAGTCCCTTGTCACTCAAGTCAAACTATGCCACAATGCACCAACAGAAAATGATGCCTGAGGAGACATTGTGAACCCGACTGTGGAAAGAGCCTGTGCACATCTCAGGGAGTATCTCTTCTTCTGGGATCTCTCCAACACTGCTATGTCAAGCTACAGCCCATATTTATAGGTGTCAGTACACTAAATAAGGCCAGTTCATGGGAGAAATGCAGATTTAGTCTAATTTCTCTTCACCAGACATCTATCTGAAATAAAGTGTTCTTGACTGCAGATGAGGGTGTGTGAGCACACCCTGTGTTAAGGATAGGGTGGAACCAGGATGTTGCCTGCCTGACAATGTGAAGCAGCCGCTTGGCAAAGCACACAACCCCTGGAGACGTGCCCAGAAAACTGAAGCACCCCACAAAAGAAATAAAGCAAACAAATAAAAAAATGCAAGGAGAAGAGAGCTCTCATCATGGCTTCTTTACTTGGGCTAGAAGCAAGTTTTTTGGCTTTGCTTTTTCTTTTATTTTGACATTCTGCTGTAAACAACACCCAAGGACAAAGAAGGTACTGCCCATATACTCTTTGGCTGCTGCCCCTGGGACAGTCCCCTTAAAAGCCTTGAATCCTTTTCTATTTTCTGATAAGAGAGCATTTAGGCTCAAAGTTTCAGTTTGAAGTCTGCCCTCGAGATCCCATTGTACCCACTTTCCTTGAATGAGCTGGTCACCTCAGGAACCAGCAGCCCCCTATTGCATCAAGTCATCTGTTCCTTTCTTGTAGTCACACTTCAAAACTCCATCCCTGCACTGCTCCAGTTCTCTTAGGTGTCTATCCTGTGATATCCACATAGAAATGGCATTGTAAATTTCATCATGATGTAAACTTTATCATTATGTATGCTGACAACCTGGACAGGGTTGAATTTTGGCAGACAGGGCTAGAGAAATACAAACAGTGCACATGACTTACTGTGTGCCTCTTTATGGATAGAAATCCATATCTGTTCCCAAGATCATCCTGAGTTTCTTCACTTTCTTCAGCATATGAGGAGGGAGACAAAGGGTGGATGCAAAAGAAGAGGTCAAAAGAATGTGCAATATTCTTTTGACAAAGAATGTGGCAAATTATGGAAATGGCTGCAATACAGAGATTATTAGATTTTGATTTGGATCTGAAAGTAAAGGACACTGACTGGCACACCAACCTGCAGATAACAAAATAACAAGAAGCTGAAGACTGGCTGATGACATTTGTTCTGACAGAATCAATATAAGCCCAAGTGCCACCTGCACAGAGTTAAGATTGTTTCAAACAGAATTCTGTTAAAAGCATGAAAGTTTTTTTCCAAAATGTTTTACAGTGTGTAACTGCCAACTTCTGATCTGATCCTGGAAGTCCTAAACCCAAATTTACTGTGTCCCCACGCGACAGCTCCTTAAAATATCTTAAGTTTTTTTCCTTGCATATTTCTCATCTGACTGGTTCTCTGGCACTATTTAGGTTATAAAATTCAAAATATCCTTTGCCTGAGGTGACTAGATTTTCATGGAAGTGTTTCATGTAGGATCCATCTGCTGTCTTTGAACACAGCAGTCTTCATTGAGCCACTACATCGCACCAATTTGAGTTGTTTGCAAGTGTAATTTTGGTCCAATATTTAAGCTGCTTTTTGGAGAGAAAATGCAAAAATGAAAATATAGAAAACTTGAAAATTAAGAGGAAGAAAAAATGATTAAAGCATTTTTTATTATTTTAGCAGAACTTTTTCAGTAACAGACACAAAACAAACAATTAACCTTTATATTACACTTTTCAATCTCCAGAAATTTATCTTTTGTGAAAGAAATTTTATTTGATTAAGCCCTTAAAATTTATTCTTTATAATAGCTTAAATATGGCAGACTTTTTTTATTTAAAAGAGACTTTTTGTCAAATAGTTCTGAATGTTCTGATCAACTCATGGAAATATTTGTTACATCGAAGAAGACTCCCTTTTGTTTTGTCAATGCCAACATCAGAAGCTACTGTGAGTTGTAGCTACAGAGCTGTCCTTCCTGGGTTACAATTTTAGATCACCAAGTTTTTGAGGTTTTGGGGTTTTTTTCCTAGAAACAATGCATGCTCAGTGCTGTTAAAATACCATTAAGGATTTTTCGTATGATTTATTAAGGCAACACCATCCCTGACAAGTGAGGAGCTGTAGGTTTTCCAGAGGGTGTTACTGAGATGTATGGATGGCTTGTGACTAAAGATTCATTGATGTCCTGTCTATCCACTGATCACAATCTGCAGTTACAGCATGAAGCAGTTCATTTCTCAAGGAGGAGTCTAAAACATCATTGCAGTGTGACATCATTGCAATGTGACTATTCCTTAGTCCAATTGGACAAAATAAAGCTCTAACTAGAAAGTGCTTGCAACATTTCACAATGTCTAATGCATAATAGTAAATCTCTTAACTGTCAAGCTGGAAGAGATGAATGTCTTAAGTGTCAGAAGAGATTTAAGCCTCAGGACTTGGTCTCAGGTCCTAGTTATTGACACTAGCAAATGCTTTGAAGGTAGGGAAAGGACTGCCTTATTTTTATAATTGCGGTACTTTGGCTGAAATACTTAAATTGCATTTTCTTCTTCTGACAGCTGTTTATCCCAATGCAAATGTAGATACAAACAAACAGAAGATAGCTGGTGTTTCCAAAGCCTGAACATCAATCCTAGCTTCCCCAGTTTGGTTCTCAAACTACAGAGGCCAAGAATTTCCAGTGCCAAACTATCATTACCCTGTTGGAAGCCACTTGGGAAACCAATAGATTTTTTAACCCCCATTCCCATACTTGGAAATGCATGGGGAAAACAATCTGGGGAAAACAATCCTTTACCCTATGGCTTGCCAGGAGGATGGCAAATAACTTCTATCTAAATGTGAGTAGAGCCCCATTTGAAATCAACAAACTTGACCTACAGCTGGCAGGTTAAGTGAGATGGAGTTTTACTCCTGGGGATTTTATCTTTGAGATGACCAGAGCTCAAAGGTGTGAATTCAGACTATGAGTAGTCCATCCTTTTGCTAAACACACCTTAATGGCAAGGACAGCCTACCGACCTGTGCTTGGGTTTTTCACTGTTTAGGGGTTATTTGTATATTTGTATAAAATGGAACATCTAAAAATCACCTAAAACACTAGGTCATGGAAGTCTAGCTGTCTGATTCAAAACAATCATGAAACAAGGATCTGTACTATTCATGTTAAATTTTCAAGAGAGTCAGGTCATGCTGCTGTACCATGGCTTTCTTCCCCTCTAAACTGAAGACTTGCAGCAATATTATTAGGGAAAGGCTTTGGAGCTCTCACCACTGAAGGCAATGTCATGAAAAGCTTGTACACTGCCATGGGCTGATAGCCTCCTGCTGCTGAAAGGTGTTTGTAGCTCCTGGCAGTCTCCTGATGACAGCAGCTGTCAGTGACAGATGTCATTTAGCAAATTCTAGTCTGGCTATGGTGATAAGTACTGAGAAAATGCACAGCTGAACTCCTGTTTATATTTCTCTTCCCTCATTAATGTTCTCATATAGCTCTGAAATCACTATTGCTGCAATTTTTTTCAGTTTCTGTTTTCTTGCAAGGAAAAGCTTAACTTTTCATTTATAAGCTGACTCTTCAACAATAATAACATGACAAAAACTTGTGCTGGAAAAGAGCAAAGGAGTTAAATTTGTTTTTCTGGCTGGCCCCAGGTGACCCCTTGTTCCCATTGCTTTTGAAATTACTGGAGTTTGCTTAGCCTGAAAAATTACAGCTATAGCAAAAGTTATGCTTTGCTGATCTATTTTTAAAAGGAACAGCAGAATTTTAAAAATAGAATCCCCCCTTTTTTTTCTGACTCTGGCATCTCCAACCCAAGTATGTTGATGTAATTTCCAAAGCACTAAGAAATGTCTTAGGACACATTTAAGTCAGATCAGCCAAATCCAGGATTAATGAAAAAATGAGATGTTCATCTGGTCTGGAATGAGATCTTTCTTCCCACCATTCTTAGTTATAAAGATATCTTTTGTGTGGTTGAAGCTAAATTTAAGCCCAGCCTGAGTGTATTTGTGCAGTATCTACATGTGTTTTATGCATCAGCAGCACACTGCATTAGTAGTCTGCACATACAATTACGGATTTATGATCTTTGAAGTCAGCTAATACAAAGGTTTATATATTTGCAGAAAAAAAAACCCAACAAAGACCTGGGAAGTAATAGGAATAGGTGTTTCTTAGAGCTACAGTCTGATTCTCCTTTGACTTGAGTTGGTTTGCTCCATTATCTTCAGAGGAATTAGTCCTCTCCCTGATTTCAGCACCAGAAGAAGAGGAGAAAATCCATCCCTGAATGCATGACAAGGGAGATCTGCTTTTCTAGAGCTTGCTTTTGTTTCAGACCATAGCCCTGCGGAGGGGAGAGCACTGACCGAGAGAGCAGACCCTGCCCCGGGCATTAAACCGTGCGGGGTTTCTTCTGACCAACGACTCCCAGGGAGCTCCTGAAAGACTGGGACTGAGCCCGGCTCTGGTAAGCGATGCCGAAGGGGTGGACCTGACCCTGTCGTGCAGCTCCCGGGGGCCACATTGCCAGGGGGTTCCTGCCCGCTCGCTGGTGATGCTCCACTGGGCAGGCGGGAGGAGGTCACGCCCGGGTGCAGGAGTGAAAGTCACGTTCAGGGAACTGTGGACTGAATGAAGGACACGGTAAGGTGAGAACACGCTGATTTAATATATGCACTACTCTTTTGCAAGGAACCCTCTTACAGGCTGTTTCTTTCTTTGTCAAAGTATTCAGCTACTGTAATAGGATTTAAATGTATAATGAGTTGAACTTTGATAGATCTATAGTAGCAGTTAACTAGCAAAGGAAAGTCCATGTCTAGCTATTTCCTGCTGCTACAATATTTTAATAACAATGATACACAAAGACTTGTTTTGTTTAGCATGCACCATATTTTTGCATTGTAGACAAAGTCTTGATTCTCTTAGTCCAAGACAAAGTCTCAATTGTCTCCGTTTGAGACAAAATCTGAGGACAAAAAATATGTATTTGAAATGCCCTAAACTACAGAGGAGTAAGGAATCAGATTAGCATCAACTTCTGCTTCTAGCTACAATGAAAACAAAGATAAGGCAAGTATGTATTTTCTAACTGGAGGGACACATTTAGGAAAGATTTTGTACCTCATCATTCCCTAATTATGAAATCAGAAAAATGAAAATATTCTTCTCATTCTCTGCACACACACCCTACCCCAGGCAGACCTGTTCTTACTGTGATGAGATTTGTTTTCCTACAGCAGAGTTTCCCTTCGAGAGCTCACAGGCATGGAGAGCAGTTTTGTGTACCACCCCCGGGTGCAAAACTCATTAACTAATGTTTACTTTTGTGTTTTCAGCTTTCAGCAATGAGGGAGGTTGATGGATAGTGAAGATGGTGGTGGTGGGGAGAATGGTAAGGAAAATTCAGGAGCTGGTTTTACATCTTTCAGTTGTGCATGCTCATAGGCAAAATGGCTAACAGCCTTTTAGCTATACCAAAAGAAGAAACCCCAGGCCTTGGCAATGGTGACCCTTCTACCTTGGCTTTGGTTTGTTTGTTTTTTTCAGGATGGTGGGAAACAAAGCACAGCCAGCCTCCTGACTTTTTGCAAGTTATAAATGCTGTACAAAATTCTAGTTTCAACACCAGAAATTGTTTTCTCCTGTTGTTCAGAGTGACTCTAGATGCTGATGTACTTAGTTACACAGCACAAGTAACCCAACTGGAATGAAAAAGCAAGGTAATTGAGTTTATATTCATCTGTCAATATTCCCAAGGGACAGACTGTTCAGCCTGCCAAGTTTGCTCTGCTTATGCATGCAGAGCATGAACTTAAACTGACTGGAGATTCCCACAGTAGATTCTCCCTGGTGAACAGAGGATCTCTTCTGCTGTAATGTGGTTACACATTCTCCCATGTCTCACAGTATCAGGAGATGGGCTGAATGTAAGGCAGGAAAAGAAAAAAAATCATGGTAGAACTGAGTTTTTCTTCATCAAATGTTTGCCTAACCCAAGTCCCATTATCAGAGGAAAAACCATCATCTTCTTCCTAGGCTTTTCTACGCTTCTCACTATTATAATATCTGGGAGATTCACATATATTTTTTCATCTTTCTTTCTATTCTAGTGAAGTGAAGGATTGTTATCCCTATATGTGAAGCAGAACATGGGGATCAAAGCAAAAAGTTCCTTTTAACTTTGAGTGAGCAGTCTGGGACAATTGTGAGCGAACATTTAGAAACATATAATCACAGAATTTGCTGAGTTGGAAGGGAGCCACAAGGATCATCGAGTCCAACTCCTGGTTCTGCACAGGGCAAACCCAAGAAATCACACCATGTGCCTTAGAGTGTTGTCCAAATGTTTCTTAAGGTCTAGCAGTGTTGGTGCTGTGACCACTTTCCTGAGGAGCCTGTTCCAGTGCTCAACCACCCTCTGGGTGAAAAATCTTTTCCCAATATCCAACCTAAACCTCCTCTGGCACAGCTGCATGCCATTCCCTTGGGTCCTGTCAATGATCACCAGAGAGAACAGATCAATAATGGTCCCTTCACCTCCCCTCATGAGGATGTTGAAGACTGTGGTAAGGTCTTCTCTCAGTCTCCTCCAGGCTGAACAAACCAAGTGATTTCAGGCACTCCTTGTATTGCCCCCAGAACTGCCCCCAGCACATGAGATGAGGCTGCCCCAGTGCAGAGCAGAGCAGGACAATTCCCTCCCTTGCCTGGTTGGTGATGCTGTGCCTGATGCCCCCAGGACACAGCTGCCCCTCCTGGCTGCCAGGGCACTGCTGACTCAGATTCAACTTGCCATTGACCAGGACCCCCAGGTCCCTTTCTGCAGCACTGCTTTCCAGCCTCTCATTCCCCCAGTTTTTAAATTGCTTACCTTTTTTGCTTTACATGGCTTTGTATTTGACTAATTGTCACCCCTTATTTAAGATAGTTCTATAGGGGATCTCCATGTAGCTAGACCATACAAACAATAGCAATCTCTATCCCAAACACGGGGGCAAGTCAATGCCTGTAGCAGAGCAGACATACAAGACACGTGTGAGGGAATAACCAACTATGGCCAACATTCAGTGCATGTTGGAAATATATGAAAGTAAAACCAGAAAAGATGGGAGAATCTATGAAACAAAGGAACAAATGATTATTCGATCCTGTGGTCTGGGAAGAAACCAGAGAATGTGTCTCTGAGGAAAACTGAAATTAAGAGCCTCTTTAGCTGAGCTCTGTGTGGCAGAAGCTGGTAAGGACAAACAAAGGCTCTGCCTTCTGATGGTTGGCTTCTGCACCATCTGAGGAAACAGTCTTGTAACCAACTCCAGGGAAAAGTGGCTCCACCACAAATTTCTTCATGCTGTAGAAACAACCCTCAGCACATTGGCTCCAATGCCATGTTAAGGCACAAGTGCACAGACAAAAGCATCTGTCTCCCAATTGGAAAGGCAGGCCAAACAGCAGCTGCCAGTGCACAGCAGGTTTGCTGATATGTGGGTTGGATCCAGTGTGTGCACACTATGTAGCTGGCATAGACAGGTGCAGCAAATCTTGTAAGTCAGATTTAAGAGTGGGAGGACTCAAAAAAACACAAGTATGGGAAGCCAGGATGGTTTGTGCAGGCAGGTCAGAGTTACCTTCACACATGTGCCATGTCCAGCGCTGTTTAGCTGGGCTCCCCCTCCTGAGCTTTCCTGTTCTTGTTGCCATCAGTTGTCCCACTGACAAATCTGGCCCAGGCAGTGGTAAGCTGTATTTTCCCTCATGGCCCACTGTGAGAACCTGGGCTTTCACCATGGGTGGTGGTGTCTGTGATGAGTAAGTAACCTTACAGATATGCAGAAACCAGTCCTGATGAACCAGCGCTCAATCCATGTCACCAAGTGGAAGCAGAACTTGTTGGCCCAAGCCCCCTGGTCTCTCCGGCAAAGAAGACTGGCAAAACTGAAGAGAACTGTGGGTAAGCAGGAAGGGGCCAGACATACAAAGGAAGCCAAGTCTGAGTGCCAGTAGTTGAGACCCTGAGACTTTCTGAGCTCAGGCAGCCACAGGTCTAGTTGCTGAGCCTCTTTCTTTGTACTTTCCCATGAATGAGGGACACTTGTCTGGCACCAGCCAGAGACCAGAAACCACACTTAGAGACATCCCTCTTCATATCCATAGGGGTCCTCTGTATCTCAAAGCAGTGACAGGGTGGTGGGAAGAAGAGGATCTTCTCCAGCTGTGCATAAGCATGCACAGCATGCAGTGGCACCTGGAAGTGAATGCCAGAGTGCCCTAGTCAGTGTGGAGTATGTGTATGAAGAACGTCAGCCCATGCAGTGGCATCTCCCTGGGTGTAGGGTGTAAGGGACTTTGGGCAGGGTAACAGAACCATATAGCAAAGAGCAGATTTCCAAGGAACCTGGGTAGACTCTGTGGGGCTCCTTGTGCCCTTCCTGGTCTGACAGCCGTTGCAGCTGAGGGATCTGTTGTTACTCCCATGCCTCAGGCAGCTGTCGCCTCCAGTGAGAAACAGGGAAATGGGAGAGGCAAATGAGTGAGAATGGGGTAAACAGTGTTTTGCTCAAACTGGAGTGGGGAATGTCCTTGCTCAGCAGTTGTTCTCAGCTACCCCAGTGTCCCAGGGCAAGCTCCCTCTAGAAAAACAGAAACTGATCCAGGCCAACATCCTTCTGTAAGAGAGAGCAAAGAGGATACCAGGATGGGAAAGCAAACAAATTCACCCCTTTTCAGACTGTGTTCCTCAGATTTTGTTGCTCATTCTCAGTTCTGCCCAAGGTAATAATCACCAAGGGCATTTTCCTCACTTTGTATAGTGCAGGAGAAACCTGGGTTTCAAGCCTTTGGTGATTCCTCAGAGGGTGGATACACACTCTCCCAAAACAAGGCTTCTTCCTTCCTGGGAAAGTAAAGCTAGCAGTCCAAATCAGAGTTAGAGAAGCAAATATATTTACATAAAATATATAACACATTATAATAATAAATTAAATAATTAATTAAATTTATTATTGGTTAATATGAACTATTTTATGCAAACCAAAATTCTTAGCCTCCCAGAGGCAAGTATTCAGCGCATGGAGAAACTCTTTTGAGGTGCCCAGCAGCACTGACACCAAGCAGCAACTCCATACTTTTCCCAGGAAGGTGCAAGAGCACAAACAAGCTAGCAAAGCTGGAAGCACATGAAGTAATTTTCCTAGCTGTAAGTGTAGGTTACTGTGCCCTGGGTATTATCACCAGCTCCTGGCAGATTTGCTGGTCACCGTGCCCTAATATGCAGGTTCCTGCTTCCAGTTTCTGTTGTGCCTTTCTGCCACAGTCACTTCTTTCCCCTCCCACATGAATTGCTGTGGAGTAAGGAAAAAGGCAGCAGCCCAGAGGGACAAAATGAAAGGCAGCAAAGAGCCTTGTGGCCTAACTGCTTTATTTTTCTTCTCTCTCCAAGCCAAAAAGTTCCTGAGCATGAACAAGCCTAAATGTAACTTGGCACCAGTGCCACAGATAAATGTCAGTATTTTCCCTGGCAGCTAGAAACAAAACTGTCCAAGGGGATTTTTCTCTTAGAGGATGGCCTCCCTGCTGTGTAGGTTTCTCACAGGCTATGCATTCCCCAGAGGGAGGTGAGTAGGGTTTTCCTCCCTGCACCTGCAGCAGGAGAGTCCCAAGAGCTGCCCTGGTGCTGGGGGTAAAGCTGCTCCCTGGTATGAGCTCCCCAAGAGGTGGTGAACACAGGAATGTAGGTGCACATGGGGAAGGGCAGGCACAGCAACACTGCCCGCCTGATTGAATTCTGTTATCACTATGGGGTATGCTTACAAAAAAGAGCAAGCTAACGTGATTCAGAGTAGTCAGAGGAAGACAATTTACAGACATGCCTCTCTTGAATGCTGCAGAAAGAAAGAAAAGCCTCATGGCAATTTGGAGCAGCCTATGAAGTGTAGCAGGGTAAATAACTCCCTGCAAGCAGCAGTGGAAACAAAAACAGGATCAACAGCTGCTCTACCCAGCTCACAACTCATCCTGCCTACCTCAGGTTGAGATCCAGGCTGATGCCAAATTCTCTTGCTTTGGAAGAAAATGCTTAACAGTTTGTTCAGCTGAGATTGCTGGACAGCATCTCTTGCAGATAGACAAGCATTTCAGGAACCAGTAGTGATTGTGGAATGGCCATAGTATGGCTGTTATTTCTCATCATCAATATGGACGTATGGAGCTTTGAAGTACACACTATTTTAAGATATCTGGATGTATTTCTGATGAAGATTCAGCTTTCAGTCACTACAGTCCAGTATTTCTTCTTGTTTGATATCATTATTTTTCCCAACATTTTTTATTTCCAACAACTCTGTATAGTAATACTATAACAAAGATACCAGTTTCATGAGCAAATGAAATAATTCATGTATTCCACCCAGATAATGTAGTTTTACACAGAGAGAAAACCTAAACAATCATGGATATATGCTGTGGATAAACATAACTACCACTTTTTTTATTATTTCAGAAGAACATTGAAATTCAATTAGGATTATTGCAGAAAAAGGACTTGCCTTTTTTTTACTGGTGCACATGGGAAATGCTGATCACCTACATGCTTCAGTAATCCAGCATATGTGTGATAGCTCTTGGTTAATTCCAGTTATTCCCTTTGCAGTTTAACCTGCTTCAGCCAAAACCAGAATCCAAGCCCATGTGTACAATTTCCACAGTAACAACTACAACAAATCAAACGTGGTAACATTTGTGTCGAAGGATTCTTCTCCATCTGGTGGTAAGGGGAAATATCAGAGAGAAAGGCCATACCATTCTCCAGTTGGACAACAGTTACTTGGCTGGTATGAGGCTAATGCTCCCTGCACAACCAGCAGATCTACAATTACTGTAGCCAGAGTTTTCTCAATATCTGGGATGAAATCCTAGACATCAAAGTGAGAAAAATTTCTGTCCTAAATAGCAAAGTATTTCTTCTCCTTATGTACACTGCTCAGAACTGGGGTGATGAATAGCAGGCTTGCTAAACAGAAGTCAGATTATGGGAGTCTTCTGTGTTTAGAAATATTTTATTCACCGTAAGTCTTTTTAATGGGCTGTTGACTGACCCCTTTGCTTCAAAAAACAGTAAAAAATGTAGCCAGTTTGTTTGTTGGCTCGTATGTCTGGACATGAGAGGTGACAAATGACATCTACCAACTTGCGGTATGCCAGATTTGCAACCTGCAGACTTCTATGCAAAGACTGTGAAATAGAGGTTTGTTTTATACAAGGACTTCACTGTGGGACTGTCTACAAGATATAACCTGACATTTTCAAAAGTGGAAAGAGCTACAAAAAATTACGTGCTCCCCTAGTGTCCGAGTTGATTTGAAGCCACAAAGTCAACCCTGGAGTTTTATACTGACTCCACATACTGAAGCTATGAAGTTACATTTCCTCTTTCTCTAGTAACCCTACCAATAACTACTATTTGCAAGCAGAAGACATTTTCATTTAAAATCAGGTTTTCTCTCAATGCTACTCACTACTGCACATGCAACTAAGAAAAGGAGTCTTTCCAGCTGTCATAACTTTCATTCCACAATGAAACTGAGATGTTTGTTAAGCATCAAACTCCAGTCCTCTGGACAATTAACATCTTGGCAAGTCTCCTGCTGTGATATCTGGTGGACAGTCATCAGTACATCAAATTATGCATGCTTGCAATTTGATCTTGACCAACGCAATTTCCTTCCCCTCTTTAGGAATTCTTTCACTGCCTTTATGCCCAAGGGATAGATGGAAAAGATAACTGTACACAAACTGCTTCAGCTCTGAAGCTAATACTGAAAAGACAATTTTACTTCTGTTTATACTACTACTTTGCTCTACAAAAATTATCTTAACAATCTGTGAGATTCAGCATTAAAAAAAACCCCAAACCACAGGAAAATGTATTTACATTTATCCAAACTGGTCCTTTTGCAGCCTATATAAGAGAAAATGGCGTATCTATGGCAGAAAGGCAAAATGACACACAGGGAGTTGTGATTTGGTAGAATTTTCATCCTATAACTTATTGTTTTTTAAGCATTTAAGAAAGCAGATTTGAATTAACTGACTGTGGAAATTATCTTACATTTACAAGCAATATCAAGAGGCAGGAGAATGCACAGACTGGTTTGCTGCTGCCACAAGTTATAGAGCCCTACAGAGTTCATATTATATAGGCCAGAGTAATCTTATTAAAAAAAAAAGAAGGGAAACGTCTCACAAACTAAATAGAACTCCATTGTCCATTAAAATGTTCTGATTTAGATCATTACTCATACTTACATGGTATCTGCAGAAATATTTTTTAGGTATTTGTGAAATTTGACGTATTTTGGAAAGTTTAACATCTTTATTACTTTCAGCAGACCTTTGAAATTCAAAGTCATTCATCTCAGAGACAACATTTTTCCTGTGTTCTGTGAATTTCTATGTGAGAGTCATTGAGATGGAAACTGTTGGGAACCACCACTGCTTTTCTCTTGTTGGTTTCTCTAGGAAAGGTCAAGGCAGTCTGCCAGAATAGTAATTGGGCAACATCACTGTTTTAAAGACCCGAGTTCTTGCTGACACTAAAAGAGTAATAGAAGATTAAGCATTAGAAGAAATTGTACTGCAAAAGCAGAATGAAATTTCTGGACTCAGTTTAATATAGATGAAGCTTAAAAAGGTTTAGTAGGATAGAGGAAACAAAACTTGATTTCTACTAAGTGGTCTTTCAGCTCCAGACCAAATAACTCATATTTATGCCTGATACTTCAAACCCAATTAATTAAACGTCTGCAATGACTCAATAAATGGCAAGAGTCTGTGTTTCTCTATGCATGTCACAGGGGACTTCCCTCTGCTAGCTTTTTTCTCCCTTGAAAACAAGCTAGAACATCCAATTCCCTATGCTCCAGTCATTAAATAGTGCCACTTAAGCTACAGTTCTGTTCCTGATACATCAGAAAGTGGCAGATTTAAGACTCTCTGGACAATCTTTTTTTGTCCCTCCCCACGTGCATATGTTTTCTTACAAACCCTTCCATGACACAGTCAGATTTCAGACTTTCCCACAGGATGCATGCCTCATTCTGTACAACACAGGATAATCACACCCAGTAGCAGAAAGAAATTAGCATAGCAATCTTAATCTGGTATTTCCTAATTTTCCTAATTTCCTTATCCTTCTAAACAATATCTTTTAATGTAATTTTTTAACATTACCATTTAAACATATATGTATGCGCATTTGAGTATCTCTCCATCTATCTGGATCTGTTAATGTATTGGTAAACACAAAAGAAAAAGATAAAAGTTGTTTGTTTTTAATTCTTTCAGAACCGTTTGATCTCTCCCGCGCTTGTTTTAGCAGCTGCCTGACTGTTTTTCCTCATATGTAAACTTCAAAGTCAATCAGAGGTCAAAACTCTGGACAAAGACTGAATAAGGAAAACAGTGGTGCCTGGCATATGTGATGGGAAGAAACAGAGGAGCTGGGTTGTAAAATATTGTGTGTTTCTGGCCACAGCAGGGGGGGGAATTATCTACCTCTTGGACACAACATTTCCTGATCTGAACGTTTGATATAGCTGTCGAGGCCTAACACTTGCCTGGAAATGTATCTCACTGAGAAATGAAGGGTACAGCCATGCATAGAAGGACTTGACATTCACTGCTATTCTTGGTTCAAGCAGTCTGAAAATAACTTAATAGATTACTGTAAAAATGCTGCAGAAAACCAGCTGGTTTCTGTTAAATGCAGAGGGTTTCAGGGGTGGGTATTGCATTTGATTCCCAATTTGTTATTTGCCCTTTCTGGTCATAAGAAAATCAAAGGAAATACAAATCCTGGAGAGGCAGCTTCTGCAGCAGAGCAATGTGGAGCATTTTCTGTAGGCATGTGCGGTCGTGGTACAGGATGTGTCTTCAGTTCATGTGGTTTTTTCCTTCGGGAGAACATCTGCCTTTTCCCCCTTCATCTGTCTGCAGAATCAGGCCCCTGCTTGTGCAGAGCCCGGCAGAGGACCATGAGCAAGAGAGTCCCTCCGGCTGGGGGTTGTAGCCTTGCAACTTGCCTGGCACCTGGTTAAACAGCCTGCAGAAACTAGGAACTCCTTAGGATTCACACATCCTCGAAGCAGCTCCTGCCAACAGAGCTGCTGCTGGAGAGGTCCAGCAGAGGCAGAGGTGGATTCCTCTGTGTGTGTGTGTGTGTGTGTGCTTGTGTGTTTGGGTTGGAAGGGACCTTTAAAAGTCCTTAGATTTTGTGTAGATTTTAGGAATTTGTTGAAGTGACCAGAAGAATAATTTGTTCTTAAAAAAAATAGTAGTTGGTTAAAATAGTGTTTAATCAACAGAGAAGATGGAAATGGGACGAGTGCCAATGCATCTCCCCCAGTCTTTTTTGTTTTCATAAGTTTTGGACACCTTTTTCTTTTCCTACAGAAGGCTTAAAATATGTGATTTGTACCATATGGGCCAGACCCAGGTATCCCTGAAGGTATCCCTGAAGGTATCCCAGGAGGTAGGAGGCCTCTCAGCAGGATAAATTGCAGTGAGCAATATTATGGGGGGGGAGGAGGGGGTTGAAAATGCTAAAGCAAACCTGGTGGTCCTTCTGCAGGACACTGGTGGCAATAACTTGAGTTACAATATAATTTAAATTATTGTTATTATTAAATTATTTCCCTCAAATAAATCAGCTTGTATTTGTTGCTTCTTCTACTCCCACATTAAAAAAAAACAAACTCAAAAACCCAATCAAAAACATGCCCAGGTTCTAGTTAAGCTAAAAGCCAGGCTGTGAACCTTTGGACTGTGAGCTGTGCTGACTGACAATATTTTAAAAGATACAAGAATGACACTTTTTAGCTCAGGGAAGCAGACAAACTTTTCCCAACTGCATGAATAGCAGGCAGAGGGGTAGCCTTCCACTGGGTGGGAAAGAAGCTGTGAACGGCTGTCTTGCAGCTTGTGGGATGGTAAATGAGTAAGAGATCCAGAGAAGGAAATGTTAAGGGCCTGGCTGGCTGGTGTGACAGGCAGAGCACACCTTTCTCCTACTGTGAGCCACTCTGCGAGGGCTAAGGAGAGTTTCACTCTCAAAACTCCTTCTAATTCGAGGAATATAATTAATGTGTGGCTTACTATCCCCTGTTAACATGAACAGAAGCAAATTATTCTCTGTAGCTTCTCATTCAGTGGCCTTTTTCTATGTAGTTCAAGGCCATTGAACATCAGGCTTTCCCTTAATTAGCTTTCTACCAGTTTTTGTTTTAGTTAAGTGTTAATTTTCAGACTTGCTTCCATGAGTTCTGCAAGAACTAAATTTTTTCTCACTATATATCATAAATCCACCATTTCTCTGCCATTAACACCAAAGCGAAGAAAAAAAATCCAGCAAGAAATCAGTGAGAGAAAAGGAAGAGAAAGTGTGAAGAATCTCTGCAAAAAGCCATGTAGGAAAGGGATATAAGTGGTATAAAGAGCAGCTGAAGAGATGCAGGAGAGAGCAGCTGGGAAACAAAAGCAGAAAGGCTGCTGGAACAAAGTTGGCTGTAGGCGGCCCGGATGGGAGGAAGGGGAAGTGGGAGCAGAAATGGGAGCCGGGAGTTTGTGTTTGGTCTTCAAGTGGAGGGTGAGGAGCTTGCAGTGAGGAATTACGACAGGAAGGAAGCCAGTGAAGGCAAATAAAGAGTGGAGATATAGTTTATGTAGTGAAAAAAAGATTACTTTAGGGGTAGCATTGGCCATCATGTGCTGATGGACTGCAAAACATATAATCAGGTTGAAGCAGCAGTGGTGATTCTTCAGGAGACAACCTAGAAAAGAATACTGTGGCTTAATTTTAATCCTTTTTTAACCCAGGGTCTCTCCATATAAAGGATGAGCATTGTGTTGCCCTGAGCGCTAAATGGAGTGCGTTGTGTTTTGTGCCTTGTCATTGATTCTAAATGCCTTTTGTGTTTCGGGGCTCTGAAAACAAAGGTCAAGTACTAGCAAATTCTGTTTTCTGTGAGAGATTTAATTAAATCCTAAGGACAAAGACAGAGTACTAGAAACAGCTATTGAGTGTGAAAGATGGGTAAATTTGCATTAGCATTTCTCTATCAGTTTGCACATAGCTTTGTAATTTGGTTTTTTGTTTGTTTTTGGGGATTTTTTTGGTGTGTTTTGATCGACAGGAGAATAAATATTTTAAAAATCAGGGTAAGTCTTACAGATATTATTTTCTGCATGTAAGTTGTCCAATACATGCTTGGAGAAAGATGAGAGGAAACAGAGTGAGAAAGCATATAGAATAGGATGGAACAATTTCTGAATATAGATTTGGCCAAGTAATTTAGTGAGTTTAAATTGTAGGACTGGGCTTTCCAAGTGCTTTTTTATCCTCTATGGACAATAGCAACAAACCAGAGGGTTTCAGCAATTAATATAC
Organism: Molothrus ater; assembly: GCF_012460135.2. Classification (NCBI taxonomy): domain Eukaryota; kingdom Metazoa; phylum Chordata; class Aves; order Passeriformes; family Icteridae; genus Molothrus; species Molothrus ater. The sequence goes on along the minus strand of NC_050478.2, from coordinate 105,538,196 downwards.
TGCTAATCAAACTTACTCATGAATAACCTGAGTAAATTGCTCAGGTAACTATGCTGTGGAAAACTCTGGAGTCAAAGGGGAAAATATTTGTCATTTGTTCAATATCAAGGCATTATTGTATTAGTCTACTATGCTTTTAGAGGGTCTGAATTTTACCATGCCAACCTATTATTTTCTAATTTAAACAACAAAAAATGAATGAACATATTAAGAAAAGCCATGTTATTGAAACTGAATACAGCTAACTTACTGGCTGACAGAAACCAAGATATGCCACATGGCTGCCCCAACTGATCCTTCAATTTAACAGGTGATAAGGAAGGAATTCTTTTTCAGCAGGTGATAAGGCCTCTGAAGCAAAGAGTATCAGTGCATGAAGCTGGGAAGATAGACATGATGAAGTCATATCTCTATGGGAGCAAGAAACCATCCAGTTTGCCCACAATTTTGAAATTATGTATGAGTAATGCAGCTCCTTTTCCCAGCGTCAGATTTGATGTACAGGAAAAATCTCATGGACAGTGGGTGTAAAAGCAGACAAATAAGAACATGCCATAAGAAAGGAAAAGTTGGAGACCTGGATATGCAGAGCAGATCATGTTCCAGTGTCTCAAGTTCCACTGGGGGATTACCCTTCCAGAGCAAAAGTTCAGTTCTCTGCAGATGCAAGGGGAGACATATTTCATAGAGGGGCAGCCCCCATGGCAGTCGGACTTTGGAGGTCACAATGAACCCACTACATTTTACCTGGAAGCTAATGGATTGCCCCCTGGGGTAGACCTGCTAGGCCCTCTCTGCTCCACTAAGGCATTCCTTCTAATAAATAAGCTTTTGTGCTGTGCCAGGGTGGTCTTCTCCCATGCTTCCTGCACGGCTCTGCACCTCTGTGCAGAGACATCTTGCAGACATCCCTGCCGGCAGACATGACTCATTTTGGGGAGTCTGCGTGTGGGGTTTTGCAATAGTCTGATCAGGACATGAAAAGAGACATTAACGAAATGTGTGTTCAGAAGTACAAGGCACCCCACCATGCTCACGTAGATGCTATAAAGATGACTGCTGTGAAATGATCTGCTGGCTGCCCAGGGTGAGGTGGGGGGATTAAAACCTCCACCCAGCTGAGAAGAATGGTGGCTAATAGCTGATTGTCTCCCACACTGCAGGAGACATACATTTCTTTCCTAATTTTCCCATGGTATGGCATCATCTCCAGTGCTTTGCAGGCACTTCCCCTCAGACTCAATCTAGTCTAAAGAAGCCCAAATGAAAGGCTGGATCCCATGGCTCACATCAAAAGAAAGTGGGGGACTTCAATTTAACAAGAGGCAGAGCACGCACCCTTCTGGTAGGGGATGCTCTGGATACAGGATACAGGTTTGCAAAACTGATTTAAGGACAGCTGCAGTTATTGCTGTGTGAGTGATGAGTTTGTGATGTTTCAGTGCCTTTTGGGAGTGAGTCAAGAAGGAAATAGCAACAACTAACAAAAAAAAAAAAATCATGAGGTCATCAAATAGTAGAAATACTGGCCACAAGAAATTCTTGCCATAGTTACCCACAGTGCAGATAACATCACTGACCACTGACTGTTATAACTGCATGATTTTTTATAATTGGACAGATTCCTATATTCAAATTACTGAAATTACAAGTACCATATCCAAACTATAACAGAGTTCAGGTTTCCTTCTGTGAAAAGGTCTTGTGTTTATCCAACTTGAAGTAGTGCCCAGCAGGCCCCTGTGGTGATGGTGCCATCATTTTCTACATGTGAAGGTAGCAGCATTATGCTCCCAGCACCATGAAATGCCCATAGGAATTCAGACCATGTCCATGCCGTGCTCAGCAGATGTGGTAGTATAATCCAGCTGATTGAGGAACAGCTGCACAAAGCTTCAGCAGGAAGTGGGATTTGGGGCCTGGGCAAATAATGTGATGGTCTGTGGAGGCTGATTGTGTCACTGTAGGTGCATTAGCCAGCTTGCTAGAAACTAGCTCAGGTAAGTCTGGAGCTACAGAGGTGTGTGTCCCTTTTCTGCATGCACATTGACAAGCAAGGGATAAATTTCTGGTCTTAACACCTGGGGCTAGTAGGTAAATCATGTTACCTGCTTTGACTTCAGCCAGCTGGATTATACAACCATGTCTGTCAAAATGTTGTGGATGTGGTCTAAGCTGCTGTGGATATTTTACAGTATAACATTTCTGCCTTCAAAGGAATATAAAATGATGGCATGGCCACCACCAAGGAACTCCATGCAAACAGGTAAACAAAAGATATTTTCATTAAAACAAACTCGAACTCCATAATAATTTGGACATAGTACTTACAGTTTCAATAATCTGTTTAAAAGACCTCAGTCTAGTTCTGAGTTATTCCATAATTTCAGCGAAGTTTGGCACAAAAATTGGAGTGACTGTAAAGGTGTAATGATGTAACTCTTTACAAATACTGCTTTGCATATGCAGGTTCCCAGCTTTGTTTTCATTGTATAAGACTCCTGAGGGACAGCTTTGTTTGCCACAGTACCTTTTGTTTCTGTGGTAAAGGTTCTAGAACATCAGCCAGAGGCAATTTTGCAAGTATGAGTATGGCTATGGGCCACGAATGAGTCAATCACCTTGTACTTTTTTTAATCCAGTGTTTTATAGAGCAGCCTCATCTATTCTTATGGTGTAGAGGCAGCTTAGGACAATGCTGACATTCTCCAGTCCTGGTGGATGGGCTTTATTTGACTCTGGAAAAAGCAAACTGAGTTGGCTCTTTTTCCCCTCCGCCTAAAAACTCTCCATCAAGAAGGTATTACTTTGCATCTACTACATTTTTGAAATGGCCTCTTCCTGGCCTTTGATTTGTCCCTTTGACAATTATTTTTGCTATAATCAAATTAGGAGTCTATAAAATCATAGAATGGTTTCTGTTGGAAAAGTCCAACCATTAACCCAATGCTGCCAGGTCCATCACTAAACCATGTCCCCTCGTGGCACATCTGCACATCTTTTAAATACCTCCAAGGCTGGAGACTCAACCACTCCCCTCGGCAGCCTATTTCAATACTGGACAATCCTTTTCGTTTGTCAGGAAAAACTTTTTCCTAATATCCAATCTAAACCCTCCCTCCTGCAACTTCAGGCCATTTGTTCTCGTTCTATTTCACTTCTCCATTTCAAATAAGGCAGTTCTGGGGATTTGAAGTAACCATAATCATAATAAATAATAATTATAATAATAAAGAAGCCAAATAATGAGGTAAAACTGATATAAAATTGCCATCTTCTGAGTATCAAGAGTTGACTTACCCAACAGACTTGCATAGCATTTTATCACAGGAAGAAGGAAGTTTGGTGTCTTCCGAGAGGGGAGGAAGAGAAGAATAAGAAGAATAAGATTAACTCTTTGATGAGAAAGAGCTTGCTCACACTTTCATACACATAGTTTTCTGTCTATGATCACATCTGTAAATTTTTCATTTCTGGGGTTTGGGTTGTTTTGGCCAAATGAAAACAGAATTATAATAAAAGTCAATATATAAATAATCTCTGTTGTCTAAGACTAGACTCTCTCAAACCTTATAGATGTGTTCAAAGAGTACCAGAGCTCTATAAAGAAAACAACAGTGGTAGCATTGGTATAAAGTAAGTGTTAACCGACTGCCTCGTGGCATGAGATTAAAAAAAGAATTTAACAATATCCCGATTGTGAACAAAATCAGCTTCTGGGATTTAGTTATGAGAATTCACAAGAAAATTACTAACTTAACTGATTTATAATTCCTGAAGTTGCAGTGAATTTGAATTCTTTTTCAGTGACTAAACTTTTTTTTTTTAATATCCAGAAGATAGTCATATGAAACACATGCATTTTTTAAAACTGCATATTTAATGGAATTTGAGTACATTTAATTTAAGACGAGACATGTAGAATCTCGTGACACTTTATGATATAAAGCAATTGTCTATGAGTTGTGTTGTGAATCTTCACACTGTGAGTGTCAGGAGTGGCAGCTTCTGCCGTTCTGTCCCGAAAAGGATCACACGGAGCCCTCTCTGTTTATATCAGCAAAGTTATGAGATGTGTCATTTAGAAGTTAATTATCTGTTAAGGGCTGAAACTGTTAAATATTTCCCAGGCCCAAGATAAAAAACCTGTCTTTTTATGGATTTGTCATAGTCTTCATCAGAGGAAAGCATTTACAAGGAGTGTAGATATTTAGGACAGCATACATAAAAACAAAGCCAGGGCAATCGAAGCTAGTTTACTTTTAAACTCAGCCTAGTTTACTTTTAACTTTTGTCTTCAGAAGAACTATTTGAGCAAGGACTGCAAAACTAATCCGACGAGAGGAAATGTGATATGTGTATGCCAGGGAAGTAGGAGTAAGGTGGGGTGGGAGAAATTTGTTTTAGGAGAGAGCACTTAGGGTTATGAACTGGAGAAATAAGAAGAAAATTCCTTAATCTCAGTGGTGATTCACAGTTAACAAGATAATAGCAGTGTAGAAAATCGGATTCATGATAGCTTTTAAGAGGTCTAAAATGATGATAATCACTCTACTTTCAATAGAAATACATATTTATTTATATTTCCATTTATACAATGTAAATATACAGACTCAAAAGATGTATTACTTCTGTTTATATCCTGGTAAATGAGACCATAAGGAGATTACTTTTTAGCTCCTGCTTTAATATACTCCTACATTTCTGAAACCTTTGTTTTTTCAGGCAATTTTTTTCCACAGTTTTTTGTTGACTTAGAGTTGAATTTGTTTGGCTTTTCAAAGATTTCCAACAGAAGTACTTGGGCCATTTTTAAGCCCTGGGATAGTGAAAATAAAAAAAGCTTTTTCTCAAGGAAGAATTTCTGGTATATTGACATTTTCTGTACCCATCAAGGGGCTTTAACGGGAAAATAGCATTTGCCACAGAAATGGTCCTTTCTAGGGTATGAATCTTTCAGCATTCCAGTGGAATTCTGATTTGCTTTCAAATCAGTTTGTGAGCTTTTGACATACATTGGTTAAAGGATTTTTTCCTGCGCCTTTAAAGCATAAAAGCAGAGGGAGCCTGTGCTGTATATGCACTTGCGGCTGATGTTGGCCTAAGCCATATGGTGACCAGATATGGGAGCTGCTATCTATCTCTGGGCTCACAGCTGCCCTCCTTTCCAGATACAACAGAAGTTACTTTGGGAGTGTCTATGCTGTTTGTACAACGATGCCCTTGTCTGCTGGCAGCAAACGCATCTGCCTTTGCACTGGAACAGACAATGCCATCCAGTTTACTTCCTCCCTTGCAGAAGTTTGTTTTCAGACCAGATCCTCTCCATCAAACTGAGCCATGAAGTTCCAAAAGGTGATCCCCCCCCCCCCCCCCCTATTTCTAGTTTTACAACAAAGATTCAGATTCAGGTGCCCCATTTCTTACTCACCACTCACCACTCACAGGCAGTGGGAGCAGGTTCTCCTCAGGGTTCTAGCACAAGTACTACAGTGCTTGAAAATAAACTGTAATAGGGAACAGCAGCAGCTACCCTCTGCTGGGAAGCTGGGATACATTGGAACAGAAAAGGCCACAAGCCTGGAGCCTCACACCTTTATTAAATCTGGTGACATGAAGGAAAAACATTTATATACGTATAGGTATATGTTGCACTGTTTCAACATCAAATATATGTTTGCCAACAGATGTTTGAAAGATACTGCTTTGGTTGTGTTTACCCATAGTAAATTCTCTTTTGATCAATTACATGCAAAAGGGTTTTCTCGTGCTAGCAGTTCTTATTGCCCAGGCCACTTCTATTCTATTTCTGTTATAGGTCATATGTTTTGCCTCATCAAGAGCCAAGATGACTTTTCTCAGCATGTTGAATTATGACTAATATCTCTCTCATTTCTTTACTTTCTCTCTCATATTCATAGAGCATTTTAATGTGTTCAGTTCTCAGACCACTTTGTACTTCAAGCTTTCAGTCTGTAATTCCCTGAGGAGTCTTTTCAGTGCATACGTGAGTCTTCAAGGGAGGTGAGGGGGCTGCAGTGTGGTCACCACTGTGACTGCAACTTTAAATCAGCTACTTACAGACACCAGCTTTCATTACCTAATGCAGCCTTTACTTTCCAGGTTTTGCAAGCACACTAAGATCAATTCTAGTGTGACTTTACTCAAAGTCAGTTCAGATCTCTGCTTGAGCATCCATCACACCTTGCCTGAAGCAGGAAGCTCCTGCAAGTAGCCTATTGCACAGACTGGCTTTAGCAATGATAAAATATTTTGCCCAAGGACTGGATTTGTTGACCAGTTTTCCTCTCAGGGCTTCAAGCCACACTGGCCTGTGCTATTAACTGTCCCTAGGACAGGAGCAGAGTCTAGTTTTGCAGGGCAAAGAAGGAGAGAGGGCGGTGGACCAAGGCAGGCTTAATATGATGTGATTTAACCTTCATGCTGACTAAATTGGAAGCTGAATGTGAGGGGACCTTATGCATTACTAACTTGGCCTAATATGGTGAACAGGATATAGTCTCATTTCTGTCTTGTGCAACTCTTCTGAAGTCAGCAACTACTTCAGGAACACGGGTGTCCCAGCCTGTTTTCTCATTCTGAGAGTGTATGCCTTTTAATGTGCACACTCAGTGACCTGAAAAATGTAAATGGCCTTTGACTTTATTACAAGCTCTTTTGCTTAATTCTTCTTAGCTTTTTCACAAGAGGATGGGAGTAACAGTACCTGCTCAGAGAGGGCTGAGCCAGTACTTTGAGTATTCCACTGTTCTTGTGTTCTTGCTGTTTGCTAAATGTTCCTGAAATGAGCATTACTGAAACCTCTTACATGCACAGTTTTATGACTCTCATGTACAAGAATGTTATTTGCAAAATAAACAGTATTACTTGTACTTTTTATAAGTATTTTATTATGGTTTAGAGGAAGCCAGTGTAGTCATTCAACAGTTTATTGATATTCTGTATTTAATAAGAAATTTCAATCTCTGCCAAACAATCAGTTCTTAAATCAGTGTCAATTTGTATCCCAGAAGAAGCAATAACATTTAAATATCTTATAAAACAAGAGAATATGGATATGAGGACCGTGGTTTTGGTTTTATTAGGATTATCAGTTTGTTAGTTTACTTTGTATGGACATCAACTTACTTTGAGACTCTTTCAAGAATTAGAGATGACATGGTTTTGAAGAGAGCAAAAATGATCCTTTAGGTTTGCATGTTTTATCAGCTCTGTTTTCAGGTAATGTATATGTTGAGTAATTCATATCTCACTCAACAAAACCTAGTTCAATCCAAAATGTGACATAACAAAAGCAACAAGTAGAAATTACTCATTTTTAGTTTATTTATCAGGAAGATAAAACAAAACAATTCAATGTTCAAAAGTTCAATGCAGTAGCTGGTTGTGTAGGATGGGGATTCATATAATTTCTAAGGGAACAATGCCAGAATTATGCAAGTTTCCTAATCATATAGATACAAATAGTCTGACTGAAGTATGTGAAAATGGGCTTTAAGATCCCAGCATGTGAATGAGTGTTCTCTGGATTAAAAACTATTACATTACACTCTCATGTTACAACGTGAATATTTTATCACACTGGACACTTAACCCATACCTGCTTTTAAAAATTAGAATCTATTATCCTTTTTGATGCTGGTAGCCAAAGCATTTTACAGTTTCAAAGCAGTGCTCAGAGTTTCCTAGACAGCTGCATGAGTACCTCCCACACAAATTCTATTCTATTTGAGACAGACAGACAAGCACTTTTAGTCCACCACAGTTGTGAGAAAAGCCCAGTCTGACAGACATGTTTGAAACACACAGAGTTTGCATGCAGATGAACACAAACACAGCAGCTTTGCTCACCACAAACACTGGTAGAAGTTCTCAGGTATACTGCCCCTATACAGAGACAAGATCCTTCACTGGCAAAAAAACATGTGAGGATGTGAGGCTGGGCCTGTCTGATGCCCAGCTCTCGTCTCTGTGAATTCTCCAAGTTGCCAAACAATGGGATGGTGCTTCTCTCCACTTTCTGCGTTGAATCTGGGCCACTGTAAGGAAAAAAAAAAAAGCAAAGAAGCCAAGAGCAAGACAGAGCAAGAGCCATGTAGCTTTGTTTCAGGGAGATCTGGAGAGGATGCAAGGTGTTTTGCATTTCCAAGAGTACCTGTAAGTTTTCCCACAGACATTGGATAAAACACATAAGTGGCATCTGTTGATCATAGTGGTGATCCTGCCCACTAAGCTGCAGAATCAGGCTTCCTCTTCCATACACTATTACAGGTTCATGAATTTTGCATTGTTTTCAGCTAGGTGCCTCAAATCACCCTGCTGAGGCCTGGCATCATCCCTAATGCCTAAATCAGGTGCCCAAGAGCATTGTGAATTAGCTTCTGTATCTCTAGTGATGATTTTCATCTTGCTTTAGATGAAGACTGCAAGAAACATTTTCTGTGTATTTTAGAAATTACTTACTGCTTCACATATGAAATGATCCCAAGCCTACACCCTATAGCTTGCAGAAATGTTCTCTTTGGACTGTGGTTGCTGAAATGGAACATCTGCATTTCCAAGAACAACCAAACCCTCTGAATCAAAGGGCTGTGGTAGTAGCCAGCACAAAACGACAGAGCAGGAAATTACAAAAATACAGTTGCTGTAGCCTGTATTTTTGCTTTAAGTGAACATACTTCTCAGCAGAAAACAAAAACAAAGATGCAGACAGCTGTGGATAAGTAAATTGTAGAATGCCATTTCTTATTTTTTCTGAATAAAGGCAAGACAGCAAGTACTGACATCCAATACTGAATAGCTCAAACCCTCTAACACTTGGCTATTAATTTGTTTCCTAACCAAGACATGGAAAATAACTTCCAGCGCTAATGATTCAGTTACTACTGGCAACTGTCCAGTGACCAGAGATCAATGACTTGACAATCTCTATGCAATTTATAGTGATCTTTGTAAAAATGCCATTGCCATTTATGGAACTGCAGTGGAAGTCGAAGAACTGAAACAGTACAGTGGCCTCTGTCCAGTAATATTTGAAATCATTACTTTGCTTAAGTCTCAAGCTGACCCACAGGAAGGTCAGGTTGGACATTAGGAGGAATTTCTTCATAAAAAGTGTTGTTAAACATTGGAATGGACTGCCCAGGGAGATGAGGGAATCACTATTCCTGAAGGTGCTGTAGAAAAGACAGGATGTAGTACTTAATGGCATGTTCTAATTGACACGGTGGTGTTTGGTCAAGAGGCTGGCCTGGATGCTCTCAGAGGTCTTTTCCAGCCTAAGGGATTCTGTGATTGTTTCTTTATTTGAAGAAAAGGTCCCTGCTGCAGTCTGAGGGTAAGGTTTGAATTGGAAACACCAACACAGGCTGCACAGGTTCATGTTTAGTGCTGGTATCTCTTCTTTCTGTTGGTGTGTTACCTTGCTGTTGTCTGGACATAAACCAGAATGCTTTGAACTTCTGGCACTGTGGAAGCTGGCCTCTCCTTCCCTGCCACACACAATGGCAGAGTGGCTGCCACTGAAATGGATCTCTGGAGGCCAACTTCTCCAGTCCCCCGATCAGGTAGGACAGAACCGCAGAATCACAGAATGGGTCAAGCTGGAAAAGTACTACAGTGGGTAATCTGGTCCAATCTCCCTGCTCAAGCAGGATCATCCCAAAAAACATGGCAAAAGATTGTGCCCATGTGGTTCTGGAATATCTGCAGTGAGGGATCACCAAAGGACCACCGACAGCCGGCTGCCCAGGGCCTGGCTTTTGAAGATCCGCAAGGATGGAGCCCACAACAGCTCTTGGGGTGACCGTCACGGCCACTTGTACCCCCGTGCCAGTGCCCGTACCCGTGCCGTGCCGAGGCGGCGGGAGCCACCAGCACTGAGGCGCCTCTGGGGAGCCGGGGCAGAAACACGGCGGCAACATCCCCCCATGGCACGGGGAGCCCGCGACAAGGGGCGCTTTTCCCGGCGGGATGCGGTCCCTGGGCTCCGCGCAATTCCCGCCGGAACCGCCGGGCGGGGGCGGGCACACAAAGACAGCGGCTCCCGGAAGGGGGATCCCGGGCTGTCCCACCGGGGCCGGGCCGAGCCGAACGCGCTGCCTCCCGCCCGCTCCCGCTTTTTCCTTCACCTGGGCAACGAGGCTGGTGAAGGGTCTGGAGCGCATATCCCATGAGGAACGGCTGAGGGGGCTGGGGGTGTTTATCCTGGAGGAAAAGGAGGCTCAGGAGTGACCTTACCGCTCTCTACAACCACTGAAAGGAGGCTGGAGCCAGGTCGGCCTCTTCTCCCCGGCAACAAGTAACAGGACCAGAGAACACAGCCTCAAGCTGCGCCAGGGGAGGTTTAGATTGGACATTAGGAAGAGTTTCTTCACAGAAAGGGTGATTAGATTGGAGTGAACTGCCCAGGGAGGTGGTGGAGTCACGGTCCCTGGAGGTGTTTAAGGAAAGACTGGGTGTGGCACTCAGTGCCCTGGTCTAGTTGTCACGGTGGTGTTCGGTCACACGTTGGCTTGGATGGTCTCGGAGGTCTTTTCCAACCTCACCGATTCGGGTGACTGTGATTCCTTCCCAGCCGCGCGCGCGCACCTCCTGCCGCCGTCCCGTCCCCGCCGGCACCGGAGCCGTTCCCCCCGCGCATGCGCGCCCGTCCCGACTGTTCAAACAGGAAGGCGGACATGTTGGTGCCTCTCGCAGGTTCCCTTGCAGCCGCCGGACCTCACGCTCTCCCCTCCCCTTCAGCCGCCTCCTTCCCTCCCCTCTCACGCCGCAGCCTCGGGTCCGTCCTGAGGCGGTCCGGGCTGCCGTCCCGTCCGTGAGGCAGCGAGAGGCGGAGAGGGAGGGGCTGAACCGGCGTTGGCAGCGGCGGGAGGCAGCGAGAGGAGGAGAGAGGAAGAAAGATGCTGCTGCGGCCGTTCCGCCGGTGAGGTTACTCGTCCGCCGCCCGCGGGGGCAACTCGCCCGGTGCCTTCCTCGCTTCCTCGCCCCGTGCCCACGGACGGACCGACCGACCCCACGGCGCTGAGACACGCCGTCGAGAGGATTCCCCTAAGTTTTATTTTTCCGTCCATTTTTGCCTTGTTAGTGTGGCTGCAGGCTTTTGTCCTTTTTTTCTGTTATTTTTTATTTCTTTTTTTTTTCCTTTTTTTTTTTTTTTTTTTTGTTTCCCCTCTTCTGTTGTTTCTTCTGGTTCACCGGAAAGAAAGCCGCGCTCCGGAACCTGGCACCGACCCGCCGGCGCTGCAGCAGCAGGGCGAGGAGGAGGGACCGCTACGCTGGAGCCCAGGACGGCTTCCCCGGCTGGGAAAATGGGAATGCTGAGGCGGTGGGGCCCGAGCAGAGGAGGGAGGGAGAGGAAACCTGCTGCTGCGGAGCTGTGAGCATCCCGGGAAGCTGCGTGCGTGCCTGGAGGAGGGGGAGAAGCAGTCTCGTCCCCCGCCTGCTGCGGGCCCCCCTTGGATTCTCTGCCCCCTTGGCGGGGACTTGCCCCAGAGACTTCTGTGATTGAAGGGATCTCGCAGGAGGCGCTTCCTCAGCCTGGTGCAGGCTGCAGTTTCTCTTTTGTGCTCGCCTGTTCCTGTTTTTATTATTTTTTTTTTTTTACTTTATCGTTATTATTTTTTTAACCTTAACTTTGCTCTGGAATAAGGGAAACTTTTTAACTTCGGAAACATGTCGACGGGAGAAAGTTTTGAGTCTCGATTTGAGAAAATCGACGTGACTTTGAAGGACCCCAAATCCGAAGTGAACGTGGACTGTTTGCTGGTGAGTACGGAGCGCCGATGGGCCCCCGGTCACGTCTCCCCGAATTCCTTACCCTGTGGGACCGAATCTCGCTCTCCTGGCTGAGTCACCGCCTTGCTCGGCTCCGTGCTGGTGTTTTGTTTACCCATCGTTGGGCTGAGGGTGCGTGAATGTGCCCGTGTGCCGGGAGAGCGGCTCCTGCCAAGGAGGCGCCTGCCCAGCCCTGTCTCACACTTGTCATCTCTCGCTCCCAGCGCTGCTCTGTGCCCCGCCGGCTGTCACAGGGGCGGTGGAGCCTTTCTTTCCGCAAAGGCGGAATTCGTGAATGCCGCTCCTCTGTGTGAGCACAGGACGTCAAATAGCTTTGATACCAGTTCTCTCTCCAACAACTTCTTTAAAGACTGAGGTCCTCCTATGCTGCGGTTAAGCACTGCAGCGCTGACAGTCGCATACAACACGATTAATAAGCTCTTACAGGTGGGGGCAGGTGTTTAAATGCATTTTAAACTGGTGGTTGTGCTAGGCCTGCGCGCTTGTTGTTTCCCTAATTGATCGTACCTAATAGCTGGATCTCACCAGTGCTGTCAGTGTTAAAACCGCATCATAGGAAAGCAAGCCATAACACTTCCTGATATGAAACCAACCAACGTCATTTGGTGGCTGATTGACAGAATTGGATGCTCTTTTAGTCCTCATTTAGTTCACTTAGTACCGCAGTAAACTGCATGCCAAATACAACCAATTTGCTTGGGATACATCTGGGTCCTTAGATAGGCCTAGAGATGTCCTTAAATAGTACCAAAGTGTAATTTGTGCTTTCACACTGAAGTAGAGGGCTTATTTTCTTTGGAACAAGTGATGGAAGTTCTTTAGTGTATTTTTTTTCCCTAGCTTTCTGTTGTCAGATAGAGAAACAAATAAATTGAATTTGTTCCTCGTTTGAACTCTGACATTTGGGGTTGGAAGGGAAGGGAGGTGTGGGGGTGGAGATAGCTCTTAATAGTCATTCTTCATTTTCTGCTGCATGGTTCTTGGCAGAAAGCTTGCTTGAGCATAAGGAGGCAAATAGATTACAAGAATAATGCAAGAATCTGGGCAAGTTCACAATATTGTTTACTCTCTTTAACTTATTACAGGTTTGTGAGCTTCTGAAGTGTTGGCATATCAAACCTACATCCCTAGATAAAAGCAGAGCCTTGTGGATGCTGCTGTCACAAAGGAAAACAGCACTGCATCTTCTAGTTAACTTGCTTCTCTTGATCTGCTTTACCTATCTGTCATCTTAGAGCCACAGCTAATGAGGAGACCTCTGTTTCTTAGCATATAGTATGTCAATTTTGGTACCTCGAGACTAATCAGACATTTTTACAGCCAGGTTCTATTGATAGGTGTCAAGAGTATAAAGTCAGATAAGAGTTCAGAGTTTACATTAACCATGGCTCAGTTTGCTAGTATGTGCTGAAGTGCTGGCAGTTCTATGGAAACCTTCCTACAGTGGTAGGAAGGAATTGGCAGGTATCAGACATGCAGTTGGTAGTATCTTTAACTGTATTCCTTAATCTTATAATCAGTTTAAGGATTTGCCCCATTTCAGTTATCTTAATTGTGATTAGGAGCTAAGCTGTAGTCAGTTTGGGAATGAACTTGCTGGGATGCTTCCTGTCATGCTTGTTGAAAGTTTCAGAACATGTGTTTGCATTACAGATTTTCAGGTCCTTGGAAGTGACAATTTTTTAGGCAATTTCTTTTAAACTATTATCAATTAAAAAGGAAAATGCTGCTTCTGAGGAAATCACTTGGTAAGCTAACTTTGTATGTGTTTGGTCAATATATCAGTCTTAACTGCTGGCAGGACATATATTTTGCTTCACTTGTTCTTGGGGTCTTTTCTATAGAAGAATTTAAGTATCCTAACATTTTCTAAACGGCTTAAATATTTTACACTAGTTCTTAATGTGATGATTCACACTACAAGCATCATTCTTGGCCCAAAGTGCTACTTATATATCAAATCCATTAAAATCTGTATGGATATGCTTTTAAGGAAGAAATGCTTAGGTGTAGGTGTGATTGATCTGCATTTGAATACCTTCTGAAATGAACTAACCATTTTCCTCTCTGCAAGTCTCAGTTAAAGAGGGAAATTTGACAGACTTTAGACGTGGTACACTTAACAAGAAAGTCAAATAATATTTTTCTGATCCGACTACATACAAAAATTCTTTCTAGTAAAACTTCAAAAATCTAAAATATTTTTATCTTTGATTAAAGTTGTGCACTGATGTTCCTTATAACTGCTTTGGCTTTTCCTAAGCAAAGGTGGTAGGTAATTGTGTGTGTCTGAGTGGAAATACAGGAATAGCAGATACACAGACACTTCAGCATCTGATATTCTGTATGTGTAGGTTTAAAATGCATTTAGGGGTTCATTTAGGTTCAGGGAACATTTTTTTTGGCTGTATGATGAAAAGTCCCAGCAATGCTCTTGGCTTCTCTTAGGATGGTTTTATCCTCTAACTTGGTTTCATTTTTCTTCTGCTCTTATATTTCTTCCCCATCAATTTGTACCCTTTGTAGACTAACAGGCAAGACATGGACTAACCTTTAAATCAGCTTTGTAGCCATTTTGGGTTTTGGTAACTGTCATAAGCTATGTTCTGTATGCTAGAAAGAGTCTAAATTTATATGTGAAGTAGTATGAGAACTCTAAGAAAAGAAGGTGGGGGTGGGGCCTGATACAAAGGAAGATGTGTTTGTTACCGTTTCAGGAAGGTGTGGGAGAAGAGTGCTGACAACAGAGCAGAGCAGGCGGAAAAGGCACACTGAGGGCCTTGTAACTTCAATTTACATGCTGCAGGAAGGAAATTCATAAAGCTGAAGTGCAGGGGAGAGATGTGTTTATTTTTCCTGTTTTCTCTTATGCAACTGTAATAAAAAGCAGAGTAAGAAAATGAGTTTAGGTTGCAACTGTCTGTGACAAAATTTGTTTCTTTGGGGCTTCCATGCACTTGATTTAGTACTAGGCAGGGTAATCATAGATAAGCTGTTTTGGTTTTTTTCTGATGAGGCATGAGGAGTCTCAAGCCTGATTTAAGTATAGACGATGTGTCACAGCATCATGTAGTGCATTTTCTCAAAATATTTGTTACTAGGAGTCCTACAGTGCCCAAAAGATATAATAGCAGTGAAGGCTGTGTTAGAGAGGTGGTCACACTGTGGGGTGTGCAGTGGTCAGATCTGGTAATTTCCATAGGGCTGCTGCGTAGGCCCAAAGGCAGTGTAAGTAACTAACTTAACTTGAGCTAAGTGAGCTTAAACACTGAAAAGCACTATTCTGTGGGTATCATTCTACGACAGTTTTTGGAATGAACCCGTGTTTTAGTAAATTCTTGGGGTTTATGGGCTTCCAGTTTTTGGAGAGTGGGAGTTAAGGGGTGTAATAAGTGTGGAGATATGGGACATTTTGACCTGGAATATGTTTTTGATTCTGCAATAACTAGTAAGTTTTCATGGAAATGTATTTTGGTTCTCTCTCTGTTCAGGTAGGTGCTCACAAAGAGTGTTTTCATGGCTTATACAGGCACTTGAATTATTATATATATTCTCTTTATATGTATATAATGATATAATATTGTAATTATTCAGGTACTCAGTCAGTTACTTCCATAGTTGATTTTAGAAACTTCACAGTTTTGGTGGTCTTAATCTTCCAAGTTGTCAAGTATTTAATTTGTTGAGCAGTTTGTCTTCAAAATAACTGACAGCAGTAAACATTGCAAATCAAAGCATATCACAAACTTGTTTTATCTGCTCTGAAGAGGTTTCCATTTTTGTTGCACCAGAAATGCATAGCTACAGAGCTTGATTCACCTGTTTTTCCTAGGCCTGTTTCATCAGCTAGATGAATTCATGTTCATCTGTCTTGCATAGGAAAAGGCAAGATGATCTCCTCATGTTTGATATTGGGAGTTCTATATAGCTCTGTTACTAGACATATTTCCCTTCTGTTAAATGTGTTAGAAAGCACTTCTGAAGACTTTGTGATTTGGGATTTGGATAATAAAATTTTGAAAAGCAATAAATAAAAAGTAAATAACTGAAAGTATTTTTACTTTAGAGGTATCTATCCAAAAAGCTGTTGAAATTATATTGATTGAAACCACATTAGCTCTGCTCTTAAAGTCTGAGTGATTAAATGCTAGAAAAATTTGGTATTTGAGAAGCTTCCTTGATTGCTAATGAAGCTTCTTGTGTGTGTGTGTATATGTATATATTTTCGAGAAGCAGAACTTCATGAACAGTTGCAGATTGTCAGCTTCAGGATTCTTTAAGTTGTCTGAAGCTGGTCCAAGGTAAGGAAAGATGTTGTGACTGACACAATCTCCTTGGACATCTTTCTACCATTCTTTAGATCCCAGTGGAAGGTCTGCAGTTGCATTGGGGCAATCACCAGCATCACTACAGACTGGGTGTTGAATGGTTTGAGAGCAGCCCTGTGGAGAAGGATTTAGGGGTTTTATCTGAATTTCTGGCTTATCTGTCAGAAAATGACCTTTTTGACAGGGGCTGTTAATGTCAGGGCAAGGGTTTTAAATTGAAACAGATGCAGATTTAGATTGGACATGAGAAAGAAATTTTTTACTGGGAGGATTGTGAGGTGCTGGACCAGTTTGCCTAGAGAAGTTGTTAATACACCATCCATGGAAGTGTTCAAGGCTGGATTGGATGGGGCTTTGAGCAGCCTGATCTAGGGGAAGATGTCATTGCCCATTGCAGGGGTTTGGTACTAGATGATCCTTAAAGGTCCTTTCTAACCCAAACCATTCTGTGATTTGGTAGTTAGGTTCAAAATAAGACTTCTGGCTGACCTAGAAATACAATTCCATGTCTTCAGGTTACCATATCTGAGCTTTATATGCAAAAATAATTAATGTTAATTATTACTGTTAATTATTAATGTTAATGTTATTTAACGTTAATGTTATCTACTCATCACTACAGATTATGAAATATAAAGATTCATGTTAAGTTAATGATAAAATATATCTTGATATGTTAGTCAAAGGTAAAATGCAACTCTAAGTCGGCTTTGAGAATACAGTAATTTGATGGTTTCTTATTTCAGGTTGCATCTCTTAAGAGTTTTTTAGTAATATGTTAGCCTTTAGAAATTTAACAGTAGAGATGTGGAACTGTCAAAATGTTAGCATTTGTTTCATGGTGTATGGTAGATTTTATAGATGAATTAATAGTTAACTTAGCCAATTCTTCTGTTTATAAAACTAGAGGCTGTGTAGGAATGTAATTGTTTATTTTTCCTATAAAAAGTTTTAATGAGGAATGATAATAGAAAGTTGATGTTGACACATTTCAACAAGAGGAATAAAACACCCAACTAAGCTATAAATGCTCTTACAAAGTAAAAATATTTGTAAACAATGTCCTTTTCCCTGGCAACTACAGAGTGATTTTTTTTGTTGCTTGAGGGAAGGAAGAGGGAAGCACCTGGAATTTGTTTGCTGGACAAATTGAAAATCAACCTGTTGGTCTGTAAATCTTTGAGGACAGTGATAGTTTCAGGAGCCACTCATTGAGAACTTAATAAATACTGAAGTGCCTTGTGAGCAGATGATGTTGGTAGTCTCACAGTTGCTGTTACCAGAATTCCCTAGGTCATACTTGAGTACTATATAAAAATAAAAAGCTTTTTAAGGTCTCTTACTAAAGAACAATGAGATGTTTGTCTTGATACAGGATGTTTATCTTGAATTTAATAGGTCTCAAACTATGTAATTAAAATCTTTTTTTGGTGGATTTTGCTTGATTTTATTTATCAAAACTCCTTTGTTGTCAAGAAATTGTCATTCCAAATAGAAATACTAAAAACTGAACTTTTTTCTGAGAAAAAAATTGGAGAATGGTTAAAAACTTTTCTGTCTTTGTCTTCAATTGTCCAGTCATTCCATCAGCAATAAAGCCAGAAGGATGATGAGACAATACTGGTGAAACTGCAGGCACTATGCAGACAACACCCAGCTATAGCTCAGTTAAAGCAAATGCAAATAACACCATCTTTTAGCTTCCTTAGCAAGCTGCTGAAATTAACACTCCAATTAATGCCAAGGCACACAGCATGGACAGCAAACAGGAGGAGCAGGGAGCCACGTGCAGCAGGAAAACTGTGACACTGGAACACTGGCATTGGAACAGGCCCCCCAGGGCAGTGATGGAGTCCCCATCTCTGGAGGGGACGTGTAGATGTGGCACATGGGGACACGGTTTAGGGATTGTTCTTGGCAGTGCTGGGGGAATGATTGGACTCAATGACCTTACAGGTCTCTTCCAGCCTAAATGATTCTGTGAACAGTGATTGAACAAGTGCTGAAACAGGATCTTTGAGAAGAAGAAAAGTGGTTTGGAGCTTCTCTCGGCCTCGTTGTTTTGCTGTGCTGAGATGATGGGATTACCTGTGCTGAAGTCTCCAGACAGCAGGGTAGAGATGCCTCTGTGGTGTGCTCAGCTTCAGCAGGGTGTCAGGGTGTAAGGTGTGTGGTGCATCTTCAGTTACAGCTGTCTGGAGGCTGTCTAGACGGGCAGGAGCTGCTTGCCTGCCTTGGCTGCCCATGTTGCTACGGGAGAACCGGCGCAGGATCAGCACCAGCTTTTGATGGGAGCAGGGGTCAAAGTCTATTCTGATACTCAAAATCTTGTAAAGGATTGGCTTTCGTTAGCTGAAAGGTTGCCACTCCCTGTCAATATTTATACAATAAAAACTGTCATGGGGACAGTAAGTAAGATCTCTTTATTAGTGGGTCCTATTTGAAATCCAACCGCAGATTTCTTTATTTTAGCTTCTCTTATGTTTCTTATATGCATTCATTTTTCTGTTTCTTCACAGTGCTCAGAAATATGTGAAGGTTTGCTTGTTTTTTGTCAGTTGCATGGTCTAAGATGATGCAAAGACCATGCTTGGAAACCTCTGTAGGAAACACTGCACACACTAAGGCTTTATTTTGGACTCTAGATTGGAACTACCTAAGAGTGTTTCTAGCTTGAGTGTGTCTGGGCTGTGGGGCTTATAATTGAACTGGAAACACAAGTGGAACATGTCCTTGTTTTTTCTTACAGATCTTCATGAGTCATAATATTAATTAAAAAAAAATCCTCAAATTCTAATAGTTATGTAAATATTGACTAATTGTGTTCTTATATTTTTTCTCTAACATAGTAGAAAGCAGCATAGTACTTAGTACTGCACTATATTCAGATGTATTAAATGCTAAGGTATGAGTATATGCAGAAAAAAACTTGATGTGAGATATCTACATAGAAGATGGCTGTTTTCCTGTGTAGTCAGTGACTGCTATGAAAATACTGTTTCTGTGGAGGCTGAGCTTAATTTTTAGCAAATAAATAATGGCCAAAAAAACCCCTGACTACACAAAACTAAGTATGTCATCTGGAATGTGCTTTTTGAAGAAGAGGAAGCCAGAAGATTGTCTTGACATCTGGAAATTTCAGCTAGGAAATTTTTTCGTGTTTTGTGGTTGGAGATGGTACATTTTTCAGCAGATGGTTAGTAAAACTTGTATTATAGCCATAATGGTTATTTCCAGTGGGAAAGTGTAAAGGAACAGTGGTTTCAGGCATTCATCTCCAACTGGCTGCTGTTTGATCATTTGTTTCTTTTGTCTAAATCAGTTACTTCGGATGGTGATTTGGAAGTCTGCCTTCTCAATTTTTATTACCTTGTATTGTGGGAAAGTAGTATGTTGTTGAGTATAAATGAGGTTTTTTTCACAGAATGATTGAGGCTGGAAGGAACCTCTGGGGGTCCCTCATCCCCCTGCTCTGATAGAGTGGTCTAGACCAGGTTGCCCAGGAAGGCTTTTGACAACTCTACAACTTCTCTGGGCAACCTGCAATTTTCCACTTCTCAGAATACTTTCTCTGTTGAAGCTTCACACAGCAGAAAATAAAATTCACCAAAACTAAATAGAGAAGTCATCAGTACTCACTTGGCGTTTATTTGCAGAGTTCTGGCATTCTTGTTCAGTAAATCTGTTTCTAGCCTAAATAATTTTTCTAAAGGTATCTGCCACAGAAGGCTAGAAGAACTTCTTGCATGGAAGCATTTGTAGATTTGGATATTTTAAGCATAAAAATTTGTATCTGAGGGGTCATTTGCTGTGAATTTATAAGCTCATATTTAATTTGTGAGTGTGGTTGAAACAGATGTAGGATTTTTCTATTGGAGCTAAAAAGAGAGTGGTAGCCTTGTTGTGATCTCCAGTTTGCACTCCACTAGTGCCACTTCAGTTTTTCATGATTATGTAGCCTTGTGTTTTCTGTATGTGTACACAGATAATTTTCCCCTTGACAGGCAGTGAGGGGCACTGGGTAGGACTTCCTTATTGTCCTGGAAATGTGAAAAACTTTTTGATACTGATGTGACAGGAAC
The DNA here is from genome assembly GCF_012460135.2 of Molothrus ater. Classification (NCBI taxonomy): domain Eukaryota; kingdom Metazoa; phylum Chordata; class Aves; order Passeriformes; family Icteridae; genus Molothrus; species Molothrus ater. Next base: position 105,517,969 of record NC_050478.2, on the reverse strand, counting down.
ATCTCCCTGGAGAAGAGGAGAGACTGCTTGCGGAGTTTTTGGGCAGAGTCTTCAGAGGAGAGACTTCAGCTTCAAACTTTGACTTCAGAGAAGCTGAAGTGTAAGGTGTCTGTACTACAAGCACCATCTTCCTAGAGTATGAGATCTGGGAGCTCATTTGGCTACAAGTGTTAAAGCGACTCTGTCAAGTAGTTAAGAGGGGAGGAAACCTCTCCAGCCAGGATCTAACTAAGTAGGAGTGGATGGGGAAGATTCCAGGAGGAGTGAGGTGAAGGTGGGACAGGAGTGAGAGTGCACTGGTTATAGTTGGCTTGTGCTTTTTGCAGATCCTAGGTTGTACAAATAATACTGGGCAGGACATGAAGCTCTGGTTGAAAATAGAGATAATACTCATGCCTCACAACTTTGTCGTGATACTCTGCACTGTCAGTGTTAGAGGTGGAATCATAGAATTCTCTTCTTTGTTATTAAATCTGATTATACAAATGTGTTTTTATACTAATCTCTTCTTAGAAAGTAGCTTTGATTGTAGGCATGTGAAGAATCTTGTTGGTATTGAGCTGAGAGAATTTATTCTCCCCTTTCAAAGAGGGAAGGTGGTTCTGCCACTTCACTGATGGTTTGTTTGTTGCTCTAATACATCATCTGTGGGTAGCTGTCCTCCTCCTTCAACTTACTATTAAGTTCATTGGCAATTAAACAAACAATTGCCAGCATAACAATGATACAATTTTTGGTGGTCTTGGGATCGTTCAAATCTGCTGTTACATGCTATATATCCTCTTTTGTGGAAATTCAAGGCCAAAAGTGGTGCCAGCCAAGGTGGTAGACTCACTAGGAATTGAAGTTTTTGCTCTGCTAGTACTGGCAACAGTCAGTCACCATGGCTTTTGAAAGAGGGACCATTGTTGCCAACATTTGTGTAGCAAAGATGGTGACATAAATAAAAAAATTGCCCATGAAGACCTGTGAGTGAAAGCTGAACAGTTGATGTGATTGTGTATTTTAATGGGTTGCTTTTTTTTTTTTTTTTTGTCCAAAACACTGAATTTATAATTAGACATATCATTAATGAGCTAGGTTTTCTCTGTAGCAGATAAATCAGTAGGTTTCCTGGGTGACCTTTTGTCTGCTGTCTTTTACTAAAATGCCCATGGCTATTTTTAGCCTTTCTCATACTCCACAAACTGTTTTGTGTATATGGATTTTGGAAGTAGCAAGACCTTAAAGTGTTTGGAGATAGTTTTGACTTGCAAAATCAGGTGGTCAGAGAAATCATCAGAGCTAGTCACAATGTGCTTCTGAGTCAAACTATGAAGACTCTTGGTAGGAAAACCATATTTAGGAGAGTTCTGGGTTGTTTGCCTAAAGAAAAAAGTCGTAACACAAAGAAGGTCTTGTATCACATAACTTGCAAGCTCAGAGCTGTTAATTGTTTCTGCATGGCCGATTGGATTGGAGTAAGGAAAGGACTAAAAGTCTCTCTTGTTCTTGATGAGTGTAAGGGCAGAGGAATCTTTGAAGTGTTTTCCTTTTGGTTTTTTTTCTGTCCTCAAATGCCTTCCGGCTTTGATAAGAAAGCTTTTGTCCTTCTGAATGCAATGTGTACATAACACTATTATCATTAGTAGTTTGAACTTGGGATTTAAGCAGATGCCATATAGAGGCAAAATTGGGGTGTTGGGTGCTGGTGCTGCAGGAGCTGCTTTGGGTCTGGGACTGCAGTGACTGTAGGCAGCTCCTCTGTGCCTTTCTGCCTTCTGTACAGATGATTTTTGTTTGGTGTCAGGGAATAGTTGGGATGGCTGCATTGTTCTTTTCTTTGGTTGTCTCCTCTTTGAGCTCCTGTCAAAGAACAGAGTCAGATTAACTTCACCTTCATATAAAGAATAGTTTCTGTCATAGATCTTTGCAAGTTCATGGGAAAGAAGGGTCTGAGAACCATGAGTTTTAGGGTTTTTTTTTTCTTTTTATATACCCTATTTCATTGCAATTTGACAAACTCATAGATATGGTCAGGAATAAAAGAAAAGGTTTATCATAAAACCATTTACTTGCAGGCTGGGAAGTTTCTTCAAAGTTTCTGATGCCCTGTAAGTAGAAGCTTAATTTTTTCAGTGTAAGATTCAAACAGAATAGGCAGCTGAAGGTTTTCATTCTGGCTATCTTGTGGGAGGTTGACTAACTCTACCAATGCAGGACATCTTTTGCTTTCTTTCTTGTATGTTTCAACATCAAAAAACTTACCTTACAGTGGTGCTGCATTACTCATATTTTGTGGGAGTAAATAGCAGTGTTTGGCAAAAATGTAATTCTTCTTTCAAGTTGAAATTCTAAGCTTTCTTCTGAATGATAATTCCACTTATACGCCCTTACATGTAATTTAAGAACAAGTCTTCTGAACTGATGGGTTAGCAAAAGGGGAAAAAAAAAGAAATAGAGTCATAAGTTTTTGAAGAATTACTTCAAAAATTATATGATGCTTTTACAAAATAAGTTGGTTTTTTTTTCAGAGGAGTTGTAATCAGCATAACCTCTTTCATGACAATGGAAAAATACACAATCTTTAACAAATAACTTGCAAATTAGAGCTAAAGCTTATGCTTAAGATTAGATAATTCTCTGTGTGTCTTGCTTCCCTTGAATTTCATCATGATAAACAAATGTCTTTCAGGTATAATGAAGTGCAGCTTACAGAAATGAGCTGGTTTATTTGCTAAGCTTCCTTTCCATATCCAGAAGAAGGTGGAAGCAGTGTTAGCCATAAGAGCACCTGATGAAGTTGGGCAAGATAACCATGTCCTCATCTCTGCAAAATACAAGAATCACCTAATTTTTAAATCCAGAAAGGTGGTGTCTGTTGTCATGATTTTATGTTCTTCAGCCTTCACATAATTTCTGTTTCACTTCTGCAGTAGAAATAAAACCAATAATCATGTTCTGACATGAAAAGGAGAAGCAACTAAGGGGACAGTCAACAAAAATGATTTTTTCAGTAATGCCAGTCTTGTCAATTTATAGTTTCCAGTTAATTCTTAAACTTGTGCAATGGGTATTTGCCTACCGTAAATTACTTAATTATTGACAGTTATAAAAATAACTTTATCCTTTTGATGTTGAGGTTGTGAAAAGTCAATTATTCAATTTAAATTCTTCCTCTTGTTTGAGTACTAGTCAAATATCTCTTGAAAAGATAGGAGGTGAAGTGAAAATTGGTGTGCCATGTTATCCTCTTGCCTTGGTAAATAAAATATCAACAAATATAAGCATCAGTTCAGTATCCTTGACACTGTGATACATCTTTCTTTGCTTTTGAATATTTTAAGCTGCAGAACACAACAGATTACATTTATGGTGTGGCAGGGGTAGGGTACAAGAACAAAAAAACTCCCTTTGTGGAGAAGGAAGTCTTGTCTGTGTGGAAGATAATTACACAAATGTGAAGTTTGGAAAACAGGCAGAAAAATTAGTAAGCTGATAATTAAAGATGATTTTGGTGTTAGAATTGTTTGTTTGGCCTAATGTGCCTAAAGTTAGGGTTTCCTGATTTCTTCAGTCTTTTTCTGAGACTGTTTTGTATTTCTGTTTCCTGCATCTAAAATAAGGAAGTACTTCCCCCAACCCCCACAATTTGTGGGTTTAATGGCATGGAGGCAAGTTACTTTTTGTACTCCTTTTAAGGAGTAGGGAAATTTCACTGGTAGTACCATTAAGTATTCGAAAAGCAGACCTCAAGCTACAAGGACGTGTGTCAAACATGAATGGCCAACAAAAACCTCCACAGCAAGACTTAAAGTCAAAAGGCAGGCCTGAGTCTGTTTTAACATTGCATCTTCACTGGTATGTTGCAAACTGCTTTTTAAATATAATTAGTTGCTTTCAAATTCTTTAATTATTTTTGTAGAATCACAGAAATACAGAGTTGGACCCACAAGGATCATCCTGACCTTGCACATTTTACAAACCCCAAGGATCACACCATGTGCCTTAGGGAGTTGTCAGAATGCTTCTTGAACTCTGTCAGGGTTGGTGGTGTGACCAGTTCCCTGAGGAGCCTGTTCAGTGCCTAACCACCCTCTGGGTGAAGAACCTTTTCCTAATACCTAACTTAACCTTCCCTTGCTTCATGCCATTCTCTTGGGTCCTGTCCCTGACCACCAGAGAGAAATCAGTGTCTGCCCTTGTACTTCCTCTCATGAGGATGTTATAGGCTACAGTGAGGTCTCCCCTGTCTCCTCCTCTCCAGGCTGAGCAAGCTGAGTGATCTCAGCCACTCCTTGTAAAGTCCTGAACCATCTCAGTGGCCCTCCTTTGGACACTCTCTAATAGCTCTGTATCTTTCTCATTTTGTGGCACCCAGAACTGCCCCCAGCACTTGGGAACTGCCCCCAGCACATGAGGTGAGGCTGCCCCAGTGCAGAGCAGAGCAGGACAATCCCCTCCCTTGCCTGGTTGGTGATGCTGTGCCTGATGCCCCCAGGACACAGCTGTCCCTCCTGGCTGCCAGGGCACTGCTGACTCAGATTCAACTTGGCATTGACCAGGACCCCCAGGTCCCTTCTCACTGTGCTCCTTTTCAGCATCTCATTCTGGTCTGTGTGTACATCCAGGGCTGCCCATCCTAGGTGCAGAATCCAGCACTTTCTTTTGTTTATGGTTTGTGGTTGCCCAGCCCTCAGATTTGTTGATGTGTCTCTGCAGGGCCTCCCTGCCTTCGAGGGAGTCAACAGGTCTTCCCAATTAATATCACTGGAAAAATTACTTCGTATTCCTTCCAGTCCTGCATCCAAGTAATTCATGAAGATGTTGATGAGCACAAGGCCCTGTGGAGGGATAGAGCTCTGCAGACCCCTGCTAGAGGCAGGTTGGCAGCCTGATGTCACCCCATTCAGTTTGCCTCTTTGTGCCTGACACATGAGCCAGCTGCTTGCCTGTCCCGTGCTGTGTTTATCCAGCTGAATGCTGGACATTTCATCTGGTAGGACTGTGAGACAGTGCTGAAAGCTTCACTGAAATCCCAAAAGATTAGATCAGCTGGCTTCCCTTGATACCTAGGTGGGTTACCTTGTCATAAGAGGGAATTAAGTTTGTCGAACAGGACTTTCCCCTCAGGAGCCCATACTGATTGTGACTGATGACTGCATTGTCCTTCAGGTGTTTTTCAATCCCCCCCAAATAAGCTTTTCTCTAATAGTCATTGAAGTGACATTGGCAGGCCTGGAGTTTCCAGCATCATCTTCTTGCCGTTCTTAAATTGGGACAATGTTTACCAGCTTCCAGTCAGCTGGAACCTCTCTAGATTCCCAAAATCATTAAAAAATCATTGAGAGGGTTATCCTTTTGAGTTAGAGCTGTAGTTTTCTTAAGTTCCAGATGTTCCCACAGACAAGTAGGGAAAACTGATTTACATGGACAGAGGCTTATGACTGCAAAGTTCTGGTTTTGGGTAAAGAAAATTAATTTCTCTGCATGATAATGCATGTTAGTACATGAACCTAGAAGTTACTGTACTTCAATATGAGTAAATTTTTACAATACATTAGCTTTTTTAGTAGCATGTTCATAATGTTCATCACTCTCTTTGCATTGAATGTGCAGTAGAGAATTAGTGTATTTTTAGGGGGAAAATTGTATACAAAGAGGAGCTTAATGAAATTTGATGCTTTCAATGGAAAAATGTCAGTACTGGCTGTTTGAACTGTGTTGTGCATGTATATGAAGCTGTTAAAATGAAGATAATATGCATTTTAAGTTGCACTTAAACTGCAGTGTCCAGTGCTCAGCTGATAATGCTCAGTAGCATAAAGGGAGACTTCCTGTTTGCCATAGTTTCCAGTGTGTAATCACTGGAGGAAAGGAGGGAGATCACTAAAATGTTCCATTGACCTAAGCAGTTTGAGGGTTGTAATAAATAAAGTTTATTAGTTCTCTGAAATAATTCTCCTTCTTGTTAGCCTGACATACTGAGTAGGTAGTGGTTTTGTACCTTAATGAATTCATATACAACTATTGTTTGCTTTTTAAATCTGAAGGTGTGCTTAACTCCAAGTTTTCCAGGAAAGCCTTTCTGTGAAAAGCTTCATTAATCACTCAAGTTCATAATTAAATGAATTAATTGGGTAAAAAAAAAATTTTAGTCCCTTCACAGATTTTTATATACATGTATACCCAGTATATGTGATGAAAAATATGAAATCATGACATTATTTTACTTTACAAAAAAAATCTGCAAATTCAGTTGAAGTACTCTGAGCTTCAGAAAAACTGATAGGAGTGTTTGTTTTCAGTACTGTGCAATTATAATTTTCTACTCTAGATTTTGTTAGAAGAAAATTGTGATGAAAATATTTCTGTATAGCGAATAGTGACACCAAAATTGCACAAGGAATAATCTACCTAAAATTTGCTAATATAGAGTTGAATTAATTTTGGTGGGACATCAAATATGTATTATTTTTAAAATATGTCAGAAATTGTGGTGGTTACTCAGGCTTGCAGCCTGTCACAAGTGGGGTCTTCCAGGGCGGATGCTGGGCCTAATTCTGTCCAGTGTCTTCCTGCATGACCTGGATGGTGCATTAAAAGTACCCTCAGTAAATTTTCTGATGACACTGAACTGAGCAGTGAGGAGAACTTTTAGAAGGAAGAGACATTTTACAGAGAGATCTGGATAGGCTGGAAGAGAGGGCGAGCAAGAACAGAATGAAGTTTAAGGAAGTCAAGGGCGGTGTCTTACATCTGGGATGGCACAACCAAAGAGCCTGGTCCAGGCTGGGATCTGTGAGGTTGGGAGCAGCCTTGCTGACCTGGGGCTCCATTGGACAACAAGGTGGGCATGAGCCAGCAGAGCATGACTGCAGCGACAAAGGCAGATTGGATCCTGGGCTGCATCTGCAGTGGGGTCAATAGCAGAGTTGGAGATGTGATCATTCCACTCAGTGCTGGTAGGGCCACATCTGTAGAGAGCTGTCCAGTTCTTGTTCCTGCAATTCAAGGAGAGCTCTAAAGGGGGGTCGCAAAGGTGATCAAAGGGCTGGAGAGCTTGGTTTGTGAGAGAAAAGTGAAGGTGCTTCCCCAGAGAAGGCTTGGGGGACCTCATCACCATGTTCCAGTGATGGAACTGAAAGGACAGCTACAAAGAAGATGAAAGCTGTCTTTTCAGGAGGAGAAAACAATGGCCAACATGTACATGTTGCATTGGGAGAGGTTTACGTACAAAAGAAAATTTTTACTGTGACAATAGTCATTGGAGCAGTGTCCTCAGGGATGAGGTGGAGTCCCCATTAGTGGTGGTTTTCAAGACTCAGCAGGGTGCTGGGCACTCTCATCAAGGCTCCCTTTTGCTTGAACAGTTGGGCAAGGTGAACTTTTGAGGTACCACCAAATCTAGACTGTTCTGTGATCCCCCATCTTTGGACAAAACATTTTTACAATTTCACTGGTTAGTTTTCCCTTTGCCTTTTCCTAGCTTTGTTTCAGAGCCTCAGTGAAGCTCTTAAATCAGTGCAACAACATGTTTGCAGCAGTGCTGGTTAAGCAGAAAGTAATGGTATGTGCTATATGTATAAATTGTTTCCTCAGCTATCGAGGTCCCATTTTCTGACCTGTACAGGATATCAGTATATGATATCTGTGCTGAGCACTGCGATGTTCATTCCTCTTTTAAGGGCAGACCTGGTCTCATGAGGGTGAAAGAGACTTAAAGAGAAAATCCTTTAAAGGTAGTGGCCTGGTGACATGGAAGAAACTCAACCACAGAACGCATGCATAAAAAATCTAGTTTCTAAGTGGACAAAAATATAAACCACTGTTATTTTCTTAAATATTTTTCACTCTAAGTGATAACTCTAAATAGCAATAGTATCAGAATTTAAAAAAGAAAGCATCAGGAAAAGCAGCTCCCACAGAGTTAATTTTTGTCTTTGTGACATTTAATACTCCAGAAGTTAAGATGAACTCTATCTGGAAGGAGGGAAAGAATATTCTGAGAGTTTAAATCAGCAAGTTCAAATTACCCATTTAGATTGGAAAGATACCTCTGTTAAGGTAAGAGGAACTTGCAAAATGATCAGGAGCTAGTAGGAGTTTTGTCTTATGACGGTTTCAGGTGAGATTAGTATATGTCTCCAAATTAAGAATTAGCATAGAATGAAGTTTTCAGTAAATAGGATGTGATTCTTCTTTGTGAGTATGGAAGTAATACAGGTAATTTGGATATGAAAGGTTGTTACCATATACAGTCAGATATATACAGCCAAGCAACATTTAACTTTTACTAGATGAAGATTCGTGGTTTATTTGGGCACAAAATGAAGGCTACAGGTACACTTTCAAAAAATAACTGAAGTAGTTGGTTGAATCTGTATTTCTGATGGAGCCCTAAGAATTACATAGAAAAAAATTGTCTAAACTCTGCTCTTAATGTGTATTTTATTTCTCAGCTGATTATTTTTCTGTAATAAAACTTAGAAGTGCAAGATACTTGTTTCAGAATCCCACTTGTACAATAAGACTGATATTAGAGGGTTCTGTAGCAGCAATCCTCAGGCCAGTCCATCAAGAGTGAGGCCACAATCTTTCTACAACAGCCTCTTTTCTCTCTTTTGCAGGCCAGCATCTAATACAGCTACTGCCTTCGTGCTGCATTCAGGAGCTGTAGTATTTAGCCAAAGGCCTTTTAGAACTTACCTCCCTCTTATGTTTTGGGTTGTGGGGCAGGAGGACACATACCATGATCCATACTGTGATCCACCAATGAAGGTGTATTAGATGAAATAAGAAGGCATTGGAAGAACTCAGTGGAAAGAGCAAATCAAATTCCAGCTATTGCTTATGGTCTTTTCCCAGTGGCCATTGGCATTCTGCATGCACTTTTGAAGAAATGAGATACTCCAACATCTGTGGTGCCAAACAGGCGAATTCAGTCACTGTCACTGTGGTGTTGGAAGGAAAAGAAATTAAATCAGGATGTCTTTTAGTCATCCCTTTACCATCAGGTTCCTGTTACGTTTCTGCTAGTTCAGAATAATTCAATGTGTTGGTAGTTGACTATTGACAGAACAGAAGCTCTAAGCTGCATTGGCCTTTTAAGATGCTTCTCCCTTTTTACAGAAATAGCATATTTATTTTGATGATTGATAAGGAATGTAAGCTGTATTATCCTGATTTTGGGCTTGTCATTTTTAAGACCATACTGCTTATAATTAAAAATTTTCATAAACTTGGTACTGAAAAGTCAAAATACGTTTCTGTCATGCCCATGACCTTGAACAACGTTTGGAAACAGAGCAAGTCAGGCTTTAGGATACTCAGATGATTTTCTGCTGTTAAGATTAACTTCTGTGTAGAAATATTATGTGAGAATTTAGAACTATTCCACTTAGCTTTTTTTCTGAATTTTCTTGCTCTTGTCTTCTGGACAGCCATGGATTTTTATATTGGTTTTCAGAAGGAATAGCTTATCTATTCATAGACTGGTTTTCTGCTGTTTTCTGAATTCTTTACAGCAACATGTACAAAAAGAGGTATTATCTCAAAGAAGTATTATCTCAGTGTTCCTATTTATGAAAGTTGGCTTTTAACTGAATCTCTGTTGAACTGGACTAAGTGTCATCTTCAGAGAATAAGCAGATTAAGAGGTTTTTCAATGAGATAAGGTTAAATAAATTGGAAATTTGTCATGTCATAGTTCAGTAGGTAAAGGGACAAAACTATGAGAAATGACCAATTTTCATATTTGTCCCTTAATTCTATATTGGAAGGAAAGAAGGAGAGCTCTAAACATGTGAATGTGACATGATCTTAGAGTTGATCTACAGCAGTTCAGAAAAGGGGAAATTCAGTTCTTTTCTGTTTGCTGCAAGTTACACAATGTGTAATCTTGACTGAGGCAAGTAAGGGGGATTTTAAATGTGCTTTACATGACAGTATTAGATGAAATGCTGCATTGCTTGTCTTCTCTGAAGACTGCATATAGAGCTTTGCATCATGAACTACTTGTAATTTTGCAAGTTAAAAGGAGTCTCTGTTTGTTGTCTCTGTTGAAGTATTTGATACTCTTATTTCTCTTGCCAAGCAAACAGTTTGTAAAATGTGAATCTGAATGAAAGTGGTAGGCCACTTAAAAAAAAAAATTATTATTTGAAATGCTTGGTTGTTTGGGATATGTAAATCTGTGTATAGAGAATGTATGCATGCTCACACTTTATGGTTTTAGACCTTTCTTAATGTCAGATGGTTGGGTTTTTCCTTTTTTCAAGTCAAATTGTTTATCTGTAGTTCAGAGTTTAGTTAAATTTAATGATAGTTTACCTCAATGCCAGTGCATTTTGTCTGAATATCACAAAAGACATAACTGCCTTCTTCATTTCCTTTTGAAGTCTCTGAGGCTAGATATATTAATTTATAAAATGACCATGATTGGTTACAAGCATCTGTTTCCAAAATTACTGTTTCTATCCATGTTTTATGTAGTTCTTCAGAAATTGGCTCTGTGGTCCAGCAGACTTCTAGAAAGTGAAGTGCAGGACATCTGACAAAAATGTGACTCTAAATTCTTGAACTGATTATTACTCTTAATTACATTCCAGAATATCTTGTGTTGATACTTCGTAGTATTTAGAAATTGGAAACCTGCTTTCCTCAGTGTTTTACAAACACAGAATTTATATGAATGGGAAGTGGCAGATGCTGCCTGGCCTCATTTGACATGGCCTTTGAATGACTTGTTTTTTTAATATTTTTATACATACATACAATGTATCTCTAATCTCTTAGTTCATGTAGATTTCCAAGAAATCAGTGCTTTTTTAACGATTTCTTTTAAAAATTAGATACTGGGAAAATGTTCTCATAAAGCAAATCCTGGGGTAAAAATCATATAGAATTTGGATGGAAGTAGAAGTGAAAAATAGCCTTTCAATTCCTTTTGGTATGTTTTGTAAAAACCACATTTTTATCAGTTTTGCTCTCTACTTGATGAGAAAGTAAATGATAGCTACTCAGAATGGTCTGTGGGATGGAGGAACAGAAAATATCATGTTAGTGGGCTCTGATTTGTCTTGTGGCAGGCTTTTATGGTGTGACAAAAATATTGCCTGCCCTCATCTCCTGTAGAGATTAAGTTAATCAGCCCAGGCTCAGTCTTGCTCCCTTGTAAGGACAGGCAAGAGAGACTTTGACAAGATTCCATAGTTGTGGCAATGGTCCAGACAGCCCTGGCTCTCTTTCCTCTTGGGTTAAGATTTGTTTCCTCCTGTGTTCTAAATCCAAGAGAAAATCATGCCTTTGGAGTCTAGTTTGGGTGGGGATGGGGGTTGGTTTTCTCAGGTTCTGGAGTGCTATGGAGGAAGAATGGTATTGGGGAGGAGTTGACTTATTCTTTTGATGTAGCTGGACACGTTGGTAGAAGAGTTGCTTTTACAGTTCTTTCTTAGTATTTTAGTATTTTTCATCCTTATGATCGCAGTATATGAGCTCGGTGAAAATACCCAGTATTGAACAAGTTGAATACCACTGTTTTATGAAGTTCTGCTCTCTGTGTCTCATGCTTTAGCAAGTGTATTAGGAATGCATGTGTCATGCTCGAGCAATGGAAATGTTGGGAAAAAACTTCTTTCTTGGTGTATGGAGTCAGTGGCTTTAGTTTTCCTCAAACTTTAGTCTCAAAGCTTGAAAAGAAACAAAGAAAAACTTAGTTGCACGTCCCTAACAATATGGTAAGCATGATAAATCACATAATCTTTGGACTTCCTTGGAATTAAAAAAGTTAGATTTCTAGCATTTCCTCTCCTCCTCTAGTCTTGAAATACTGTACTTGAAAATCCCAGGTAAACTGGTTTATATTGTTGCAGTATTACATATAGTAAAATTTTACTGAATATTATGAGACAGACTTGCAGTTTGTAGAAAGCCACCCTTAAGTTTTCATGGACAGCTTTGGTTCTGTTCTGTCATTTCAGTCCTAGAATGTGGAACCATGCTTTCATGTAAATGTTTGGTTTTATAGTTACACCTTTCTTTTTTCACAGGCAGTCCAAAGCATTCAGGATTTTAATCATGATTCTACTATGGTGTCAGAAGGGGTAAAAAGAGTACTTAGAGATTTGGTTTAAATCAGAGAACTGTAGAATATTTTGGGTTGGAAGGGACCTTAAAGATCATCTAGCTCCAACCACCTTGCTATGGACAGCCACTTTCCACTAGACCAGGTTGCTCAAAGTCCTGTCCAGCTTGGCTTGAAGACTTTCGGGGAGGTACATCCGCAACTTCTCTGAAAGCATCTGTTGAGGGAGTATTTTTCGACCTGAAAGTAGACACTGTTAGTGACTTGAATATATACTGAAACATCCAGTTTTAATTAAAATGGTGTTATGAGTGGCATTGTCTGTATGTGATACCATTTTTTTCTTCAGGTGGATTTTGAAAGAGAGCTTGTCTCTTCACACTACAAAAAAAAGTTGCTTAAAGGTAATGGGTAAAACATGTTTTTTAAAATTTATAAATTTAATTAATTGGGTTCTGGACTCTGGAAACAATCTGTTAGCAGAACTGTTTTTGTTCTACATTAACAGTGAAAATTTCCCAAAAATGTGGAAAACTTCCTGTTTTGTTCCTGTTAGTTACAAAATCCTATTAATTCTGACGAATCTAAGTGGTTGGAAATAGAAATAACTTGTCTATAGCTCAAATAATTCTCATGGAATTTTTATAGCCTTTTTTAAAAATAACATCACTTAAAAGTCATTTTTGTGGGTATATTCATCATGGAAAAAAGAACAAATATAAAAAACGTTGGTTTTATGCATACAGACATCTTTTTTATTGAAAGTGAAGTTTTTCTTTTAATCAATGCACAAAAAAGTCTATGGGCTTCACTAGGGTTTGCGATACAGAACTGCCTAACGATGCACAAATTCTTAAATAGTGTTAAGTTCTTGTTTAGTTGCATATTTCAAATATCTGCTTGACGTGTGATTGCTTGTGCTGGAATGTTTATTGCAGAAATGTAGCGAGAGCTCTGAGGGGAGATTGCGCAATCAAAGAAGCTTCTCAGAGTTGATTCCTTGCTTCAGTTGTGCTCAACTTCCCATATTTTTTGTTTTGCAGATTGGTTAGCATGTGACACTAAGGAAAGACATTGCTTTACAAATCACTAATTCAGTTTCTGCAGAGTTTTTTTAGCATAATTCTTTCATAATCTTAATTTCTGGACTTCTCTCATGGCTATTTGCCTCTAATTGTAGAAGTGTTTTGAGTTGTAGAGTTTTAGGGAAGAATTTCCCTTTTAGTGGTGGGGAAGGGGAGATTTTGTGCAATGTTTCCAGACTGCTAGAAAAATTATGATGTTCCCACTCTTTCTTGAAAAGTTATTCAATTAATTGACTGTGTTCTGTTAAAAAAATTAAGTACTTTTGTTCTCAGCATCTGTTTCCAGTCCCCGGATTCTTTTTCTGTGGGGTGGATTTTATTACTCTCAGAGGACTTTTTTTCCTTGATGCACCTTTTTAGAGTCTTTTTTAAAGCATAATTATTGAGCTAATATAATCTCCACAACCAAATTGTCAAACCTAAACTATTGTTGTATAGTTTATTGTTTATGTCTGTAGTTAGCACTTAGTTATGTTTGCAGCAAACATAATCCAGGTCAGGTGGATTATCAGCAGGTTCAGTATGGCTGCTAAGGTATTGTTGCTTTACAGAAAAATTAGTATCCTTTCCAGTGACTTATTAAATTGCATACTCTGATGGTAATATTTTTTGTTTGTTTGTTTTTCATAGCAGAGGTTTCACTTTTCAGGCAAAAGCATGGTAGGAGAGCTAGAAGCAGCAATTTAAGCTGTTGATGGGTGAACTTAGGCTAGTTTTAGTGTAATGTAAAGCTAAGAGATCTAAAGTTGCTTTACGTATTTGACAGCTTTTACAAGAGCTAAAGCAATTTTACTGTTGTTGTTTCCAATAACTCCTGTGAACGTGTTGGTGTCTTGCTAATTCACATCTTGCCCAAGTGACTAAGCCTTACTTTCTGAAGTCAGGTTTCATGGATACCTGGAAAAAAATATGGGAGGCAGACAGCAATTTCCTAGGCAACAGATGTGGAGGGGGTTCTGTTTCCTTTGGTAAATACCACTATTTCTTAATGGAGTTGTGCAGTTTCTTTTCTTTTGTTGAAGTCTTTACTTGACTCCTTGCAGGCTGCTACAAAAGAAGCCTTAGACTTTTGAGCTGGGACTGGACCAGTTTGTCTTCATTCTTTCCTATCTCTGATCTGTCTTTATACATTTTGTCGAAGGGAAGTTATGTACCAGTATTTGCATCCGTAGTGTTAATTTTTATCCACGTTACTTTTGCTTTCTAATGAGCGTTTCTTAGAGTGTTGACTCCCATTGATCTAAATTGGTAGTTTTGAGTGTTTGTGTTTCAAATGAAAAGGTTGGGAGTCCCAAATCAGAACAGCAGATCTCTCTGCTGCCTGTGGAAGAATCTGCCCTCTCAGGATAACCAAGGAAGCTGTGGGCACCTCAAAGAGCGTTTGCTGATATAATTTACAAGTGATGTTTGGCTTAAAAAAAAACCCAAAAAACCAACCAACGAAGTAGTTATATCTTAGTTGAGGGAACAAGGGCTTGCCTTATATTTTTGGTTAGCACCATAACTTTGACAAGTGGAAAGGATGTGAAGTCACTTTTTTGCACTGCGAGGTATTTCTGTGGATAGTGTGTCAGGTTGTCTGCTCATCTCCAGTTGCAGTTGTTACAGTAGCTGGGAACTCTAGACCTGTGAGGCATTTCCTAATGCCAAGTGCTGCAGCGGCTGTGGAATGCTGCTTCCATGGTGATAAACATCAGTCACTGCTCCTGACCAGGACTCCTTCTTCTTCTAACACTATTTTAATATATATGTTTTAGGTGTACTTGTGTTAATCACATTTAGTACAGTTTTCTTGAAAAGGGCCATTTTAACAAGCTGTACTTACGCTTTATTTAATTCTAGTGTTAGTCAAACGTGGTTTGATAAATCATTTAAACCTAAAGTAGGCTATCTATTTTCTTATTTTCTACACATTAAAGTATAAAGAATCTCTGTAGCCTTTCAGATAGTTCTACAACTGTGTTAGTCTTTTTATGTAAAGTATTGTTTTCATGGTAGAATGTGCCACATATGGTATAGAACCTTTGAAGTTTGTAAAACTTATCCACAGAGCATATTAACCAATGCAAGTGAACCTTTTTTAAGGAAATGAAGCTGCAAAGATCCAGTGGTCTCACTTGCTGTGAAATGAATCAGTATAATTTGACTTAATGGCAATCAGGTTTTACTCCCATTTCACATCTTCCTGAACTGTTTTCAAATTATATGGTACCTGTTTTCTGCCTAGATTTTGCTCAATACATTCTTGGTGCTGTATTGGTCTATGTTCTTCATCATCCTTGAAGACACTGTTTTCTCATCTGATAGTTGTTCCTAAAGATGCAATACTAAGTGGAACTAATTCTGATGACAAATTGAAATAATAAAGCAGTAATGTAATAAATTGAAGTTTGGATGTAAAGACTATCGACCACAAGAAATAATGCTATTGTAGTAAAATTAATGTTGTAATATAATGTTAGAATTTGGAGTGGAAAGAAACACCCACTGAATGCATCTTCTGGAATGCATCTTCAAACAATGTCAGTTTTCCATAATTTTAGGCATAAAATAGTCTCATTGATAGATGTCATTCAGAACAGATCTAGTGACTGACAATTTCTCCATCTAGTCAGTGGACAGAGAGGGGCTCTGGTGTGAAGGATCTATGACTTAGCCTCTGTTTTAGCAAAAGGCTGAGGCATGTGGTGGGTGCCTGCAGTACTCCTGCGTGCTTACTGTATATTGGTTGATTTCACAGATTTACAATACATTTTGTTTTAGTTTATTTTAGGAGATGCTTCAGGTGGTAAGATCCATTGCTGGAGTGATGAAACAGCAACACCCAGAAGTGCATGTGAAAAAAATTACTACTTGTATGTGTATCTGTCAGTAGACTTGTACCTGACGTTTCCTAAAGTGCTAATATGGATATAACAATATTGAGAGGCCTTTTGGCTCTGGTGTTAGTTTCAGTGGGTATTTTGATGTATGTGTTTGTGTATATCAGTATAATTTGAGATATCTGTATTGATTTATAATGTGGTGAGTCATGTAGGAAATGTATATTCCAGGAATTTGTCAATGCAAGTGTTGAGCACCTACTGTTTGAGCAGAAGGCAAGTACATATACTTATACCTGGGAGCACACAGAATGTGGGTGAAGTTTGCAACTACACTTGAAATGACCCTTTAAAATGGTCAAAATGAAAGCAATAATCCATACTGCTTTCAATAATGCTGCCTTGAAGTTTCAAGATCTCTTTATTTAGTTGTTAAATCTTCACCAAGTCAAACTCTTTGCTCTTTATTGAGTTAACACCCCAGCCCCCGAATATTTCTGTTTGAAAGGCTATCTGTTTAAGCAAATTTGCAAGAACTCCTAGGAGTATTGCTGGATACGAAGGAGCAAGGAGCTCTGTAGAGTTCTGTTGTGCTGGGTGATGAATCAAGGGCCTTTTACCCAGGCTCACATGTCAGTTTGTGTACTTTGCCTGCTCTAACAATTTAATGAAAATTCTTAAGTGAAGTGCCTTAACTCTGTCTACATTTTCTTGTCCACTTTAAAGATGAAGTGTTAAATTGCAGTTTTCTTTTATTTGGACAGCAAAATTAATGAGCGTGATTAACTTAAAACTTAATGGGATCTTTTGTGTATTTGATTAGAGATTGCCAATAGTGCTACATTTATCTTAGTTGACCAGAGAATTATGTATGACAGGATGTTATTGTGAATTATGATGAACACGTGCAAAACAAGGTGAGTCAGGTTTGTTGATTTGATAGTGAGGGGGGAAGATCATAGTGCTATAGGGATAGGAAAATGGCTACAATACAGAGAACCAAAATAGGGATAGGTAAGAGTTGTAGATTTTAAGGCTTACTTTTGTCTCTTGAAAAAAGGAAAAGTGGCAAAGAGTTTAAACTAGGATAACTGCCAGTCTGTCCAAGAAGTGCAAATTTTGTATGCTGGTAATACTCATTAGGTATTTTTTTAGTGCTTTGAATGCTAAATAAATAGTAAAATAATAAAATGTCTCAATAACAAAGTTTCAACTGAATTTCATGTATTTTTACTTGTGCTAGATGATACTGCATCATAATGAAATGTGTATAAATAAAATTTCAAAATATAGAAATGCTATAATTGTACCCTGATAATGTCGATCATTTATTGCATTTTCTACTTCATATCACTTATGAATCATGAGATATGTTTTGCTAAATTGGAATTGGTTGATAGTGTATATTTTCAAATATCCCTATAAAATTATATTAATATTAATTCATGCATTTGAACGAAACCAGCATTACAGAACTGTAGTAAGTGTTGAGATTAGGGAATGTAGTTGCAGAGTGAAGAACTCTAGTATAGTCATAGTGGTACTGGCAGTTTGATGCATTAAAACTTTGGAAGTAGGTATAGATCAAAATCTGGGAAAAATCCAGTTAATGTGAGACTGCTTAGGACAAACTGAAGAAAACCAGTCCATTGTAGATGAATCTAATGAAAAGAAGTTAGCATAACAACCGGAGAAATTCAGCGTTAAGAGATTGTGTAGTTAATGTATGTGTTATTGGTAAGTTTTGTGTTACAGCATTCTGTATTTTTAGAACAAGTGAAGGGAAAGTAATGGCAAAGGCAGTTGGGCTTGGCTACTTGTATGAATAGATGAATAGATGGAAAGCTGGTGATCTGTGTATTCAAAACAGATTGGTAATGAAGTTTAACAGGTGTATGGTATTTCACAGTCATAAGGGATCTAAAATGGTGAATAGTGATCAATTAATGATGGCAGAGCAGTAAAAATTAAAGATCTAGCAAGATCAAAGAAGAAATGAATAATTTGTGCCTGGCTGATTAAAAGTGGTAGGTAAAATTCATCTTTGAATGTTGATTGAGTGCATGGGAGAAAAATCTCTCATCTTTACTTATGTTGAACTAGCTTTGATTTGTAATGCCTGGTTTTGTAAAAGAATCAATCTAGTACACAGTGATATAAAAACTAAGCAGATATTTCAGTGAAGAACTGAAAATATTATGAAGCACAGAACAGGAACTGTTGTAATGCATTGTGTACTTAGGGTGTGCTCACAACTTAAATACAACATGCAGTTTCTCCATATGTGCCCCTGCCCCGGTTAAAAACTACATGGTGGAAATAACAAATCACCAGAGGGTGCTGATGGTGGGAATTGAAATAACTTTCATCCAAGGATAATTGGAAGAGAGTTGGCCAGTGGTGAAATGCTGCAAGTGTGTAAAGCTGTGTCTTGGGGGAGGGGGTAAAGAGTCATTGTCCCTTTTTTGGCTGAAGAGTGGTAAGCTTGAGATGAGGTACACTTTTGTATAGCCTGTAGGTGGTGGAATTCATATCTGTGCAATGCTGTAAGAGCAAGAAACTAAAACAGAGAAAACATTTAGACAAAAATCACCAAAAAACTGTTGTCTAGAAAATTTTCATCATAGTTAGCTGTGACAGTGCCATTTCTGGCTCACACATACAGCTGAGCAGTGCTTGCTCATATCCTCTTTCCTGGACACTCTTACTGTCACCTCCAGAGCCAGTCTATGCATCTAGACTGACCTTTGGTTTTATTCCATATAACTATACCTTTTAAACTTTTAATTATGGTGTATTAATGAACAAAATTCAACCAACAGAGTATGTTGAGTTGTTGGTTTCATAAGGAAGAACTCTGCATGTTGTAATGACTCCCTAGTGTGCCCTCTTTAAAATTTAAGGATGAAATGAGGTCTTTTAAACAGATAATGAAACTATTGAATGAATGTGATATAGAAATCAGATCATGAAACTGACTGAAGAACATTAGAAAAGAAGTTTCTTCCCTGTTCTTTTTTAATCACCTCTGAAATACTATTACCATGTAAGTGGAGGTATAAATCAATTTATCTTAGTAATCTAATTTAACTGTTACAGGGAAAATGTCTGTGTAGGCCTGAAAGCTTAACAGGAAAATTGCTCTGTAATGACAAAATAAGGTAGAACTTAGTGTTAGCTGAAAATACCTCTAAGCCACAATGTATGTTTCCAAGAAGTATGGAATGTGCTGTATTTAAAGATATATACATGGCACCCATCCAAGTGGAGGAAAAATCCATCATAAAATTGAGGTTGTCTTGTTCAATACAGTGCATGGTTGCCTGTTATAATGACATCTTGTCATCCTTTAAGAGGAGAAGAGTATGGCTGCTCTAGGTCTTGATGGAAAGATGATGTCCCTTCCTTTCTGTGTTGGCAAAAAAGTCAGAAGACATATTGAAGGACTGACCAAGATGGAATGAAGAAAGCTGAGAGATGAGCTATCTCAACAAGCCACTGGCAATAATGATCATGTCTCATTTGGACTTAACCCTTTCTCTGCAAGGCATTATTTCTACAACTCCATAGTATGTTCCCATCTCTCTGACCCGCTCCACTTTGAACCGCACTCACTCTGAGCTTGTGTACTCCTCCCTCTTTGTCCACTAGTGATACCATTTAAAAATAGCTGTGCTTCTGTGCTTCCCTTTGTGCTGGGACAGCTTGTAGTGTTTGCAAGTTCTTCCGCTTTAGCTAATGTAAGTAAAGCTGTTTCATGTTTTATGTTGTACACGTGGTATCCCAAGTATTTTACTTTCATTGATTATGATTCCATAAAATTGCTTTAAGCTTAGTCTTGCATTTGCAGTCTGACACTAAAATAATACTAAGGCCTTTTTTTTTCTTCAGAAACTAACTTCAGTTGAAGAAAACAATTATTTTGAGAGTTAAGGATTTGCAAGTCTCTTAATTGTAGAATATCACCCATCCTTACCTTTTTTAATGGAAGTTTTGAACTGGGTTAGTTTATTCTCTGGATACTGTAGTGAAGGGAAGCTGATTCTTGAAGAGCCTTTTAAATAAGCAATTCTTGGCATGTAGCTTCCTTAGATATTGTTTGCATGATCTTGAAATATGATTTGAAATTAATGGAAGATCAAGAGCTTAAATCTGTATTTCAGAGTTGTTTAGTTAAGTATTTCAATTGATAGAGTTGATATCTAAGAACTGGAAGGTGAAGAACAGAACAGGAAACATTGTATATGGTGAATTCTGAATTAAACAGTATTGAAATTTGCTTTTGCATGTTAAAAGTGAATTTGTATACTTTTTCCCATCTTTAAATTAAAACTTTAAAAAAGAACACAACAAAATACCTAACATGTCTTAGACACCAATGAAACCATGACCTTTTATGTACTTTATGATTCTTTAGTCATGGACTTATATTTTAGTATTTTGAAAGAAAAAGTATGATACAAAAGTAAGATTGATGTTATGAGTTTAAACATATTGTCATTTTTTGTATGTTTTTGCATTTGGTGTTTAACATCTCCCTTCCTATAAAGAAGAAGACTGAATTTTGCCTTTTGAAGCAAGCCCTGAATTGAAACAGACAATTGCACAACCCCAGAGCCAACCAGGATTTGAGAATTTTGTGCTTCTGCTTGGCATGGGTCAGTTTTGTGTTAGCTGTGGACCTGGACAGATCAATTGACTCTACACATTGGAAGGCTTCACAGCAGATTGAACACCAGATTTTGATAGTTCATTGCCATCTCTAATTTGCTTTCAAAAATCACTGGATGGGACCCAGCAGCCTCCTAGCTGGTGTTTTCCTACTGCTTCACACAGCATGGAGATAAATGCACAGAAGCTGCTGGTGGACTTTGTACTGCTGTGCAAGCAGTTATCATGGTTCACCCTTAAATTTATTCAACAGAACCAGAGAATTTAATTTTTTTCCTGGATTTCCTGGATATTTACCATGTGTCTTTGGAAAAGGTGTCTTTTAGTAGTTTGCAAAGTATTTCTCACCAAATTAGTTATCCTACCTTCATAGCTTTATTTCTGCATCTGTCTTGAGTCCAAATTTTTGTTGGCTTCTTACTCTATTATTTCTACTACTGACTGGTTTAATGTTGTTTCCTTGCTGTTTGCTTTCTTTTTTCATCATCAGTGTCAGTCCAAAAAGATGATCCTTTAGTGCACAAGATGCAAAATCTGACTTTATTTTAGAGAAGTAACTTACTGTGATGCTTTTCTTGATTTGTATTATTTTCAGTTTAGCATTTCTTAGTTCAAATGAGCTATTGCAGGCAGAGGTAGCTTAAAAACGGAATATTTTTATGAAATTGACAATTTTAATAATATCCAGCCTTTAAAGTGATTCTGATTATCCTTGCAGGTACCCGTTTTCAAATTCTAGCATGATTTTACTGCTTATTCTTATTATATCTGAAGTAAATAATTTCTATCTCACATACTTTAAAACTGAGGACTGCGAGCCAAGAAACAATTTTGATTTTGATAGCACTTGGGATTTTTTATAGTTAAAAGTCAATTGTGAAGACTGAGGTGAAAAATAGGTTTGAATTTGAAGTGAAAGATCAAAGACTAATATTTCAGTCTAAATAAAATGTGTTCTCTACTATATATTCCTGGAAAATAAGCTTTCAGAAAGCTTATGCTTTAGCTTTTGTTCAGGCATAGTTACTTGATACACATAGCAAAGACTGATGGATCGGTTTTCAATCCTGAAAAAAGGATAGGAAAATCCTTTTAAAAGCTGAAAGCAATCAAATTAGGTCTAGTGAGATCTGAACAGATCAGATCAAAGATATGTCTGGTCTAATATCTCACTCCAAGCAGGTTAAAAATAGGTAACATAAACACCTAGCTATGAATGGACAAGTAAATAGCAGTACATCTCTTGCATGCTTTGGTAGCATCCATCAATTTGTATTTTAAGACCTTTGTCTCTGTTTTTGCAGTTGTCACTTACGCTTACCTGAGGGAGAGAGGACTCCCTAATGCGCTTTGATTCTTTGTTACAGAATTCCTAGAATACTTGATCATTTTCAAGTCAAAGCCATATCTGTGGTTTTCAGCCAAAAACTGGGTTTAGTCTTTCTCCAAGAAGATGCTACCCACTGAGGAGTCATTTATACCTATTGACAAACTTAGACTTAAACTGTAACTCACAAAGTTCACAGCACTTAACGACACCTTAAAACTCTCTCCTTCTTTGTTGTATTTTTCTACTGGGTTTTCTGATGGTGTTTGGTTTGCTTTTGTTTATAGGGATGTATGCTGTGGTAGTAGTGCCAGATGGGCTTGTGGCTGTTTGTTTCTAGATTTAAGTAGGAGTGTATAAAGCCAACATCTTGTTCATGAGAATTCACACTGAATTCAATGGATAAAATGCAGGGGTTTGGTTCTGTGAATTACATTACTATCTTTTTCCTATTTGCCAGTTGCCATTTCATGTTCAAGTGCCTACTGTGTGATGCATTGTGACTTTTTAATATTACTGAACTTCATTAGAACTGCTATTCTTTTTGTATTTGGAAAAAGTAATTATTTTCATGTAAGTATGGAGCTAATTAAGGTAATAATACATAGAAGCACATGGAATTAAATTTTGATGAGTCCCATGGAAGTGAAGGAGTAACAGCTGTTTCACATAACTGCTAACAGTCATTAAATAAATGTGAATGATTTCATTTGCATGGAAGATTGATAGGGACAACTGTTTTTTTAACTTGGCTCTTTAGTTAGCAGCATGTGTAATTATTTTTTCAAATACTTAATTTTGCTTGTTGTTTTGTTTGGTTTTTTTT
Source organism: Molothrus ater (assembly GCF_012460135.2). Lineage (NCBI taxonomy): Eukaryota > Metazoa > Chordata > Aves > Passeriformes > Icteridae > Molothrus > Molothrus ater. The sequence goes on along the minus strand of NC_050478.2, from coordinate 105,495,174 downwards.
CAGGATGGATTAGATGCTTTGGTGTATGACTTGGATTTTCCTGCCTTAAGAAAAAACAAGAACATTGATAACTTCTTAAACAGGTGTAAGTATTTAATGTTTAATTTACTAAATAATAGAAGTCTTTAATAGCAAAAAGAAAACACCTGTTCTAGCTATTTGAAAGGCAGCTAGGGGTTTGGAGTGCATTGAGTTTTTGGGTGCAAGAGTCCTATTTATTGGGTGCAAGAGTGTTATTTATTTATTTCCCACTGAGAAGTGACAGCTGCCTATGCAAATCTCATCCCCAGCAATTGAATGTCCAATCTGTTGCCCCTGTAAATGGTCTTGTCTGAAGTGGCACAAAGCCTTTTAAGAGAAAGGCCTCTTGTCTTTGTTAGGGCAACTCCCTGGATTCCCGTAACTTGTTTTCTACTTCTATGTACTAGGATATCATAAGCAATTAACAGTAAAGTGGGATAGGGATGTGTACAATGCCATGGAATCATATTAAATATTTGTTCACTAATAGAATTGGAGCATTATTTTGTAAGCTTTTGGGTTTTTTACTATAAAAGGTCTCTTTTCATGAAAATCTTATACTGTGTAGCTGATGCATTTACTTGTGTATGCAGCTGATGTGTCTGCAAAATTCCCTTCATTGAGTTTGTATTTTTCCACGGCAAGATTTCCTGCACATTATACTCTATAAGAACATTTTAAAATAGTAAAGATGACTTTTAAATAGAAATAATAATTCCATAATTTTCATAATTAAAAAGTCAAGACACAAACAATGAAAACCCCAGAAAAGGCATTTATGAATCAAAACTTTTCTGAAGGCTGCCAAACTGGCAAATTCTGAATATCGTGGCAGAAATGTTTGCTGATTGAAGACTTGTTTCTGCCTGTAGACTAAATGGGCAAAACTTGAAATTAAGCTAATACTGTTAAATTTTTGCAGACTTAAGCAATTCCATTCAATTCTATAATAAATGTTTTTTGTGATAAATATAAAGTAATTTGACTAAAATAATTTTTGTCTTTGCTTTGAAATTTATGTGGAGTGTTTTTTTTTTTGGAGTGGTGTTTTCAAATGGTTTATTGGGTGCAACTGTAACCTGTGATAGTGAATTTGTGGTGATTATTTTACATTAATCTCCATTTGTGTGAATATTTGAGTCCACTAGATCTGTTTGATGGCTCATTTGCACGTAAGCTGGTTACTGAAAGCCTAAGCTCGAATGTTCTGTTTAACTTTTCACAGTTCAAACTGTATTGATACCATATGCTGAGTTACATGCTTATTTTGTATACTCAGTTATTTACTGAGAAGGTGTGGTGAAACTCTTGGAGAAAAGAGAAGTTGTATCAGGCAAAGGAAATATTCATTGCAACAGATAATTTGAATGTAATTTTTATGAGTAGTGAAATCATTAGTGTGTCTCAAAAAGCTTCACTTTGGCAATAGGGGCTGAGTGAAAGAAAACTTTTACATTTACAACCTGATAATGAATATCTTTTAGGTATAAATCATATACTGTGTAAGATGTGACCTGAAGTAATCTGAAGGTGGAGAACAGAACACATTAGTTCCCTTCAAACTGCCTTTGAAACATTAACTTGCAGTGTTTGCTGAAATATGAAAGCAAGCTGTGGATGTGTGAGTAGTGGCCTTAGAGAGAACTGTGAAGTCTTAGTTTGCCTTGAATTTCTATTAAAAAACCAGACATTTTCATGTTTAGTTTATTTTATTTAGTAGGAGACTGTTTAAAATATCTTTTTGCAGTATCAGCTGCCTGGGTTGCAGCACTATTGCAGGAATTTAAAATAAATTTCTAGATGGTAAATAAAATGGGAGTTTGCTTCCTTTATTTTGTAGACTGATTGCCCTATGAACTACTCCTTATCCTTTGTTTACTTCTCCCTAATTTACATTGTATATTTGTGGAGCCTCCAAAATCTGCCTCTACCAGCTGAGATTGTGAGGATGATTTTTGCAAATGTAGAACCTTATTGTTTCTCTACCATTTAGAATTAAAGGAATGAAGAAATGAGTATTGCAGGTATCTGAGAGCTCTGCTTTTCAGTGGTGACTCAGTTTATTTCAAGGCAGCGTCTGAGCCTATACCCAAAGTTCAGGGCAAGTTGGGAGAGGGTGATTTTGCCATGGGAGCCACCCCAGCTGTTCATACAGCACAAACTGGGCAGGTCCTCCACTGGTCCTGGGAGATAAGGAACTGCCTATTGAAGTCTATTGCAGCCTGATAAACCTTGTTTAACAGATCTAGAATATGGAGGTCGAATTTCCAACACTGTTGTTACTATAACATGGTCTCTGAAAATAACTGAGTGTTAGTATGCATCTCAAGCAGTAAATTTCAATTTGCAACTGATCAGAAGCTTGGCTTACATTATTTTAAAATCCTTAGCTGAGGTTGCTCTTCAGATGTATTTTCCTTAATTCTGCTTTGTCCAAAGGGCAATGCTTGTGATTGAATACCATTTAAAGGATTTATATTGTGCTTAGGCTTTTTTGTTCAGAAGAGGTGAACCTCCTGTTGTGAGATTACTAGGGAGGAAGTTAGCAATAGCTAGAAAATTGCTGTCATGAAAATTGCTGCATTTTAGTTCTGTGCAATCTTGCTCCTCCTCTTCTGTAAGCCAGTTGTTACCAGGGCAAATAAGGCAACACATTATTTGTTGGAACTACTGAATATTTTATTCCTATGTGGAAGAATTTGTCAGAATTTAAAATTTTGCTATCATTTACTGGAATAAGCCTGTGTTATGCTGCATTGTAAATGGTTGCTTTACATTAGATAATAATGCTGCAGAGTATTTATTCAAACAGAACTATGTTTGTTCCTCTTGAGGTAATAAAATCTTACTGAATATTTATTTTAGATAGGCAGCTTTTGTTTTAGATTGTGGCCTGTGTAGGTAGAAATCTAATGATAATTTTCTGTCAATTGTTTTCTTAGTTTTTAGTGTATGAACTTAAAATATCTTATTTCTCTTCCTTTCTCTTCCCCTGTCCTTACTTCTCTCTAAATTTTGCTTTTAGGCCTAGAATAGTATTTTTGAAAATAAAATACCATTGCATTATTTTTTTATTAGAAGCATATCTGTTTTAGTAGAACTTCCTGGCTTTTAGAAATACTAAAGCATGAAGCTTTTCTACGTAGTCTCATGCCAGTGTTGACCCACATGGATTAAAATAGACTGTTTTAATCTTTTACCAAATTTGGAATTAGAATTAGAATATCTGCCCACTGGGAGTTTGTAAATTATTCTAGTTTATAGAATGACAGGTTTATATAAATAATTGCAGTGATTCCCACTGCATGTTTTAAATTAAAATCTACTTTTTTGAGTATTAGGAATCATGAAAGTGCAGAAAAGCATAACTTTTTTTCAAAAAATATTTTTTCAAGTGTCTTGTAGTGTATTTTCTTATGCACTTTCCCAGCTGTGTTGCATATTTATTCAGAAATAATATTTTTATACTGATCAGCTTGCAAGCAGGATCATGCTGGATATGAAATTCTTGCACAATTTTTTTTTTTTTTGGTAATTATTTTAAACAAAATTTCTAAATAAAGATATCCTGTAATAGGATTGTACGGCAGAGTCATTGCATTAGGTTATATCAGGTTTTGGTAGCTGGTTGTGAGAATAAGGTCATGCATTCTTGCAGAGAATTTTTCAATGGCAATGCAGGTTGTTTGAGCAGCAGCTCTTCTAAAAACTATGAAAAATTGAAGTTAGACAAATGGTTTTAATTAAGTTGACTATATATGAAATGTGAATTTTGTTCCATGTAGATAAAGACACAGTAAATAAAATGAGAGATCTGCGCATGAAAGCTGAAGATTATGAAGTGGTGAAGGTGATCGGTAGAGGGGCATTTGGGGAGGTTCAGTTGGTAAGTTGAGTTTCTATTTGTACATTTGAATGTATTCTGTAGTATTTGCTCATGCATCTGTTTCTCAGTGTAGCAGTTCAGAAGATACAGTCTTAAATATTAAAGCCTTTGGCTCAGTGAAATTTTATTCCTTTACAATTTATGGAGATGTTTTTGAAAATGCCCTATTTCAGTCGTGTCCAATTGCACAAGTACTTGTTTTGCATTGTAGTCTTCTCTCTTAAAATGGAATGTGTATTACTTATAATCAAGAAAATTAGCCTTTACCACTGTTTACATGGACACTTGAAGAAGTCTTAAGGGCTAGAAGAGTTTCTGCCAGTTCAGGGACTACACCAGATTTTTGTGGACATAGTTCTCACAGATGAGAGATGTGTGTTGTTTGTGATAGGTTAGCAGCCAGGCTTGTTAATCCTGCTTTATTTAATCGAGTGCTGGTGGGAGAAACTGGAGATACAGCAGCAAGTATACACATCTGCTAATGAACTCTGGAAAATGCATATAGTTTTAACTTTATGATATTTAACATCACTAACTGCCAATAGTTGTCCTTTTAAAGGCACATACATGCAGATTATGTGACTCCTATGCTTATGGACTTCAGTGTTGAAAAGTTCTAGCAAGTATTTTAAAAGTGATGCATTGTCAGATATAATTATTTTGTGTATGTACAGTATAGAATCCTTTATAGTAATGTGAAGGGTCTCATAAATGTGTTAAATAGTAAAGCAGGAAAAGTAACATTTTCAGTGATGTTCTTCATGTGTTAATATGGCAAACTAATATGTTCTGTGTGTCACATATGTCTTCATAGGTAAGGCATAAATCCTCAAGGAGAGTGTATGCTATGAAACTTCTGAGCAAATTTGAGATGATAAAAAGATCTGATTCTGCATTCTTCTGGGAAGAAAGGGATATTATGGCTTTTGCTAATAGTCCCTGGGTTGTTCAGGTAAAGTGATACTACTTTTAAAATGTTGTCATTATAGAATAGTTTGGTTGCAACACTGCATGACCTGGAATTACACGTTTTGAAGTCTCTTTTTTGTTTTTTTGGTCTGCTAGGGTGTACATGACTAAGATGATAGCAATTTTGTATAGCAATGCTATATACAAAAGAGCAGATATAATACTTGCTTCAAACTGTATTTTGTCACATTTACATGATAGACTATTCTCTTTATTATTAAAACTCTTTGCCAGATATATTTTGGTGCATCTGCTCTGTAGTAGTTATTTGGATCATCCAGCATACCAGTAAGCATACCAGAAAGAGGTACTTAAGACAGAGCTTCTGTAAATTCTAATTTCTGTGTGTATCTTTGCAAATTATGCCTGCTCTGGTTATTTTTTCCCCATTTCAGTGTTCTCACTGACAGTTTCTTGGGAGGCGCTGCTGCCTTTGAAGTTCTAAGGAACATGCCTGAACCAATCATTGAGCATTGTGTGTGCACATGTCATCTTGTTAATTTAAACTGTTCTTACCCTTAAGCATATAAATTCTTCTGTGAGGCTGGAATGACACAAACTCATTCAAGATTTACCCAAGTCAAATGGGTAAATGGCTTTACTATCTGTCTGGGTGTGATTGTGCAGAATAAAACTTAGGAATTTCATCCAGTTTTAAGTAAAGAAAAATCTGTTTGCACTACTCATGTTGAACAGAGGGCTGGAAACTTTAAAGGAAATATTTTTATTGTTTAAAGTTTAGGCTCGTTTCTATATAATAAATAAATGTTGACAATAGAAAAATAAACATTTACTGATAATACAAATAGAATAGGGCAGATGTTTGCAACAGAGTAATTTTATCTTTGTATATGGGTCCACTAACATCCCAGTAAGAAAGAAAAAACATTTGTCTAAATGTAATGAGCTTTCTTTGAAATGATCTCAAAATTCATTGTAGCAAATTCACTAATCATAATTTGTAACCAGAACTCTACTTTTTCCAGGGTAGTATAAGGGGATGGAGGATCTGGCTCTAGAGGTTAACTTTTTTTTAGGAGGTTTGCTGAATGATGCAGAGTTCCTGCAGTTATTGTAGCAATTCTGTTACTTTGGAAATCAGCCTGCACAGATATGCCCTTGATTTGCCAACAAGCAAAATATTAAAGATAATTGGAACATAACTGGCTTATTTTTTGGTTTTGCTTTTTTGCAGTTATTTTACGCATTCCAAGATGACCGTTACCTTTACATGGTGATGGAATACATGCCTGGTGGGGACCTTGTGAATTTAATGAGCAACTACGATGTTCCAGAGAAATGGGCAAGATTTTATACTGCTGAAGTTGTACTTGCATTAGATGCAATTCACTCAATGGGTTTTATACACAGGTGAGAAAGAAAAAGATATTACATAGGGTTGTTTATTTCCTGATGCTGCCAGAATTACTTCAGTTCAGGCAGTTTTAAAATTCAAGATACTACTTCTTTATTGTTATTTCATAATTATTCCATCTTAGAAATTGAAAAGTTCTTGCCATCAGAAACTGTAAGTTTGAGGTGATATAGTCAAAGTAAAGGTTTTCAGCAGGCTGATGTTCCTCAGTTTGTGGAGCAATAAAATTGTCCCACTTTACTAGGAGGTAGCTAGAATAAAAATGGTGTGAGCATGTTGGCCTCAAAATGGTTCTTTTCTTTTGATTAGAAAAAGCTGTTTAGGGAATTTGATCACAGTAGTATCCACTGTTAGGAATTAATTCTCTGCTAGGCATTTGAAGCCTCAGTGACCCATTAAACAAGAATCTGTGAACAATGTGAGGAAAATCTCCCAGCCATATGTTTTCTTGTGAGGGGCAAGATGGAAAATTGAGATGCAGAGCAAAGAGCAAAGGGACTTGGATTAGTTTCATGTTATGTACTTGCCCTAAAGTGAAATGTAGTCTTTTCCTGGATAGGTTGAGAAGTTTTCTTTTTGATATTTGAACTTGTATCTATTTCTAGCTTTTAATTATACTAACTGGGAGCAGAAGAATAAAGTTTTCAACAGAAAATACAGGAAGAATTTGAGTAGTGTGTAGTAAACACTATAGTATATACATTTTCAGTTTGTAATTTGTTCACAAGATCAGTGTTAACACATAAGCTTTTGCAAAAAAGGCTGACACAAAGCAAAATAAACTACTAATCCATTGCTTGAGTAGGATCTAGAGCATCATTAATTATGTAGCTATGCTGCATCTAATGGGTAAATTATCTGGCTGAATGAACCATTTGTACATGTGTATTGCAAGCTTTAGAAAGCAGGCATTAGAAGATGCCAGCAGCATAGAGAGATTTTTTTGACTAAAATTTAGATTATTTTGACACCAGGAGGGTTTTTTTTTAAATTTGTTTTCCCCTGTAGTTAATCTGTTCAACTCTAATGAATGAAAAGGAACTTAAGAAAATATGGGCCTGCTGCTAATGGGTCAGGGGCTGAGTGACAAAGGACATGGGGATGGCTGAGGCTGCTGCCTTTGCCCAGCCTTCATTGATAAGGTCTTCTTTCAGGCCCCTTGGGTCCTGTGCCCAGTGGCAGAGCTTGGGAGAGGAAAGCATTGCTCTGGCAGAGGAAGAGCAAACTGAGTCCCAGTTGTGCAAACTGGATATACACATGTCCAGGGCACATGGTGGGACATGCCATGGGTGGTGAGGGAGCTGCCAAGTAGCCTTATGATGCTGTTCTCTTTCACCTTGGAAGGTGAGTGGGAATTAGGAGATTCTAGATGACTGGAAGGAAACAAATGGCACACTTGTCTCACCCCAAGAAGGGCTGGGAGGAGGCAATCAGAGCAGCTGAAGGCTAGCCAGCCTAAGAGCAGTTGGATTAAATTGTCAGGAAACAGTTTCTGAGCATGTGGATGGAGAGGTGATGGTGAGCAGCCTACATGGATTTATGAAGGGTAATACATGACTTCCAAAGCAATTACCTTCTGTGTTGAGATGATGGGCTTCACTGATGAGGCAGAGTATGTTTGTCTTGACTTCAGCCAGGTTGTAGATGTAGCTGGGTTAGAAAGGTGCAGTTTGAACAGGCAGAACTGTCTAGATACTCCTTGAGTAGATTGTGCTGTCCAGCAGCAGTCAGCTACCAGCAGTTCCCCAGAGGTTTGGTGCCAGGATCAGCACTGTCTCTGTTCACAAGATGAACAGTGTTCAGGCAGGGCAGAAAGCATTAGTCACCAGCTGCCCAGCAGGAGTTTATAAAAAAGTGGACCAGACTTGAAAAGTTGCATGATGGAAAGATGAAAGGCAATGGATGACACAAGTTGCAGCAGGGGAATATCTAGCTATTCATTAAGAGTTGTTTTTTCTACTATGAGGGAGGTCAAACAGTATAAGAGAAAGGTTATAGATTCTTCATCCTCAGAAAAAGAAAACTTGCCTGGATTTGACCCTGAGTAATGTAATGTAACTTTGAAGTCTAATCTGACTTTGCAGCTATACTTTGATCAGGCAGCTAAGTGAGAGTCTTACAAAAATCCCTTCCAACCAAAATTACTCTGTGAATGTACTGGTGCATTTGCACTACATTTCATCTGACATTGGCCAGAGTTCTCCTTTGAGATCTCTGAAATATACTTTCTCCTGAAATTTGTGTTATGTCATCTTGGTAATTGTTTCTTACTGCTGTTCTGCTTCAGTATGTTCAATAACATCAACATTCTGCACTTTACCAGTTACTTGATGAAAATTCTATAGTGGAAGTACTTGGGGAGTGCTATAAGTTAATATTCCTCTTCAGTCATGGGAAAATATTTGAATAATAGAATTTTGAAAATGACATTCAGTTGTTCCCTTGAAATAGAAGTGGTACAGAAAAGAAGCTATGTTTTCAGTGCCTGTTTGACATAATCAGTGAATGTTTTTTAGGAACTTGAACTTCAAGATTAGTGTCCAGATCTATTAAATTTTGTGATTTAAGTGTTCGAATTTTAAAAAATATTGTTGTTCCGCAGTCTCTGTTGGTTGTGATACTTAGAGAAAGCAAAAAAAAAAAAGTGGAGGCAGTAGTGGTGCTTTAATGTTACCGTTTTCCCATAAAATGTTGCATCTGAAAAGCAGTTGACTTCCATTGTTTTCATAAGTTAAATCTAAGAAATTGAATGTTTACTTTTTAAAATATGTATTTTTCTTTCAGAGATGTGAAGCCTGATAATATGCTGCTAGATAAAGCTGGTCATTTAAAATTAGCAGATTTTGGTACTTGTATGAAGATGAACAAGGTAAACATATGTTTCTAATTTGACTTTTCTGTTTGTGAAAGGAAAACATACTTAAAAGTGAAAAGATACTGAAAAGTTTAAGCTAGATGAGAAATTCCTTTATTGTTCTTCATGGCCTAGTGAAAGGAACTAGGTGATCTTTAAGGTCCCTTCCAACCCAAATCATTCTATGATTCTGTGATTCATGCATCTTATTTCTGAGAACGTAAAGTGCAGAAATGATTCTTCAAGTACAGTTTTTTAGAGAAGAGTTTTTCTGAAGTTTTTTTCTTTTCAGAAGGCAAGCCTTTGATTGTCTCTAGATGCTCAGGGTTTTCTTCAAGTATTTTGGTATGAAAAGTTAATGCAAAGAAATGAGATGATTTTTGCATAGTGTGCCAGAAATGAAAGAATCAAAAGTGACATGCCAGTTGCTTAATGCCAGTTTTATGTATTAGCCATTGCTGACATAGCATGAGGACAAATCTGAGGGAAACAGGGGTTGTAGAATTATTTATTTTTAAAAATGTATTCTGAGGTCATTTAAAAAAGAAATAAAATCCGGCAACTGTTGTTCCCTACACAAAACTGCCTGGTTTGTGTCAGCCTGCACATAGATTTGAGGAGAAAACATGTTTGGAAATCTGAAGTATGTGGTAGGTAGTAGAGTTGGTGTAATATCTACAATATATTTTCATCATATTCCAGGAGATTTGAATAAGTTACTGTACTTAGCTGCTGAATAAAAGGCACCAATGAAAACCAAGTGTAGGCTATGTGTAAAAATCCTAGTAGTCTTGAGCCTAGTCTTGGTTCCTCTAGTCTTTTGAAAGCAAGGGGTTATTCTCTAGAAGAAAAACTGCTCAGCATAGAAGCTTAATTTAGGATTTGCTGTATATGCAGCACTAAACTAATATTTCTTTTATTTGCTTAGTTATGTATTTTTATGTGAGTTTTTCCACTGATCCATTTCTAGGAATGGCATGGGATTATTTCAGAAGTGCCTGAATGGCACTGGAAAAGGGTGTGTGGTTACGCCTTCAGCATTCTGGATGTCAGCTCCAGTGTGACTGATCTCAGTTCTGTGAGCACTTTCTCGGGGGTGTGAGGAACATCAAACATTCTTGTCATCTGTTACCTGTTTTGAAGTCTCTCTACATAGATTTCCAAAGCCTTATCTACCTTTAGTCTTCCTACCATACAGCATCTTGGGTCAGAGGCCAAAAACTTGCAGTTCAGCTGTTCCTGTTATCAAAATCCCTGATGTTGACCCATTTGTGCTATCAGAGGAGTTTTCACTGTTTACAGTACATCCTGTCAGCAAATGACAAATTTATACTGGCATGAGTGGCTGTGTAGTGTGTGCAAGGCCTAGATGCAATTCTGATTACTTCTTGGATTCTAACTGAGGTTTTTAAAGCAACTTCCATTGTGTTTGACAGATCTAGTGCTTTGTTCTAGCTTAGCAGCTTAGACTTCAAAAATAAATTAAAAAAAAAATTTAAAAAAGAATGTTTGTTGACAGAATTTTATGTGGATCTGTTCATGTTGTTTAGTCTGCATAAACTCATGGAACTTACTGGGAATTTTGGAACTTATATTTGGGCCTGGCTGTTTTCCTCTGTTTTGTAGGAAGGAATGGTACGATGTGACACGGCTGTGGGAACACCAGACTACATCTCTCCTGAAGTATTGAAGTCCCAGGGAGGGGATGGTTACTATGGGCGGGAATGTGACTGGTGGTCAGTTGGAGTCTTCTTGTATGAAATGCTTGTAGGTGAGTAATAGGATCATCAGAATCGACTGCCTTACTTAACTAGACTCCCATGTTAAAATCACTCTTGTTTTTAACATTACAGCTCTTCTGGCATGAGCTGTGGTTTACAGATCCTGGCATTTACAGAATATATTTTAGAAAAATTCTGGCAGAGTTCTCAAACATTTGTCCTCGCCTCTTTTTCACTTGGTTGCATACAGTGTTGTATATGTAATTCAGATATTGCAAATCAAGTCTACAATAATTTTGATCTGCTTTTTAATGTTTGTTCTGCTTTTTCAGGTGATACACCTTTTTATGCAGATTCTTTGGTTGGAACGTACAGTAAGATTATGAACCATAAGAACTCCCTTACTTTCCCTGATGACAGTGACATTTCTAAAGAGGCAAAAAACCTCATTTGTGCCTTTTTAACTGATAGGTAAGGTTTATGTTATAAAAATAAGCCTTCATTAAGAGTATTTCTTGTCATGTCAATAAAAAAAAAAAGTATTTGTTTTGTGTGCATTTTTAAACTGCTCAGGAGAAGTGAAATTTTTAGAGCCTGGGCATGAGTGCAGTGTAACAGCTTGGCAATTGCCTGAGCTGTCGATGATGGTGGAAACAGAAACAGCAGAGCTTCTTATAGACAATAGTTTAAACCAGGCTGTGTCTGAAATGTAGCTGCTCTGCTCATATAGAGATCTTCTTATGAAAACATTTGAGTTATATGTACATTTTACCGTAGCTTGAGAGGTATTTTATTGTCTCTGTTGTTAGGTTGTGCTTTAAGTGAGTCTTTCCTTCAGAATAATTTATGGAATCTCGTGTGTTTAACCAAAACACTCTTCAACAGGGAAGTGAGGCTAGGACGAAATGGTGTAGAAGAAATTAAACGGCACCTTTTCTTCAAAAATGATCAGTGGGCTTGGGAAACACTCAGAGACAGTAAGTATAGTGCTTTTCTCAGAAATTATGGTCTGGCTTACCGATGTATCATGTTGGCCGAAGGACTGGTGTATTTTGTTTAAAGGAGTTTAAAGTTTTATTTACTCTGTACAAAGCAAAATGTTCTTAGTGACTTGAGTGATATACTGATTATTATCATACTATTTTGAATTTTTTCTAGCTGTAGCACCAGTTGTGCCTGACTTAAGTAGTGACATTGACACTAGTAATTTTGATGATCTGGAAGAAGACAAAGGAGAGGAAGAAACATTTCCCATACCAAAAGCATTTGTGGGCAACCAGCTTCCTTTTGTAGGATTTACGTACTACAGCAACCGTCGGTATGTGTGCAGAAAGCAAATTAATGCTGTATTCTTTGTTGGCACTGTTTCTGACTCTTACTAACCAATATCTAGGTTTAAATCTATTCAGATACTTACTAATCATTCAGAATACTAAAAATTGCACTCTTTTAATACTTTAACAATGATAAAGTACTGCTAGACATCATTACCTTAAAATATTCCATTGTGTTGTTGAGTGTCCTATTCTGCATTGAGAAGATGCTGCAGAAGTGATGCTGCAGAAGCTAGGCAAGAAAATCCACTGTTGCCACTACCAGGCAGAGCTGCCTGCAGAGCACTGAATTGTGTGTAGAGTCATGAATCAAGGTTTGAAAGTCCATTTGTTTTACTGCATATTACTGTCCCTGAGCTGAATATGAAGTTTCCATACTTTCCATCAGTGTTTTAGTGTGTGGTAAATTAAACCCTGGCCTACTAGAAATATTTCCTACTTGCCTGCTTTCTGCATCATAATTTTTCTTTTTAAGTACACGTCCACTGACAGAGTGAGATCTTGATGCTGTACGGCTTTCACTATTGCTTAAAAGACTTCTAAATTACATCAGTTAAACTGTATTAATTAATGCTTTCAACAGTCATTATTATTGTAGGCCCTATGGATAGCTACATCTACATTCAAAAATCTCAATAACTTTTTAATACTTGGAAAGCTGCTTTTAATTGTGGTGTCAGTCAGGCTTAAAATGGGCTAAAACTTCTAGTCAAAGTGTCAGAGAGAGACTGTTAGCTTTAATAGCGTTTCTGGATAGGAAAATCTTGACGGAAATAAATCTGGTTTTCGTCCTTGTGTAGAAGAGGAAACACTTTTCCAAGCCTGAGGTGAAATTCTTTCCATCTCTGCAGAGAGTTGGATTTGTTGTTACTTTTTGCCATGGTAAGGTGTAGAAGGACTTGTAGGCTTTCCATACACTATTGGGTGAGTTCAGCAGTTCAAGAGTTTCACCTGTTGTTCTCACTTTAGTCTGTAACTTTGAAAAGTTTCCATTTTTGCCTTGCAGGAATATTTTGGAATATATTGTCAAGAAGTAGCGTATTAGGAGCATGTTAATAACAGAATTTCTTCCTTCCCTTTTGGGGGACAGTATCAGGAATTTGGAGAGCTAAGTGGCTGTGTTCTTGCTGTCATTGAAGAGTTCTGCTGCTCTCTGCTACTATCGTGACTTTGTAGGCTTACCAGAACTGTGATACTGGCCTAGAACTGAATTTAGTCCTGTAATATTCTGCTGGTGTGATTGTCTTGAAAAATCTGACATGACTATTCATGCTTGCTAAACCTGTAATCCTAACTTTTGTTTTCTTTTTGTACTGGAAATAGTTCAAGCATTAAAACAAAAATAAATCTGTATCTGGACATGTTAACACAGATTCTGGAATACCAGTTGAGAACACTTTGTAGCCCTATCTGGCTTGTGAGTTCTCTTCTAGATCTGATGGAGCTGGTGCTGTGCCTGTCTGAGTATCACATTCTTACTGTTCAACAACCCTCGTGTGTAAAATGGGGTGGCTTCTAGTACTCCAAACAGCAAGCTTGTTTCCATAGGAAACTGTTTCATTTCCACTTTGTCATTTGATTGTCTGAAAGCCAGATTGAGGTTTAATTTCACCGTGGTTTGGAGATGCCTTTGATTTTACTCTCCTTCATCTTTTGGAGAGGTTTTTTGTATCTGGAAATATCCACGTGATACAAAAAGGCCTTGTCCATCTTTCTCAGTTCATGTGTTGGAGTGTTATTTCTCACGTAATCTGGTGCACTTAATAGATGCTTTACGTCTCTTTAGATCAGTTAGCAGGCCAAGAATATCACATCAAATACCAAAGGAATTTGAAAACAGTAATTTGTATTTATTTACCTAACTCTGCAGATTCATCGCAACTAGAAATTTATGGTATTTTTGGAAAACATTTACATAAAATAAGAACACTGGCTTCAGGGCAAACTTTTTGTGTGTAGAACTCTTAGTAACTTTGTTGAAAGTTACACAATCTCTGCAGACTTTGCTTCATTACTGCTACTTGCTGCATAAGTGCCTGAGTAAATATTTATGGGATAGAAGCCAATGAGAGTGTTGTAACTAAGGAAAGCAAAGATTTTTTTAAATGGTTATTAAAAAAAAGAAAAGTGGTTGTATTGTATTTGGCAGAAATCCTTTTTTTCTGGAGGCCTTCTCTTGCAGCTTTGTACTTTAACCTTTCAATAAATTGAATTTTTCAATTAAATGTGCTAAAATCTGATTATGTTGCTATTTGATTATCCACATTTTGGAGCAAAAAATCTAGGAGTTATATTTTAGGATGTCTCTGTTATCTTAATCTTTTTATAATAATCTTACTTTTAAACAACTCTTGAAATATAACTTTAAAAATGTTTTTGCAGGTATTTAGGTGTCCCTGCAGAAAATTCCAATGACAACAGAACAGGCTCCAGTGTGGACAAAAGTGTGGTATGTCTTCATCTTTATTGTATCCTAATAAAGAGTCTGCTGCATATATAAATATATACTGCATATATGCCATAAACTGTTTGAGTTAGAAATGTCTCAAATTATCTTAGTATTTGGGATCAATGAAATCAATGCATGAGTTTTAGCTCTTTAGTATGGCCTCCCTAATAAAGTTCATGGAAAAGCAGAATTTCACTTCTTAATATAACATTGGTTTTCTTGAATTGAATAAAATAGCCAAAACTTTTTGTGGAAAAGGATTCACAGTTTTTATCTTTAGAAATATCAAAGTACTTGTGCAGTATTTCTAGAGTGCCTCATTGATCCTGGGTCGCTTTGTGGCAGCCATGGAGTCTGGACTTCCAGTGAACTCAGTGGAAGGTGGAAGACCCTGTACCAAGCATGGGCATTCTGCTCTTTCACAAGCCTTCCCCACAAGCTGTTGGGAGTTGGGGCACTGATGATCTGCATTTCTAGAGCAGTTCACCTAGCAAGAAATGCTCAGGAATGCTTTCAGTTACATATTCCCAAACATCTCAGCAGCCAGGTTTCCGGGAAGATATGCTAAGGTGTTTGAGACTTGGTTGAGTGCTTGGATTCTATGTAAGTTCTGATATAAATCAAACTGTTCCCTGAAAATGGTTTGATATGTTACAAATTACATTATTTCCAGAAGAAAACATGGTCAAAAATTGATAATTAACTTTAAAATAAATCTTGGCTTTGACTATAATTTACTGTGTTAGTATTTTGTTCTGTTTTCTGTTGAGAGTAGAAAAGATACTGATCTGTGTTCCCTTTTCTCTTAAACTAGCAATGAAAAGGTTTAATGACACATGGCACTACCCAGAGAAAATTTGTACAGGGCAGGGGAACTGGTTATGTCCTTTACTGGGCAAGTGAATTTAATCAGTGAAATATCTTGATTTTTTTATGTATATTGATGTGCTTGATATACTTTCTTTTCTTTATAAGTGTTTGACTGTTGATACAGTAAAATTTTAAAACAAAGCCAGACTTTCCAGTATTTGAAAGTACTTAAAACTGTGTGCTGGCTTTTGGCTGACTTTGAAGAGAGTTACTGAGTGGACTTGGCATACTTATTGGAATACTACTCAGTGTGTAGTTGAAGAATCCTCAACAGTCCTGTCCATGTTGTCAGACATATTCAAATGTATTGTGACTTTAGCAGTTTTGGGAGGTGAAGGTCTGGAAGAATTTGAGTGTTATAGGAAGGTTTGAATCGATTTTAAGTCTTTATTACAAGGTATGTTTCCCCCACAGTTCTTTCTCAGCTGTTTTTCTTTCATTACATACTGCAGTGAAAACGGTAATGTTGCCACATGGTTAGCAAATTAATTAGTTCTGGAAATATAACACAAGATGCTACCTGGTCTCTCTGAATTTTGATGTCTGTGTTTTGAATGTCTTTGGAGAAAGACATGAGTGTCACAAATTTCCAAGAAATTAATTGTTTTGCAAGTGTGTAAAACTTAACAGAATTAGGCCATGGTGTTGTACAAAAATAGAATTCTATATCCTTTTACTGAATATCAAACCTCTTTGAAGATCTCATTGCTTACTTTGGTTTAGTGCTGCCATAACCACCTGTAAACAGTTTAGATTTTAAGAAAAAGGAGATTAAGAGATTCTTTTGCACCGAATCTTAGGTTTTCTTCATTGCTCAGGGTACAGAACCAGACTCACTATGCTGAAGTGAGTAAGAAAAAAGAAAAAAAATTACAGTTCTGGAGCGATTTTTCTTTACTTCTCTGTTGCCAACAGGCTTTTCTTCAGTCCTTTTCCTCCCCTGCTTCCTACTCAAAATGGAAACCAAGAGCAAACTAAAGCTTAAAGGCGTGCTTTTATACTGAGTTAACTATAACTCAGGATTTTCTTGAGGTATTCTTTAGTCTATTGATAGCAGATTGTGCAGAGCTTTGCCCGGAAGCCTGTTGTCTCTACTGATATAATTAGACTGCTCAGCGAGCTCAGATGGGTCCCCTGGGGTCCAGCCTGATGTGAGAACATGCAGAGACACAGAGGCACAGGAGGATGCGATAGCAGCCCGAGCGAGTCGGAGGCAGTACAGAAATGCCTCAGTTGCCAGATGTCTTTGTAGACCTGTTTCTCATCTATCCCATTTAGTTCCTCTGTGCACCCTGTCTGGAAGGGCTATAACATGAGTAAAAGGAAATGGAAGAGCAATCACGTGGAACCTTTGTTATCCTCTGTTTTGGGGCATTTGCTGTGGTCCTTTCTTATTATAGTGAGAGTCTTTAAATAGTCTTGCTTCTTGCTTTATTTCTCAGTGGTTCATACCAAGGAGATAAATGTGTTGTGTACTGGTCATTCCTTTGTCCTCAAAGTCTAGATTTAGAAGTCATCCCTTGTTTTTAACTACAAGCATTGTCTGATCCACATAGTGTTATGGTCTGTGTCACACCAGTAATTTGTTTTCCAGAGCTGCTCTGTTAAGTGTTGAAATGTCTAATTTTTGGAAGATTTTTCAGATTTTGGAGTTAAAACGGGAAACAACAAAGCAAAGTATCAGAAGCACTTGAAAATGTTGCTTTGAAGAGAGTCTAGGTTAGGAATCTAGTGCTTCTCTATGCAGTTCCAAGAGCATTGAAGGAAATGTGTAAAAATTAAATAGGCTGAAATATTTACAATATCAGTGGAAAGGTTTATAATGAATCAACCAACAAGAGGTTGACTTGATGAGCTCCTTCATCGTGTTAAATGAGGATTTTGATGTTGGAATGGGATTATTGTGCCTAGATATTCAATAGAAGGTGGTAGATATTTTGAGACTACATGAAAGGAATGAATTTCTGAGTTTATCCTGCTGGCAAACAGTACATGCTATACACTAATGTGCCATATTAACACCTGAAGTTTGTTACTATCTTTCAAACCTTGGTACAGTTCAAGCTGTAAAAATGACCTCTGACTAAAGAGATGGTGAGAGCACTTTCTCCCATTGCCAGTAACTGACTGGCCTGGTTCTGCTTCCTGAACTTGTTGGGAGCTTGACTTGGAGATGCATTGCAAAATACACATGGTGGTTCATACTAGAAGAAATTTTGAGACTTACTAAAGTGCTTTCTTACATTTTTGCAGTAATATCTTTAGCCAGGTACTGAAGATCTGTAAAACAAGGAGGATTTGATTTAGCTTAGCCCTGTGAACTTTGAAGATACCTAAAATTCCATGTGCATACAAATGAAAAAAGCTGTCTTACTTTTTGTAATTAAATTGTGAGGGGGCAGGGAGAAAGGGACATGTATCACATTTTAATAAAGTAAAATGTCTTATTTTGGTAGAAGAAACTAAGCTGTGATACAATGTAAGCAGAACTGAATATTATGAAATACTTTTTAAAAATTTCTAAATTTAATGCATGTTCTTTCACAAATATATATTTAAAGCTGGAAAATATGCAGAAGATGATCTATGAGTTAGAAGAACAGCTACATAATGAAATGCAGTTGAAAGATGAAATGGAGCAAAAGTGCAGGTGAGTCTTTGAACTTCAATTATTTACATAATTTAAGTATATCTAACACTTCAGTTCTGTGGTACTGCTTTGGGGATTACCAGGATAACACTAAGAATAGTGTTGTAGTTCTCCAAGGGAGTTCCAGGCACACATCTAAGTCATTCTAAAATTTTCTTGAGTATGGTATAGAGAAATTTTTTTTTTCTTTGACAACCATGTAACACATGTTCTTTCTGAGCACTGTATTCAGATGTTTTATTGGACTAAGGTACGTGCTCACCGTGCTGTTTTTTTTTTAAATGTGAAGTTCGGTATATATGGCACATACTGGATTATTAATATTAATTAGGTGTTTTCTAAATACAGGGTACTTGTTGGAAAACCACTTTTTTTTTTTCTATGGCTGACATATAGGAACAACAATTTGCTTTCTGAAGTTTTGTTTCTACCATGCTGAAATAGCAGCTATGTGAGGATTGGCATTTTTCTTGCAGTCACATGAAAAAACAGTTGAGATTCCCCCTTTCTGATAATCAGACATTTTTACTGAGAGTCATGCAAACTAAATTCCCCTTCAGTTAACTTCTCCTTTTGAAATCTTTTCCTGAAGAATTAAATAATCCCAGGAGGCAACATTAGGTATATGATGCAGGAAGAATTTAGACTTGTGAATTAGAACCATAGTGTGTAGCTGTACAAGCTCCTTAGGTGTAAACTGGTAACTGAAATGGTCTAGTGGGAATTTAGGCTATGTGACTCTGTTGCTTACTTAAACACAAGCTCACTGTTGGCACGTTCTGATTGCTCTCCACAAGCAGAACATACATTCTTGAAGGATATTCAGTAGCTGTCTTCTTGCAGTACTACTGAAGCTGTCAGAGCACAACTGTGTCTTCTGGTTTGTCATTCCATTCACTGCAGAGGTAGTAGATAGGAAATATCCCTAACTATTGTAACTGCCTCTTCTTTTACCTGCCAGGCAGCCTTGTCTGGGTCCTCTTTGTTGGTTCTTTGAAGAGGGATGGCTGCCTGCAGGAATGCAATGGATATGTGTCAATGCTATTGACAGTTAAATGATGTTTTACTGTGCGTTTCACCACACTTTCTGTAGTTCAGTCTTCTAATACATTGATTCAACAGAGAGACTTTCAAATATTTCAAATAATATTATTCATGTACCTTTATCTGTAGTAGGGAGCTGTCTGCTGTGGAATTAATGAGCTGTTTTAGATATTTGAAGGTCATAACTAGAGGAAGTTTTAGCAGTTTACCAGGGTATTCTAATCTTCAGGATAGCCTGTTGTGTACATACACTGTTTTTTGCAGATTAAGGGATAAAATGTGGCACCTAAAGTTTCACATATTTAATCTGTAACAAAGCTGATAAATACTTAGTGATATATTTTAAAAATTATTTGCAATGGTCGATTGTCTTCCTCAGATTTAAATGTTCATTACAAAATAGCATTAGTCAAAATATTAGCATTCACTTTAGTAATGGTCATGAATCAGTTCACTAGAAAAACAGTATGTATAATTTATCTGTTAAATGGTCTTATTTTATTTTTAGATCTTCAAACATAAAGCTAGACAAGATAATGAAAGAACTGGATGAAGAGGTAATATTTTTCTCCCCTGAAGATGCCTTAATTGGGTAAAGGGTGGAGTTAGGAATAGTACTTTCATGATTCTAAGATATTTTTACTGTAACTAAAAAAAAATTGTTCTGTGTTCAAGTTTGAGACCTAACGATCATGTTTCAATTCATAACATTGGGAGATTTCCTTACATTTTTATTTGTAGTCATTTACAAAAACTTTTCTTTCTGTTAGTCCTGCTGATTTATATTTATTTTGATAAATATTTTACTTAGTCTTGCTTGTTGCAAGTTTTCTGGATTTTATCAAAGTCAATTACTACAAAAATGAAGATGATTTTCTATTGAGTCCTTCTCTTGTCTCTTAATAATTTTAGTAGTTACTTTAGATATAATTGTACTAACAACAGTTTTTTTCGTAATTGTATAAATTTGTCATGTAGAAGTTAAAAAAGCTGTCTTTTCTGAAAACCTTTCCAAGGAAGCCAGAAATTCATTCATTTGAAACAATCAGTTTCCATGTGTAATTAGTTGCAGAGATCGTGCAACTGGTTTAGCAATCATTCCTTAAAATGTAAGTATAAAATACCAATTCTTTGAATTTTAGGGAAATCAAAGGAAGAACTTGGAAACAGCAGTGTCTCAGATTGAGAAAGAAAAGATGGTATTACAACATAAGATAAATGAATACCAAAGAAAATTTGAACAAGAGAATGAAAAAAGACGTAATGTGGAAAATGAAGGTATGCAGTATTGTCCAAACGTTGACACAGGCTGTATATGATGTGTTTTGGGGAATAATTTAGTGTCATAGTGTCCTAAGTGCTGTGCAGCTTTAAGGTTTGAAAAGGGATCTTTTCAAATAATGAACATGGATTTTGAGTTAATTTTTTTTGTTCTTATTTTCAAATTCTGTACTCTGCAGCACTGTGCTGTGTTGTTGGTCTGCAAGCACAAAATTTGACATAGAAATATATGTAAGAAGCAAAAAGTCAACAAAAGACCTATCAATGCAAAACAATATTTTGGAGCATGTTTGTGTAAAAAAACAAGAATAAAACCCTAAGTTTTTTTTATAGTATGCTGTATTAATGGTGCAATTTCTCTTTAGTGTCCACACTAAAAGATCAGATGGAAGACTTGAAAAAAATCAGCCAGCATTCACAAATTTCAAATGAGAAGATAACACAGTTACAAAAACAAGTATGTTGTTTGTGCTCCTTGTCTTAATTATTTCTTAGATTTAAGCATTCAAATGTAGCAAAACTGGCTCCATAATCTTTATATTTGAGAATCTTTGTCTGGTTTATTTTAACAGCTAGAAGAAGCAAATGATTTGCTGAGGACAGAATCTGACACAGCTGCAAGACTGAGAAAGGGCAACACAGAAATGAGCAAGTCATTAAGTCAGGTAGAATCACTGAATAGAGAACTGCAGGAAAGGTGCAGAGTTCTGGAAAGCACAAAACTGCAAGTGGAGAAAGATTATTACCAACTACAAGCAGCTCTGGAGTCAGAACGAAGAGACAGAAGTCATGGATCTGAAATGATTGGAGAACTACAGGGTAATTATTCTGAATTTATACCTTAACAAAAAAAGCTGTGATAACCCTACTTAAGTGAAGTAGAGTTTGGTAACGGGAGGAAAGCCAACCTGCAAACAAAGTGTGACTAAACAATTTCTGAAGATTGGATCTGCCTTCCTGATCATATTGAGCAGCTCTTGGGAGAGAGAGAGAATATCAAGATCAAAGAGTGTCAAACACTGATCATGAGTCTGGGGCTGCACTGACTAAAAGTCTGAGTCCAGTGGTGCAAAAATAGGAAGAGTTGATACAGTGCAACACTGTCTTACTGCCTTGTGCAGTAACCAAGTTGATATATTCTGGACTTGCTCTTCTTTCATGTGTGGAGAAGGCTTTTTTTTTTTGTTAAATTGCATCTTTTATGATGATTCTACATTACTTTTACAAGCACGGTTAAGAGCACAATAAGGGATGCAGTTGCTGAATCCTTTTTTTCAGGATGCTTGAAACTTTCTACTATTTCTATTGATTCTTCCAAACTAGAAACTATTCAGATGCATTAGTTCATGGCTGTGGCTGTGCTAATGGACCCTGACTCTTAACTTGCCATTTTGAACCATCTGTCTGCAGTATTCAGTTTCCATGAGGTCCTTTTGATGAGGACTCTCCCTACTAAAAGGGAGTGTATAAGACAGAGACTTTTTACCAGGGTCTGTAGTGACAGAACAAGGGGCAATGGTTTTAAATTGAAGGAGAGTAGATTTACATTAGATATGGGAAGAAACTTTTTATAAAAAGGATGATGAGACCCTGGGACAGGTTGCCCAGAGAAACTGTTGGTGCCTTGTCCCTGGAAGTGTTTCAGAGTAGGTTGGATGGAACTTTGAGCAACAGGGTCTAGTGAGAGATGTCCCTGCATGTGACAGGGACACAGATGATTTTCAGAGCTCCCTTCAAAACCACATGATTCTACTTAGTATTTCATATAAACTCTTACGCTACACAAGATGCTTTGGGTTTGAGGAATAGTTCCTTTTCCCATAAGTCATAGCACTTAAAGTCATAGGATGTTTTTGGTTAGAAAAGACCTCTAAAATAATCATGGAGCGCAACTGTTAACCCAGAACTACCAAATCCACCACTAAACCTAAGTGCCACATTTACACATCTTTTGAACACTTTCAGGGGTGGTGATTTCACACCTTCCATGGGAGCCTGTTTCAGTGCCTGACTTCCCCGTTGTCTGAGTCACACTTAGGTGAATGTTGTGTTAATACCCAAAAATCTGTTTGAAACTGACTTTCTGTGTAATGTGCCTTATCTACCCATTAATGAAGTTAGCATCACTTATAGGTGCTTGTTCCGTAGCCTAGGAGAACTTGGGTTTATGAAAGAAATTCTGAATATTAGATAATGGAAGTGATGGAAGGCAGAAACCATTTTTGCATGATTAGTTTTTGTGAATTGTTACTGATTATATGCATAAAGAGTGTCTGAAAAGGTCAGTTTGCTCTACAATGTATGGCCTTTGCATGCCTGAGCAATATGAAGTATTTGAAATATTTTGTGGGCCCAGAAATCAATAGAAGTTGCAAAGACAATTGATCTAAGTAACTTAACAAATATTGAGTGATATTTAATTTTTTGTGGCAGTTCGGATTACAGCTTTACAAGAAGAAGTAAAAAACATTAAAAACAATCTTGAAAAAGTGGAAGCAGAAAGGAAACAAGCACAGGATATGCTTAATCATTCAGAAAAGGTATGGTGAAATCATGCTGAGGCTGATGCTCTTTGTCAGCTTTTGACTATATTTTCAAATGTTATTGTTGTTTCCAAGTCTTCAGGTAGTTCTTACTTGTAGCATTGTGCATGAAAATTGTGTTTGTCATTCATTATCACTGATTCAAGGATCCAATTCTACTGCCAGTAGCAAGGAATTTTTTTCTGCCTGCCTAACTATGACTGCAAAGACTTGCTTCTGAAAATCTATAAACTTCTTAAAAATCTGTTTTTGTTTGTTTGTTTTTTTTTTTTTTGAGTGGGGGTGGGGGGTGTTTCTCTTTTTAATCTTTACGGGATTTTAATTTGACTGGATTGGAGCCAGGCAGGGCTTTTTAATCAACTCTGGTGCGGAATTTTTTTCTGTCCTTCCGTCCTTCCTTCTAAATGTTCCTCTAACATCTCTGATCCCTTCCATATGATGGAAACAGTAAGAGGAAATCCTGCACCCTTTCTCCAGACAGACTGCAGAGTTAACTCTGTCTGGTGAGAGCAGGTAAAGACTTGCTGTGCTTTGTGGTCTGTGCGAATAAACCAGAGATAGAACAGCCTGTGAGGGAAGGGGACAAGCAATTCTAATTTGTGTTACGTGAAGAAACCATTCAAAGGCCAGTGCTTTTCTCTCAAAGCACATCTCCAGTGCTTGTTTGGTGAATTACTGTTAATGCCTGGCAATCCTAGAATGAAATAACCCAAATCCATCCAGGTAACAATAATTCAGATTCCTCTGTGCTCTAGGATGTCTGTTTGTTAGTTGTATGTTTCCAGTTTAGGTGACTACCAATTATACAAATGGAGAAGTTTCCGTTTTCTTGCAAATTTGTAGACTACTGAAAAAAAGTTAGTGAAATTTTTTCCAGAGCACTGAGTACAGTTTTGGTCTGTTACTGTTCTTAGTAGTTCTTAGTACTGTTCCACGCTAAGCGTGGAAAATAACATTGATAATCTCTTGATAACAGAAATGTAATACTAAAAAAGGGAATGAAAATGTGATTCTTCAGGTATTACAGAAATCTGATCACTTTTTCTTTATCTTTAGGAAAAGAATAATTTAGAGATAGATTTGAACTACAAGCTGAAATCCTTACAAGACCGGTTAGAACAGGAAGTGAATGAGCACAAAGTGACAAAAGCGCGGTTAACTGACAAACACCAGTCCATAGAGGAGGCAAGATCAGTTGCAATGTGTGGTAAGTGTTTCCTGCAAGTTTCAGGTGAATACATAATAAAACATGTTCTGATTATGATATTTCAATACACATTGTGTTACACTGTAGTACTCTTGCACCAGTGTTTGATCCCTTCTATAAAGAAAATGTGTATTAGAATCTTAAAACGTGAAAACTACATGTTTTAAATTATTTTCTCTAACATGCTATTTCATAAAAATGTATTGTTTCTTAATGTTTTACATATCTTACTTCAAAGCCTTCCATGGCTTTTAAAATGCTATTGAATCTTGAGCTTCTGTCTAATGCTAAACAGAATTGAAAGAATGCATTATCAAGAGAGATGTCTTAGGGCATTCATTCCTGTGTAACTGCATTAAAATACCAGTGTTGTATTAGGCTTGTCTGAAGTGAAGTGAGAATTTTTTTTTATAGATGTATATCCATGAATCAAAGGTGTGTCTTGATTTTGTAATTGAATATGTCCGGTTTTCCTGTGAAGGTCATGAGTACCTAAATGTGGCTTTTAGAGGTAACAATAATGGTAGCATTTTTTTTCTTTTGCTACTCTCCATTCATGGAAATGAAACTTTGCCTTACGTCAAAATAATTACTTCAAGAATCTATGCTTTTTATTTCTTTCACTGTTTATCTTTCAGTTGTCATGATAATATTCCAGTGCTTTGAATGCAGAATGGAATTATTTTTATTTTTTAGTGTTCCTTGTGATAATGCCAGGATCTTTTTTCTTTCAAAAAAAAAGAAAAACAAACAGCAGAAAAGCTGAAAATCAAACAGCAGAAAAGCTTATATAGCTGAACAAAAAGGCCTGAAAAATATTAGGATATTTATGACTGTTTTTAGAAATGCATGCTTGCAGATGCTATGTAATAATTTTTGTTATTTTTATTTCCTTAATCTTTTTTAGAAATGGAAAAAAAGATAAGGGAAGAACGGGCAGCAAGAGAAAAGGCAGAAAATAGAATAGTTCAAGCTGAAAAACAGTGTTCCATGTTGGACTTTGACCTGAAGCAATCTCAGCAGAAACTGGAACATCTTCTTCAGCAAAAGGAGAGACTGGAAGATGAAGTAAGTAAAAGGTTCATCACTAATAATTTTCTATATAAATAAGAAATTAGAGTTGAACTGAGAAATAGAAAATTAAATTCACTTATACTGAGCTCCTTATATTATACAACTCTCAGTGGAATTGAGGATAGTTGTTGGCCTAAGTAGTTTTAGGTAATTTCTGCTTGTTTCATAACTCTAGCATGTCTTCCATATTTGAACTTCAATATAACACTTTTTTTTGTGTTTTCTCTTTTTCTAAAGAAAAAAATTTGCTTGTGGATTTGACTGTGCAGTCTGATTGATGTGGATGATTTACAGGTCTGAGTTTGTGTTGTCTAGTTTGCATTCTTTCCTTTTGTTCAAGGAAATGCAATTAGAATATTGAGTGTGAAAACTAGGTACTAAGAATAATAGCTTCATTCTTACTTTTTCTTTACAGGACAGTGGGAATGAATTTTATAACACCTTTCTTAGGGGTCACAACTCATGTAAATTAGTTTTTATGTACTTGATAAGCTGCATTTTTTTCTAGGGTGTGAGAGATTTTTAAGATCTGAAATCCATGTAGAGGTTTGCAGACAATTTAGGTTCCTTCACTTGTTGTCTTTCAGATAAGTTAAATTAGGGACTTTGAAATAACTAAAAACGGGAAAGCTTTATCATTCTGCAGCATCATAGCCATATGTTCTAAGGGCAGCAGCTGTGTGTGAGATTATTACACTGAAGTGTTTGGAGATTCAGGAATACTTTGACATGTGTTACACAGTGTAGCATCTAGTCAGTGGTGTTTACTATAAAATAATCCATATGTGAAACCTCTTCAGCCACATGCAATTGATTTTTTAGCAAAGGCTCCTAAATGGAAATATTTCTCATTTAGGTAAGGAATCTGACACTTAAGCTAGAACAAGAGACGAATAAGCGAATAATGGCACAGAATGAATTAAAGGCACAAGCTTTTGAAGCTGATAACTTGAAGGGTTCTGAGAAGCAGCTGAAACAGGAAATCAATACCTTGTTGGAAGCAAAGAGATTACTGGAATTTGAGTTGGCTCAACTTGCAAAGTAAGTAAAAACGTGAAGTAAAATGGAAAAAATTGCTTAATTATACATGTACTATTTTGCCTGTTCCTGCTAGTGAATAAAGTTCTCTGGAGCATAGGCATTTTTTCCTAAACTGAAAGAGTATTTTTAGCTGCATGTTATGATTCCTATGTAGCTGCCTGTTATGATTTCTATATAGCCTTCAGTGTTGGAATATTTTTGTTATGAGCTACAATTCAGAACAGTTCTTGGCCCACCATTCTATGTTAAGGCACACACACATATACATGATTGTGTGTGTGTGTATATATATATATATATATATATGTATATATATATGTATGTATGCCTCTTTTATTTGAATTACTTTTTTATGGATTGACTCTGATGCTACTTACTAAATCATATGGGACTTTCAGTACATGGGAGTCAATAGTTCCCTTTCATTGCCTAATTCATTTTCTTAATGTTTCTTTATCTTAAAATGAAGACATTTTTCATTAATTAGACTTCTATCATATATTCTTTCAGCTGGCTTAATGTTTCTCCATTTAGAGTACTTCTGGGCTTCTAAATTACATACTGAAAGGGTATGTAATTTGTACTCTACAAGGATCATTGTTTTAGAAAAAGAACTGTGTTAAATCAGAATTCTAAGATACAGCAAACTGTTGCTCTTTGTGAAGTCATATGTATGCAATTGGAAGATCATTGTAGAGTGCTGTTCTAGTTAGAAATTGTCTTTGTCTTTTGTTAGTAGCTGACTTTTTAAATGTTTTCCTTTTTTTTAATTTCTTCAAAGACAGTACAGAGGAAATGAAGGTCAGATGCGGGAGCTTCAGGATCAGCTTGAAGCTGAGCAGTATTTTTCGGTAAGACTTGTAAGGAATTGTGTGTAAGGAATTTTGATATAAAATCATTTAACAGTGAATAGTTGAATCTAAAATTGTTTTCATTTAAGTAACAGCCTTGCATAAATCAGCAGTTCAGAAAATCCTGCTTGAAATACAAACGAGGAACAAAATATTAGAGAACATTTGATGTTGTATCTAGAATGTTGTTTTCTTGTTTATCCAAACTGACATTAGCTTGAGTAACTCTTACCTGAATTTTTCATCAGAGTTGTTCTCATCCTGAGATTAGAAAGGAGATACATTTCTGATACAATTGCAAACTTTATAGAGAGTTGAAAATCTCCAAATTTACTGGAAAATAGCTCATGCTGTTCATCTACCATACATACATTTAAGAACCATAGACCCAGTAGCATTCTGCATGTATTCCTTATTCTAAAAAGCTACCTTCTCTGCACCTGAATCGCTGAAGGACCTTACTGGGTACTCCAGGGAGCCAAAATGTGTATTTCATAGATGTAGTTTGATCTGTTTCATCTCTGTGAAAAGAAGCAATAGGATAAAATTCTCTGTAACACCTGAACTTCAAATACATTTGTGAATATGGACAGACTCATTTCACTTTGGGAAATACTTTTAAATTTGGTTTTTCCTGGGAGAGGCAGTAAAAAATTTTGTTTACTAAACTGCATATGATTATCATTTCATTATCTGTTACGGAGGCTTTTCTGCATTTCTCCATGACATACTGCTTATAAGAAGATGCAGAGCATTGTGTTTCTCAGTTTCTTCTTTTTTCACTAATTTGTAGTTTAAATCAGACATTCATAATTCAGTCTGAATATTTACAAAAGTAGTTTACTGTAGAAGATCAGATTTTAACTTTCAAAATTACAGGTGATGGTAATAATAACAATATAGTAATAAAACCCAGAAGTAATTCACAGCAGTAAGTAATTTACATAAATCAGACCTCAGCTGAATCACTTACTAAGTTGGTAAAGAAAAAGCTTAAGATTCTAAGAGAAAAGGTACATGGACACAAAGAGAATGGAACAGGTGAAAGCACAGAATGATGTTAGGCTTGTTGGATGAACATTTTGAGACAAGTGATGGCTTCAAGATGCAGTTTTGCCCTGTTGTGTCTGGGGGACCTGTTCTGCTGTGTCACAGTGCCTTCTGTCTCTTTTGCAGCACCTTTATTTGTGCAGCTATGTAGGAAAACACACTAGAAATTGAAAACTAATTTGGTCATATCAGTTCCCTACCCAACAGACACAGTAAAGAAGCATCTAGGAGAGGAAGGAAGGAGGAAATTTCACTAATGACAGTATTGGCATGTGTCAGGGTTTGACAAATTCAAACTAAGGTAGTCTGAAAATGAGGAATTTCAGTATGGAATTTGAATAATGATTTTTTTTATGCTTTCTTTTACAGACACTTTACAAAACTCAGGTTAAGGAACTGAAAGAGGAAATTGATGAAAGGAATAAAGAAACACAAAGAAAAATGCAGGAATTGCAAAATGAAAAGTATGCCCATTATGTTTCTCACATACACCTAAATTTTTCCTTGTAATACTGTCTCACTCATGTATACTTTGAATCAGATCTAAGATGTTTTAATTCCTTTAGAAAAAGTCCTCAAAAGTGTTCCATAAAACCTTGTAAGTGGCAAATACATAGGAGGTTAACTATACTGACTCACAAAGCCAAATATGGTTATTCATATTTGCTTTGGATATTATCATGTCTGTAAGAAGAATAATGACTTCTCTGAAAATTTACTAAGATTTCAAAAATTTTTGAAAAACATTCCAGTTTTGGTTATCATCTCACCAGCTTTTAAAATTTGATTATATTATCCTGATAATTACTTAATATATTTCTATAGTCAGTAAAATAATTTGAGAAAAAGGTAACGAAGTCTTTGAAATTTAGTACATTTCTGATTACAGCTAAAGTAGTTATTATTAACAACCATTAATTGTGATGTACTATTTTCTAAGCTATCAAATAAGAAAAAAAATTTAAGTGTGTTTTTCCAGTTTCTTAATTTATTTTATGTTCTGAAGAAGGAGACTGTGGCCTTACGCATCAAGTACAGTTTCTTCTAAAGTCTGTGTCTCTTGTTCTGCTTGAGGATCGACATTGGAAAGCAGTCTGAAGGGCAGAGGTTATGTACAGTGTGCATTTCGTACAGCAGTTTGGTAGGCTAAGAAAGGGAGAAAGAAAAGATGTGCTAATAAATATGGTGTAGGAGGAAAATGTATGTGTCTCTGCAAGCTGTTCATGAGTGGTAACCAACATAAAGAAATGGGGAGGGAGGAGAAGGTAGGCAAGACTTCCCTTATTCTCCTTGTGGTTATTTATTTTCTTACTTCTTTTTATAGATGCTTTGTATTCTATTCCCTCTCTATTTTCTGCAATCTTATGTTCATCCTAAATGTTTCTCACTTGGATATAACTATGGGAATTATGATAATGGGCAAATGTGGATTAAGTATCTTTTGTTGGATCATTCTGTACATATAATTTAGTTGTATTTTCTGTTCCTCGAAGACAGGAGAATCCATATTGGTGTTTCATGGATGATTGAAATGTTAATGAAAATCACAGTAAGCTTGCTGCTGTAGCTTGTGTGGACCATCAAAAGACACAAGTGTACAGAATGCAGTTTTGTAGCTCTTGCTTTTCTTAAGAAACTAAGATAATGACCATTAGCTGAGTGGTATAATTTGGGTTTGATAGTTTTCCTGAAAATTTGGAATGTTTTGCATAGGGAAAGGAAATCTTAATGTCCTTTTTACAGAGAAACACTTGCTGCCCAGTTGGATTTAGCTGAAACCAAAGCTGAGTCGGAACGGTTGGCACGGGCACTCGCTGAAGAACAGTATTATGAACTGAATCAGGAGAGTAAAAAAGCTGCATCAAGGCACAGACAAGAATTGACTGATAAGGACATCATCATAAGAAGGGTAAATTAACTGTTATACCTGTATACATCTCTTCTGGCTGGAAACCAAAATTCATGGTTTTAATGGTTTTAATTAATGAAGTCCTGTTGTGATCATAAGTGATAACTAATTAAGTATCTTAAGTTTTGGGCTCACTTGGAACCTTTACATTTCATCATGTCACAAAATTCACAATTTTGATGAATTCAGATTCACATGATGAATGTGAATTCATCAAAACAAAATTAATTAATCTGAGGTGAAGCCAGAATGAAAGTCAACTGAATGTCTATAATTCAGTTATTAAGCCTTTTGTATTTACTTCTTGTCATTGCCAAGTGTATTATTTAAATCTTGTAAATTTGTAGAGCTGTGTATTAGAGACTCTTTTTGCAAAGTAACTTAGCCTTTAAACAAAAAGCCTCTTGAGAGTTTCAAGTTTCATAACCCAAACCCCAAAATGTAATTTTGGAAATGCTTTATAGCATAGCTTTTGGATGTTAATATGAGCTTGATAAACATCTTTAACTGAAAAGTCTCAAACAGCAAGCCATATGTAGCATAGTTATTCTATCATTGTTTTTTCCCATTTAGCATCAGCTGTGCATGTATTCTTAAAAATTCTGGGGGTGTAAAGTTCCAGGTGTAACTGAGCTTGGCTCAGTTGCTCAAAGCTTTCTGTTAATGCTACCATGGATATTCCATCTCTGTGAAAAGATAGTGCAAATAGTGTTTATTGCATGAATTTGCTTTTTTAAGCTTGAGATTTACAGAATACCACTATTTCTTAAGCAGCATTTAGAAGACTATGTCTGTGGCATCAAAGGAATACCCTCTTGCCAATAAATTTTTGGTTTCAAGTTTCTGATAATTTTGTCAGTTTCATACAAAATTATTTGTATAGGCTTCAAACAAAACCTTTATTTAGGAATACAATTGTGTCTGGTTTTTCACATTTTTCACATGTTAAGTTATCCTGGCTGTGGCAGTGAACATAGTCACATATTCAAAGTTGTTGAGGTTTTCCTTTCCAACTTTTTTCTTTTTTTTTTTTGCAAGCTCTGTACATATTTACCTATGTCTACTTTGTCTTAATCCAAATTCAGTTTTGTTTTTATCCTGATTTTCATGATTTATGCAGTAAATTGCATAAATATGCATATTTTCATGATTAGCAGTAAATGCCTTGTATCTACTCTAAATTTAATGCTGGAGTTATAGCATCTGTCAGCTACTTTTTTGTCTGGATTCACAGTATCAGGCCTCTACTCACTAGTTTTTCCAAAGTACAACACATTAAAATTGCCACATTCCATAACTGACAATCTAACTCTGCTTAAGTTGATTTTTGTTTCCATACAACAGCGTTGTCAGTTCTGCAGTGATAATTTTTGTATCTGGGACGGGTGTATTTTGAGCCTGCTGGTAAATCAAAACAGCACAAGAATAGTAGCATTTTTTACAAGTTCACATAGGCAGAAGGTGTTCTAAGTTGTTATAGAATTAAGGGTATTTAAAATAATAGTATTATAGATAGTTTTAGGATTTATGTCAAATTCTTTATTCTAAAATGTGTTTCTTTTCATGTAGCTGGAAGAAACTAATAACACTTTAACCAAAGATGTTGATTTAATAACAAAGGAAAATACAGAAATCAGTGAAAAATTTAAGAAACAAGAGGAAGGTATGTCATATTTGGAGTTTTAATTTATCTGTTCTGAAGCATGCCTGAATCTGAAGCATATGTGAAGAAATGGGAAATGGAAGAAGACATTGCTATTTATCTTCCATATTATTTTGGGCTTGATGTTGGCTTTAGTATTTCTGCTTTGTACCTTTCTGATATATCCTTCTGGTCATTTTATGTCATTGCAGTAGTGTTAAACTGGTAATTTTTGTCTTTGTAAATTGTATTTTGCTCAAAAAGGGAAGCAACAGGAAAACAGAATGGAAAAAAAGATGCACTTAGAGAAGTAATTAAGTTTTAAAAATAATTACCTTGTACTAAAA
This sequence comes from Molothrus ater, assembly GCF_012460135.2. Lineage (NCBI taxonomy): Eukaryota > Metazoa > Chordata > Aves > Passeriformes > Icteridae > Molothrus > Molothrus ater. Next base: position 105,463,056 of record NC_050478.2, on the reverse strand, counting down.
TACCTCAAAATTGAATATTATTTTAACAGATTACAGAATGAAAAAAGAAGAGGAAATCAGTAATATTAGAATGCAATATGAAAAGAGCATAAGCACTGAAAGAACTCTGAAGACGCAGGTACAACTTTTTATGCAATTTAATAGCAATTACTCTGCATTAACAGAAGTATTTCAGGTTTTTTGCTTTTGTGAACTAACTCTTAGTTCCTTTGAAATCAAGTTTATATTCACCATTATGTACAATGTGCATTGTTAAATTTACATTTGAAAGAACAAGTTTTGATGCTGTATACTTTTCAGTATTACTTCAGTTCTGAGTAAGGGCCATTCGTGTTGGTGAAGGGATTTTTTTTTTTTATCCTGTAACTAGAGGAACTGAGAAGTTTTTTATGAAACATGCTGTATATGTAATTTTTCTTACTGGTTCTCCTTTTTCTTAACAGGCTGTCAACAAACTGGCTGAGATAATGAATCGGAAAGATTTTAAAATAGACAGAAAGAAAGCTAACATGCAAGATTTGAGGAAGAAGGAGAAGGAAAACCGAAAGCTCCAATTAGAACTTAATCAAGAAAAAGAGAAATTCAATCAGATGGTTGTGAAATACCAAAAAGAGCTTAATGAAATGCAAGCGGTAAAATAATTTAATTTTTTAATCATGCTGTGGAATATATATACATGCACATATATATACATATATATGTGTATATTTGTATGTATAGGTATATATATATAGATGTAGATATAGATATGAGTTTTCTTTTCAAAATACTTGGCTGCCATGTTTTTGGTAACAGCAGTAACTATGTGTGTGTGTATATAAATACAGCAACTAGCAGAAGAATCTACGTACAGGAATGAACTCCAGATGCAGCTGGATAGTAAAGAGAGTGACATAGAACAACTACGAAGGAAAATCATGGACCTCCAGCAAGGAATGGATTCTACCAGTGTTGCCAGTCTTCCGACAGATGAAACAGATGGAAATCTTTCAGGTATGAGAAAAGCAGATTTGAACCACTTGGCTGTGTTGCATACACATAGTTCTGGAAGGTATTGTTTCAAACAATTACTTGTTATTGCTTCTTAAAGTCCTCTGGCTGTCTACTTCTGTATCACATCTCCACTTCCTTTCTTTCTTTGTTTCTTTTTTTCTGTTTTCATACCTAGGTTGCTTCTATTTAAGACTTAATTTTTTCTCACATCACACTTCCCACTGTATGGCTTGGTATTAGCATTGTTTATATGCACTTTTGAGGAAGGAGTATCTTTACATCTCTTGTTTTTCAAATACAGTGATTACAATGTGCAGTATTTGGTGAATAGAAGACAGGGCCAACACTTCCACAACATCATGATTATATTTTATATCTTGAATGCAAAATTGTCTTGATCTTATCTCTTCTTATTCAGTCATGTAGCACCTCTGTGACAACTGGCAGTAATTGCTGTTGTGAAAAATAATTGGAGAAATTTCCATAATAAATTTATGGTTGTATGGTACTCTGATTTAGCAGATGAAAATAAGAACATGTAATAAGGCATAGCCAGCCATTTCCATGTATCACTACCAGACACTGTACTTTGAGACCCACTGTTAGACTGGTTAGTTATTTACCTCTCCCCTTCCCCAGAGTTTGAAAAGTGTAATCAGTTAGTACTTCCACATGATCCACTTCTGTATCTCTCAATACAGGAAAAAAAAAAGTGCAATCAGGTGTGCTTGACAATTTCTGTACATCATAGCTAGGTATATCTTTTTTCTATATGCTTAAGTAATTTTTAGAATTCATTGTGAAATTTTTAATATAATTTTGATAAGTCTGAATATCATTGTAGAAAAATATTTTTAGACATACAAAACCAGAATAGTATTTTGGGTATTTTATGACTTCAGTGGATGAGTAGTCAGATAAAAGTACATAGAATAATTTTAGATGTGTCTTTTCCTGTTAATGCACTTCATGCTGCTCAATTGCCACATTCTAGAGTTTTTCCAGGAGTCTTAGAGTGATTGAAATTTCAGGTAGGTTATCAGTCTTAGTACATGTTTTGATGTAGTTACTCCTTTCTGTGTCTAGTTATGTTTCCTATCTCCCCCTAGTTATTTTTAGATTTTTATTTTTAGTTAATACTGTAATGAGTTTCATTTTAGAATAGATTCTTGTTCAGATAATAGTATAGTCTTTTTCTCCACAACTTCCATTTTGTTCAAGAAGCCTTTGCGTTCTGGAGTTTGATCTTGTAAATTGTCATTTTGTAAAGATTTTGTCTTTTGACAACATCTTCAAGGCAAACTCCCATTGGAAATTCTTAGAATTTTTAGATTGGTTAAGGAACATTTTTTTCTTAGCTGTCACCTGCTACGAATTCCTTCTGGTATTTCTGAAGTATCAGTACTTCTCAGGAATTTTTCTCATAGATTCTCATTTTCAGTGTATTCCACTTAACAGGAATAAAAAGGAAATCAGAGGGATTTTGCTTATTAAAGTGGATTTTTTTTCTCCCCTCAAATTACGAATTGGAATCAAGCCTTATTGTTTCTAAGTGTCTTGTAATTGAAGAAGATTGTAGCTCATAATTTTAGTAGAAAATTTCTGAACTCTCTTCAGTTGAGAGCTTTAGGGTTTTTTCCTACAGCAAAACAGACCAGATTTATTCTACTCAAAAGAGTAGTTTTGAACTTCCTCACTTCCCTTCTCAGCCATTTTCATTTGATGGCTGTTGTGTATTACATGGAAAACATAAATGCTTCCATCTGGCCGTAGATACCTTCCCTATTTTTTTCTTAAGGGCAGTAGTGTGTCAGTATGAACCCATTGTGTTCCAGATCTTGGATGGACTGTAGGAAAAACCTCTTTCTTTGTCTGCCTCAATAAGGAAGGTTATTTTCAGTTTTACCTCTGGAGATGTGTGCAGTCAGGCTTTTGGCTGCATAATCTATTGCTTCCATTTTGGGGCAGAAATTTCAGTCTGTACAAGATCTTTTCAAGTCAGCTGGTAATTCCCATTGTTAATTAGAACATGACAGTTCTGGTATTCTTGGGTGAGGTGTCTACTTGTTAGCCCTCAACTATTTCTTTTTTGCTAGCTTTTCAATTCTCTCTTTTTCGCCCTTTTTTCTACACGTGCCTCTGATTTTTACTACAGTTGTCCTGCTGGTTTGATACAGGTAGGACCTCTAATACATATTATTAGGACTTATCTAGATTTAGATCATGTCCCTACATGCTGCTTTGGTTTTGGTTTTGGTTTTTTTGACTGAGTTTCTGGGTTGATCAGGATCTGAATAAGAAGCAGTTTGGTAATTAAAGGAGATTAAGTGACATTAGTGTAGTCAAATTTCACACACTTGTCAAAGAGCTAAGCAGAGGGTGAAAAAGGAGTGCAGTAGCATTATAAAGATAACAAAGAACCCAGCCAGACTTCAGAATAGAAATAGCCCGTGCCACAGAAAGAGGAAATTATCCAGCACATAGGTTTTTTCCTGCCAACCAGGTAATTAGTGTACAAATCAGAAGGTGACATATTACAGCAGCTCATTTGCTATAGTTTTGTTGCATGATGTTGATTGTCTTCAACTGTGTGCCAAGTTCCCATCACTCCCACAGCTGAAACATGGCCATTCCTTCAGAGCACCTTGAATAGCATCTTGTTTTCAAGGGCTGGATGTGATGAGTGGTCAATAGCTGGTGTACCAGTTCTAAAGGCAAAGACTCTATTAAAAATTTTTTTAGCAAATAAATGATTGAATTTTATAATAAGTAATTATAGTATGATTTATTCATTTCCCTGTCAAAATAAAAACATCACCAGGGAAAAAATAAAGATACAAAATCACGAGGGAAAAAAATAAAGATACAAAATAATAGAAGCACGTATAAAAGAATGATTCCATGGTCATGATTCTGGCAATGGGCAGTTTTTGGTTTAATTGAGAAAAATTTTTGTACTTATAAAATTTTAAGGAAAAAAAAATCTCTATTTAGAAATAGACACAGAGAAATCACATGGTAACACACTTTACAGCTGCATTTCTCTTGGAGCTGTTTTCTGTTTGCCATTGGTTTAAATATTCCCTCCAATTTTGGTAGCTGCTTGGACAACTTATACTCTCCCAAGGTGGGGATTGCCCCCTTTACAAAATCCAGGCTATTCTCAGGCTCTTGCTCACTTACATGGGAAAGATTATGTGGATGAAATTTTTTCCTTGTATTCAATTCTAGGCATGTTTTGTAACTCTCACTCCTGATTATTGAATCAGATAGCAGCTCATATCTCAGTTGGTGTCCCCAGTGTTAACAGAGTCCTTGCTGAAACAACTGAGGTATTTGCTTTTAAATTATGCCTTTGGAATGATTCTTCCTCCTGGCTGGACTTTGGGAGTCTTTATACTTGCATGATTGTAAACAGAATTCTTTTTTGCCAAGACGGAACACAATCAGGAACGGAACATGAGGGTTTTTCTCCTAATTGTTACAGGGCACTTAACCTGTTGTGAATTGCTCCTTTTTATCTGATTGGCAAGATCATTTAAGCAATTGAGCTGCCCTACAGGTTTAGCTGCAGCACATAATATTTTACAGCATATGTTTTCATGTTTTGCACAAGGATAGGATGGAATAATAGATGTGTGGGGCACTTAAGCAGCAGTTTTATATAAGACTTCCTGAAGCAGCCTGAATAAACCTGAATAAACCCCAAAGAGAGATCCAGTCAGAAATCCTTGGTGCAATCCACATGAAATTATAGTAGGACAGTCTGCAAAAGGAAAAATCCAAATTGGAAGAATGGAAAGAATTAGCAAGATAGTATCTACAGGTTTTTGGTTGCTGTGGAAGACTCTTTAGGAGTAGGAATTCTTGAGCATTGGAAAGAGATGCTCTGCTGTTCCTGAAAGCACCCACATTACTTAGCTTCAGAGCAACAAAAAATCTCATAAACACATAGTCATGGTTGTCTTGTGTGATTTTATTGAAGTCTTACTGTTAGCACTCCTATCATACTGAATCCCTATGAATCCTGGTAGTCTGGATGCTAGCAATGAAGATGTTTGGAATAGAAATCTAAATTTAAAATATATTCAGAGAAAGCTACAAGATCTGTAGCCTTTATGGAATTCTTTCTTCATATCCTATTCAGATCCAGCTAACCAGATATTTTTGAGGTCTATCTTAGACTTTCTGGATTGCAAATATGAGGTATCAATTCTGGTGTTTTTTCCAAAATACAGGGGAGTTGTCAGGCAATAGTTTCGAGCCTATTTTTAAAGACAGGAATGGAAGATTCTTCTTTTAAGTCTAGATAGCCCATATTTTCTTAATTACTTAATCAGAACACTCATAAATATTAGTCTTCTGGATCAAATATTTGTGAAATGGCCAGATGAGCATTTGCAGTTATGCTAAGTCTGTCAAGAGAAATGAAAATGCACTATAAATATTACTTGAGAGGAACCTTTGTGGTGAGGTTGGAATGAAGGAGCTCATCTACCCTTTCAAGAGTACATTTGGTTCCAAACAAATTTTAGCTTTGTTGAAAAGATGGTTAGAAACTGTTACTTTCAACTGCAAGATGTTATTCACAGCTCAGAAATCATCTCTTATTAAAATAGAATTTGCTCCCTAAAATAGATTTGTTGTAGACAGAAAAGAATGTCGACAGATTCATTTGAAATACCTCATTTACTCCCTACTTCTTTTAAAATTGTTTCCAGAACATGCTGAAGTAGAAGGAAACCTAGAAAAACTTATACTGTGCCTATAAGCATCTTGTAAAATTTATCATCATTGGATCTTTCCAGATTTTCATATGCCACTATTTCAACAGAAGCTTTCTTTTCTTTTTTTTAACAAGTCATCCTTCCTATATTCCTTTTGAACGACAGTTTTCCATACTTTGTTTTTTTTTAGCAATTCATCACTTTGTTTTGCAATGAAAACCTGAGTTCTAGGATGTTTCTATAATTTCTAAAAATGGAAGAATCTTCTCTTAATGTAAAAATTAATCAAAGTATTCAAAACAAGATAAACATATCTGTGAGGCCTGTAGACATGAAGGAAATAGGTTTTCTTTTCCAAAGCTACTGAATATCAATAACTGGGGAGAGTCTGGGATAGCAGAAGGGGTAGGGTTGGGGGGTGTGGGGCCCCTTACCCCCCAGTCCCCACAGTTGTTATGCAGATGTGAGAAGGCAGGGAAGTACAAATTTCCTTCATTTTTCTGGGAAGTTTTCTTACAGGAATGAGTTCTGCTAACATGCTTTTATTACAGTTGGTATCAGTACTTCAGTGGCCCTCTAGCATTTTGAAGCTATTCTCTGTGGAGAAATGATGGGAAATGATTCCATATGCCTAAGTGTAGTACATTTCTAAATATTGCCTGCTGTAAGGCGAATGTGGGAAGGGCTTTTACATGCCTAATTATAATGCCTTGCTAGGCTGTCAGTCCCATTGTAATTCTATATAGCTAAGCATATGGACAGTAACTTTCATACATTTGAATGCATTTCAGAACTTGCTGGGGTACACCTCACATAGAGTAATTCCTGAAGGACAAAAGGAACCAGTTGCTCCTCAGGACATAAATAGTTGCGGAGAATGTTTCAGAAAATTTTAACTTAAACTTCTTGAAGTTTTCAATGCTACTATTACCTTGCTTCATAATTTTAAATTTTAGAAGCCACTCTCAGTTAGCTGGAAGGGTTTTCTAAATCAACAGTCCACATTAGGCAGATTGCTGATTTTCCTGTGGCCCTTTTTTGTATCATGCTAAATTATTTCAGTAGTTTAATGGTGGGAAAATAGGGTACTACATTTCTCTTTGGATAATTTTTCACTGAAAATTTGAGTAAAACACTTGTCTCTTATTCTTTATATCTAGTTGATTCTTCCTGCATTCCTTATTTAATTATCTCCTATGCTTATCTTCTGTGAGTAATGGGACACCCATGTAGCTTTGCTTGCTCTTGTGCTCTCTCTCCTTTTTTTGTTTCCTGTGGAAAATGTGGATCTGATTTATTTTACTTCCTGCATCTTCCTGCTGAGTATTTTCATACAGCCCCTCTGAATGTTAAATTATGTTTACATTGAAAATCTCCTAATTTAAACTGTAATATATTTTCAAAGCAAAGTCTTTCCTGCCTGGCTCTTTGCAAACTATTTACATACAGTGTTAGATGTTGGCATCAAGGAAAACAGCTTTACTTTTATTGTGCAGTAACTGTGTAATCAGATGTTGGCTTGTGATGAAGCATGAATTAAATGCTTATATCTTCATTTTATTTAGCTGTGCTTTTTATTCTGCATTGCTGAATAGGTAATTGCCCATTACTGCATGTAGTACATCTTCCTTTCTAGTAGTAGTTTGCTTTTGTGCTATTCTGCTTTATTATTATAAATACACAAAATTATTAAATATGCATTTCTTAAAACCAGAATCAAGACTTGAAGGTTGGCTTTCAGTACCAAACAAAGGAAATATAAGGCGGCATGGCTGGAAGAAACAGGTACAGATGCCTTTTTTTCTTTCTTCCTCAGTTTCCTTGGAAAAGTTTCTAGGCATGTGGTGAATTGGTTTTACAACTTGTATTTAAGAAACAAACAAAATAATTAAGAGTAATTTAGTGTATGTACATTATTGAAGAAAAAAAACCCCAAGAAAATTCAAGTTCAGTATGAAACCTTTAGTAATGACATTGTGCAAATTTGCAAGAGGGGAGGAACTGCTTTACAGTGAGCATCTTGGAACCATTAAAAATCACGTTTCTTCTTTAAGTAAGCATCTTTATATTTCTGTTACTGAAAAAGAACCTCTTTGTGCAACTTGGCAGCACACAGTAGGGATTACCACACTTAAATGTTCTGAAGGTCATGGAAGAGTGCATCACACTCTAACTTGCTACATACCATTTCCAAGGATGTTTCTGTCTCCCTTACCTTTAAAATGATAGGTTTCTCTTAAAAATAACTGATTTACTCTCAGAAATGGGATCTCTGTGACAGAATTCCCATTCCAAGCAAAGCAATCTTGTTGTGCCTCTGCAAAGGTTATGATCTGTTTCTTTGAAACTTCCAATATTCAAATTGAGATACTTAAAACCAGTTTCTGATTATCTTTTCTGGCTTTTCAGTTCCACCCCTTTTATCATCTTTTAGAACAACTAAATACAAAAGTGAACATGGTCTCTAGAATTTTTTTTTTCAATTTTAAAAGCTAATTGTATTAAACAGTTTTTTTTCCTTCATCTTCTTTATATTCAAAGACTGCAACTGGGAACTACTGAGTTATTAATCACACTTTTGAAGTAACTTTCTAATTCTTGTTGAAAGGTATTTCTTAAATGCTTCTATTTATATTCACATTCTACAACAGCTGGAAATGATTCCTATAAAATTTAAAGGAGAAGGGATTCATTCCTGTCAGAGAAGCACTTGAGGGTTTGTATTGAGTCTTTAGCTGCTGTGCTCCTTCTTTGAAGTACTGCTATTTTCAGTGGGCTTCCATGGCCTTCTTTATACACTCCAAGTGTTGGAGTTCCAGACCTGCCTATTTTTACATCAATATCAGACCTTGGTGATTTGTCTGTAAGTTAAAACCACGGCCTATTCTGGCTTGCTGGGAGTGAGTGATAAGTTCTGCCCTATTTCAACTAATGGCTAGTCACCTTCCCCCCACCCCTTCAAGTAAGGGAGGAACAAAAGCAGAATTAATGGCTTAACAGTTTACTAAAAGCACAAAGCAGGACTAAGACAAGCACAATAAAACCAGCAATATTAATAGCAAAAGTATACAGAAAGAGAAGGTGCTTTTTCCCACAAAAAAGGTGTTCACCACCAGGAACAAAACCAAATGGCAAATGCTTCCTGTAGATCTGTTTGATTGCTAAGGCTGCTTGAGTCCTCTTGTTATAGAATTGACAGTGCCTGGCAAAAATCAGGTAGCTTTGTTCTGTTCTGAATTATGTAAAATACTGTGTCATTTTCTGTCAGAATGCTTCTAAGTACCCTTCTGTGGTTGTTTTGTAAAAATGTAGATTATTTTTGCATTCTCTGAGAAATGAAATTTTAAACTCCTGATAAATGCAGCTTCTCCAGTGAAAGACTATCAGAATTTCTTCAGGCATGCCCAGTATAGGCATATTTACTTGCCTCAAGATATTTTAGGCAGTTAATCCATTCCTTTCCAACACTTCCGTAGTTTGAATGTGCTCACACTTTGGAGGAATTTGAGCTGCAGATGGATGGCTCAGTCATGAAATAAATTGTACTGATAAGGTTCCTTACCTAGCTGAGGCTCATATCAGTGAGACACAGTAGTGAGGGACTGTGTTCACTCACATGTGCATTCTGTTGCCTGAACTGAACTGCACTTGTTTCAGCTGCTCTTGTAGCTGAAACAAGCTGGCAGGTGGTCAGCCTCCTCAGGTGCTTCTCTTCCTAATTCTCCTGCAGTTTGTTTTGTGAAAGTGAGAGGTATATGCAACCTCAAATATAGGCATGCCCAGATTAAATTAAAGGAAAAGCAAAATCATATTACAAGTGTAATTGGATTGATGCCTGAGTTGTTGCAACTTGAGCTGCTGCATTTCTGTCTCAAATGTCAGTAGTACTGATGTTTTTGCCTGGTGCTCTTTGACTTATTTAGCTTAATTTAGAAGGGGGTGAGTGTGGAAAACTTACTTGAGAATAAACACTTGTTACACCTAAAGCTAGCACTGAAATGAATTACCCTTATTTTTATCTGGAGCTTCATTTCATCCCCAGTGAAGGTGATAAAATATCCTTCAAAAACCATTGTAGAACAGAACTACTGTCAGAATATTTTTTATATGTTCACAACAGGATATTGACGCTGTTGTACATAACTTTTTTTGGTGAGGTTAAGTTGTTCTTTCACCAAGGCTTATCTATAGTGTGATAATTGAATTCCTTTACAGCCAGAATTTGCATTTGTGATAGTTGTCATCTGAAGGGCTTGCTCTTATCTCTTAAAGGCGAAGGTGCACACTTCAAAGATGAAAAAGGCATTAGTTTTTATTGGAATGGATAAAGGAATTGAAGTACAGTCTTTTTCTTCAATGGGGAAAAAATCACAAGAGGTTCACACTTAGTACTTACTCAAGCTGAACAGGCTTTCTATTAAGGCGCTGTGACAAAATGCCCTTTCATGGCTTTTTTTAGATGCATTTCAGTAATTGAGAGTTACAACTGTAGCTCACACCTTGCACAGCACATTTTAAAAATGCTATTGTATAAACTTAAGGTGACTTTCATACTCAGGTTTTGAGGTCAGCTTCAAGTGCTATGTAAAATGAGGTTGAAACCTCCCTTTGTAGAAGGAGTAGACATTTATTCAAATTACCATCCAGTTACCTGCCAGTACTTGGATTCAAGATGAACTATTGGTGCATTCACTCTCATGCTTTTCTGTCCTTCTGGGTTATATTTTATGTGAATCTGGAGATCAGTGTAGACAGAGCTGCCAGTTTCTCTCCTTTTAATCCTCCTTAGTATCTTATATCTTACAGTTCCTTCTAGAACATTTCAAACTGCAGGGGAGGGAACAGCCACAGCTGTCACTGAGCTTATGCTTCTGGAGAGTTCCAGCAAAGATGTCAGACTAGCAACTCCCAGTGAAGAGCAGTAGGCAGTGAATTCCAGTCTTGAACTTACTGGGACGGGCTTAGGTTAGAGGTGTTTGTTCTTCACTATCTCAGTGTATTCATGGGTACCAGACCTCTGTTTCTGCTGATTCATTTGGGCCCTTTATTTTACCAGTCCATTAAATTGGGAGTGTAGGAAATAGCAGGAGCCATGGGACTCTGTTTTAGCCTACCAGCAGTTTGGTGTGAAGTACTAGTGAGTCCTGCAGGCCTGTAGAACTAGAGAAGGTTTTTACAACATTATCTATAAGTGATAATTTTTCCTTCATATCACTCAGTGATACAGTAAATTTCCTAGTGGCCTGCCAGTAGCAACTGAAATTTGTGACTTTGTGTACAGATGGACTTGTAGAGTCATCACAGGCATTTTAGAGTGATCCAGGGACAACACAGTCACTGCAACTGTAGCACTGCACAACTGTCTGTAATGTAGCTGCCTTCAGGATGATTTGAGTATCTCCTGATATTAATTTGAAGCCTTTCATTTACTCTGGCTTTTTATGTGCATGTGGGAGTATATTAGGATAAATAATTGCTTTTTAAAATGTGATTTCAGCTGTTTTACCCTTTCTTTCCACAGTATGTGGTGGTGAGCAGTAAAAAGATACTGTTCTACAATGATGAAAAAGACAAGGACCAGTCTAATCCATCTATGGTACTAGATATAGAGTAAGTAAAGTCATTGTTAGTTTTGGATACAAATTGACAAAAGAGTGTTGTGTGTGAAATAGCAGATAGAAAATCCAGAAGCTTGAAATAAAAATTCCATAAATAATTTTTAATTTCCCATACTAGTTGGAAAATGTCTGTCTGTATTTTAGTGTACCATTAACAGAACTTTGACAGTACTTGCTCTTTGTCCTATGATTGCTATAAGTTGGATAAAAAGAGAAAGGATCATTGCTGTTCTAGTCCAAAGCATTTCTAATTTTTCCAGCTGTTTTCTGTTTAAAGTGGTAAAATATATTAATTGTGGTTCCCTTACATTGGTTATCCATGAGGAAAATTGTATCAAATATCACTGAAGCCCCTCACTGGTACATGACTGTGATGTTTGAACAGCTGATTGACATTATGGGATCTTACAGAATGGTAATTGAAAAAAGTTTTAGAATTCATGAATAGATGTATCAGGGGCTACAGTGGTCTGGAAGGACTCTCAAACTCAGGAAGTGTTTCAGCTGCCAATTGCTCATAACCAGGAAAAGAGTTATTTTTTTCTTAGAACTGTTTCGTACTCTGTTTTCATAAACATCTGCTATAGCCACTGTTGAAAACAGGATCTTGGGAGAGGTGATCTGAGAGTCTTGACTCACATGATGTTTGTTCCAATTTAAATAGTTTTTTCAACAGCTGGTGCCCCAGATTTCCTTTTGTGATGTTTTGGCATAGATTGTTCATCAACGTGATTTAGTAAAAAAAACTACTGGATAGTATTCTACTTAATATGGTTACTTTCATCCAGGTTTTCACAATTTTTTTCTAGCAATAATGTTAGCCTTCCTAGTGTTTTGAGGAAGTATTTTAATGCCTTTATCTTAAGTAAATTTACTGTGATGGATCTTGAATCCATTGTAAGATAACCCTGTTTCCATGCTGTGAAGTATTTTGATCTTATGTGGGTAGACAAAATCTGTATGGTTTATGAATTAGTTCCCAAAATCATACTGCAGTGTTGAAGTAGGTCGTGTTGCTTGCATAATTCTGAGAACTTCAAAGCAGTTTGATAATTGTTCTGAACCATACATAACTTTTTAGCATTTTCTGATTCATGTTTCTTCTAATCTAGTAAGCTGTTTCATGTCCGGCCTGTAACTCAAGGAGATGTATATAGAGCTGAAACTGAAGAAATTCCTAAAATATTCCAGGTAAAAAGATAGATATTCTCCTGTCTATTTAACTCTCTTGAAAAAGTGGTGGCTTCTTTGAAGAGGATATAAAAGTACTTAGTGCTTGAACAGTAACACAGCAGTGTTCTTTTTCAGATTCTCTATGCTAATGAGGGGGAATGCAGGAAGGATTTGGAGGTAGAACCAGTACAGCCGGCAGAGAAGACAAATTTTCTAAATCACAAAGGCCATGAATTTATTCCCACGTTATACCACTTCCCAGCCAACTGTGAGGCCTGTGCCAAACCACTCTGGCATGTCTTTAAGCCCCCTGCTGCCCTAGAATGTCGAAGATGCCATGTGAAGTGCCACAGAGACCACTTGGATAAAAAGGAGGAATTAATTGCACCATGCAAAGGTATACTCATGGTTTTTTTCTGTTCTGTATTCTCCATGTGGTTAAGCCAAACCTGCTGAACTACTGGAGGTGAATAAAAGCGCTTCAGTTTAAATTTAAACTTAAAACTGAAGTTCCGTGATTTTAGATGTGGAAGTTGCAATTAAAGCAATAGGCTGTTACAGTGTTTATGAACAGGCAGCTGCGGCAAACCTCTGTAGGGAGGTCTGTGGTATACCTGATGGAGCTCTGCTGATGGCCCTAAGAGCACAAGGTTCCCTAGAGGTTTGTGCCCAAGTACTGGGCAGCTCCTTGGTGCCCTCACCATTCCCTCTGCACTTATACCTGACCCATACTAGGGACAATTGCAGTGGCTGCATCAGCAAGCTCTGCTGAGATGCTGAGACCTTGCAGAGGGGTTCTTCAGCCACCTCATAGACAGGAGGAAAAGTTTCTCCTCTGTGCTGCTGTGAAGTGGAGCATTCAGGGTTATGTACTCTGGAACTCGCCCATAAGGCACCCACACAACTTCCCAGCTTATTAAAATTGTAATTAGTGTAAGTTTCTCATTTCTCAAATGTTCATGTTAGACTCAAGAATCTCAATGCAGAATGACAAATCGTGAAAAACATTATGTTCATAATCCTCCCTGCTGTTTGTTGTCTTCCAAAAATATATAAACAAATCCAATATAAGAATGTATATAGATGCCATTGTTCCTTCCAGTGGCACAGTTGGTGTGTCATAACTGTTACTTTGATAAGGAGCCTGGGTTTTCACTGAATCATCTTCCTCCTTTTTCCTTGTAGTGAGTTATGATGTAACTTCAGCAAGAGATATGCTCTTGTTGGCATCCTGTCAAGATGAACAGAAGAAGTGGGTGACACATTTAGTAAAGAAGATCCCTAAGACACCACCATCTTCTTTTGTTCGTGCTTCTCCTAGAACTTTGTCTACAAGATCCTCAGCAAACCAGTCATTCCGAAAAGTTGTTAAAAATACTTCTGGAAAAACTAGGTGAGAAATAAGCTACAAAAACTACAGAATTTCTTAGCTAAACCCCCCTCAGTTTATAAATCCTATTCCATGTGAAATTGTAAAATAACTCCACAGTTATGGCTGCTAAAGTGCTGATCTAAATCTTTGCTCAAATCTCAAAGGAAGGAGCAGAATTCTTCTGTTATGGTAAATTTATCAGTTCTTCACATTTGGAAAGGCACCATGGAGGTGGTACCTGGCCTGCCAGTGTATGGCAGAGAGCTGCTTGCATTTTTTTCCTGTTCAAGGCTCAGTGGATATGGCAGTAATGGTATTTAGCAGCAAGGGTGGTCCACAGTCATCCCATCCATGGATTGACTCAGAGCTTGTGTATGCTAGAAGTCTTCTGCAAATGGGGCTAAAATGAGAAACTTATAGATTCTGTCTGTTGTTAGGCCAATTCTTCTGTTGTCAGGCCAGTTAAGTATTAATTCCGTTCTTCCTCTCTGCTTACCCATTCCCAGTTGTCTTCTGTGCCAGCAGTTGGTTTTGTAAACTATTTGTGACCTTATGCATTAACCAGGACATGATGTAAAATACACTTTTATAATGCTTAGGTTGCTGTAATCTGATTTTAATCTTTATTAGCTTCCTGATACAGTGTGTGTGGTTTTTCTCCCCAAATAACCAAATGAATTGACAGTATAGAGTAGAAACTAGTGTCTCAGTAAGGAAAGAGTCTTCCCAGATTGGCAGGGCTACCAAACATTCCTGGCATGAAATGCAATGAAAGCAGACCTTTATTATATGTTATATTATTATATAATATGTTATATTATTATATAAGGAGACATGGGGTGTATCATGAAACATCCTCCTTGGAGGGAACAGATGAGAAAAAATATGAAAGACAAAAGGGGCATTGATTTTCTTGTCCTCAAGATTTCTATCCTAAAACATAAGTGATGATAGATAGTTTGGGTGGGAAGGGACCTTAAAGATCATCTAGTTCCAACCCACTCTGCCAGGGTGGATCAGGTTGCTCAGGGCCCCATCCAGCCTGGCCTTGAACATTCCTAGGGATCATAATTTTGAGATCATAATATATTCAGTGAAGGCCTTCAAGATAATCCCATACTTCTTTATTTCACATTTGGATATTTAGAGTTGCAGACCTTCTCTCCCAAAACCTCTTTGAATTGCATTCTGAGTATGCTCTCTATTTTATCCTTGCAAGGTCCTCTGGTAGCTGTAATAACCAGCTTTCATACATACTCTTTTGGGAGAAAAATCAATTTTCTTAAATCAATTAATTGATTATTTTTCACTCTGTCTTAAAAGAGGTGCTGGATTGGAGTTGCCTTTAGCAAGAATAAGTCTGCAGCTAATCTGCTATAGAAGGAACAGATTTGGATATTTGAAAGTTTACAGTGACTCTTAAAGGAATGGGTATGTTTGGGGACATCACTTACCCAGACTATTGCTGTTATTAATCCTGTTAGCATTGTCCTGTTGAGAGTGCTACAGAATCACAGAAATGCACAAGTAGGGAATGGAACTTCTTTAAAAAGTGAGAAGCACCATTATTAAAGCTGTGTTTTTAGGATCCTAAAGATACAATGAGTCTAATAGCTCACCAGCACCAGAAGGAGGACAGCTGCACATTCCTGAGCTTTATCTTGTGTCAGTTCATGCTTCACAGATTACCAGAGTGAGCTGATCTATTTTTCAGCAGAAAATTAATCCAGGAATGTTTTGCCTAAAGGAAAGCCAAAAAACCCAAAGCATGACAACAATAGCAATCCAACCCTAACTCCACAAAAGAAAAGCTTGTGATTTTTTGTTGGGTTCAGAAGTTACAGAGGTCTGGGGGAGAGCCTCAAGAACGAAAGGAGAAAGGATGATGGTGATGGTCTTGCACAAGTGGATGTCAGGTCAGATCAGCTCTTCCAAATAGTGCAGCCTTGTGTTTTTTCCAGCTGCCCTGGTGTACAACCTCTGCTCACACCTTTCTCCATCACCCAAGGAGATCTTCCAAGTTCTTAGGAAGAAATAAAGCTCTTAGGTTTTCTGTTAGTTCAGAAGTTATTACCTGCATGGTATCTTATCTCTTTACCTTCTTGAATTTATCTGACAAGCTGTGACATGAATCAAACAGTTAACATTTACATTACTCTTCTAGACTGACCCCAAATCCATCAGTGAACTTGATGACATAACTGATGTCTTCCTTCTTGATGATATCAAATACTGACAGAGCTTCTAGAACATGTAATTAATTACAAGAAACTCTGTTTTAATGCTGCATATTGTAGTCACTGTGGAGAAAGAGTCCTATTGAGCATAAGCCATTTAGAGAGGCACAGCACTTGAGCAGCAGAGGTGCTGGGTATGTGTGTGCTCCTGCCTGTTGTGGTGCCTGGAGATGTCTGCAGGAGGCAGGTGGGGCCCTTGGAGGAGCTCCCTGGGTGTCTTTGTGACGCTCTGTCCCCATCAGACTGCTGGCACTGGGTTGACTGGAGTGCAGTGGGGCCTGCATGGCAGCTGCAGAGCAATGAGAGCCAACAATGAAAAGATTCAGAGTTCCACTGAGCAAAGAAGCATTAGAAAAAGGCCAGGCTGGAACTCTTCATTCTGGCAGTTACACTGGGGACATTTTTGTGGTTTTCTCAGACAACCTTTTTGTGAGTTGTATCTGTGAACTAGACAAGTACTGCTCTGATGGACTGTGCCCAGCCTGTGCCCTGATACCACTTCATATTCTGTCCTGTGTGTTTAAAAAGAAGAGGTGATGGATGTATTTTAGGAAAATTCACTTCTAATGTACCAATATTTAAATTTGGCTTATTAAATAAATTCAAAGTGTAGCTTATATACTGAACAGTTAACTCGTAGCTCAGCACAGTAGCTGAGCTCATTTGACAGCCTGTTGCTACCTAAAGGGGAGGATTTTCCCTCTCTGTCTTCTTTTCCTTCTTTTCTGTCCTTGGATCCTAGATAAGTATTCAAAATGATCCATTTTGGACCCTTCCACGAAGGTACACAATTCAGTTTCCTGACTGTCAAAAAAATGTAGACTAATTGTGCCAAGCTAGTGAGTAGATCAGTGCACTGAGAAGTGCAGTGATGGCCAAAGCTCAGGACAGGTAAGTTGGAGGATGCTCTGCTGGGGTCAGGGAGGTGATAAGGCAGAGGAACACCAGGCTTTTTTCCTCTCAGGAGGCAGTCAGTTATTGGATCAATGGACTCATGCATCCTGCAGTTCTCCTCCTCCCTCACCACTTTACCTAGGTGTGGGAATAAGAGAAGCAGTTATGGTTTTTTATGGGATATACATATCTGGGTTTTACTGAGTATCTGAAAATTGTTCTCTTGTCAGACAGTATAGCAGAACTTGCCCTCGGTGATGGAGTCCTACCATGTAAGCAGGCATTAACTGTTTTGTTGAATGGATACAGATTGAACACATGCTTGAAGACCTTTCAGTACATTTCATTCAGGGTCTGACCCACCTTTCTTTGCAGTCAGTAGGCAGTGCTTCCTTGACTTCATGGAGAGGTGTCTCAGACCCATTGAAAGGAGCTTTGCATATAAAAGTTCATCCTAAGTTCTATTCCTCATTTTAAGAACTTATCACTAATGACAGTGAATCAGAACTTCACGATGAACTTGCTGGCATTTGCAGTACTGCTTCAAGATCAGAACCTACACTGTATAGCTTCCAGTCTGCTGATTTATTCACATTGTATTAGCACAGCTGAGATCTTTTGTTTTAATACAGTTGGACTTGGGCACTTAGTCAATTTAATGCATGTTTGAAGAGGAAAACAACCAACCAGCAAAATTCCTGTGCATCAGATGAGCTCTGCAACTGCATGTGCGTGCTCCTAGCCTAGAGAGCCTTTTCTTGTCCTGCAAGTGAAAGAGGGTCACCTTGCATTTGCCATGAATACACCCATGATTGTTGACTCTTAATTGCTTACTTGTAAAGCTGCAGTAATACTATCGTCTGTCTGATCTCTGTGTTTGCTTAATGTTGTTTGAAACTGAGAACAGTTTGTGGAAGATGATGTAGGTTATGATAGCATTGTACCTTGTCAATTGAAAAAAAATTCTGTTAAAATCAAGTATTTTCTTCACTGAGGCTCTTGGCAAACATGCACTAGTGTTACAAAGCTAATTTTTATATTTGTTATTAATTGTCTGTTTTCTTTTTTGTTCCAGCTAACCACATGTACAGTGCTTAATGGAACCTCATGGGATGCAGTCAGAGAAACAGGGCTTTTTTTAACCACACAGAGCAGTGCAGACGGGCTGTTGTTCCTTTCAACATAACTATCACAGGCTTCAGGGTTAAGATTGCTATTACTGTCTCCTCCTTGCTTTGGCACAAAAGCACGCTGAGGGTGTTTAATTGCGGGTTTGCCTCAAGGTAGATTAGATTAATTATTACTGTGTAATGCAAGTTAAAGCAAATAAAGCTTAGCTAGGTATATAAAAAAGGTGCTGCCTTTTGGATTTTTTCAAAAAAGCCTGTCAGTCACAATGAAATGCAGCCAACTTTCTTCGTACCAGTGAAAGAAAAAGACTGTTGACCCTGTGAAGGGGATATTTATGTCAAGATGAGCATATGAAATGGAGTAGAAGAGGAAGGTTTCTCAGTGAGAAGGACTGCAATTGCTTTCAAGACTCTTAAGTTGTGCTCTTGAAGACTGCAGAACTAGCTTAAAATGAAGCCTTATCACTTGAACTTCAGTGCCTTCACTGCAGAGTTCTTTACAGCCTTAATGCTAACCACCAATATGGAATGGATCAAAGTGTTAAATATTTTGCATTATGCTTTACAAAATACTGATGCAGCAGGTTTGTAAAGGGGGGAAAAACAAGCAATTGCCTTTAATCTATGCATTTTTGCCAAGCCATACCGAATTATTTTATTGTTAGAGGCATTAGAAACTAACAGTAAAAAGAACCACCGAGTTTGGAAGCATATTTTGGGGTACATCATTTCTATTACTGTATAATGTATTGCCTTACAATTTTAAGTGATAACGTACATTAAGTTAACAAACATTTAAGAATTATATGCACTGTTTGAACTGTAAATTATTCTTAGAACACTTTTACTTGGTTTTACATTGTTCTTTTAGTGCCTTAATTTGAGATAATTGTATTATTGCCATGTCGATAAATGTAGAAACCTAAAACTAAACAAAAGAAACCTCTAAAAAGCTATTGCATATCAGTAGTTTTTACTGAACTTTAATTGGTTGAAGTATTGTAGATGCTAGATACATTTCTAAATTAAGTACAATCTTTGAGTGAGAATTCCTCTTACAAAGAAAGACTGATTCTTGTTCATAAGCCAAGAGATGAGTAGGCAATGCAGAAAAAAAAAAAAAGACAAAAAAGCTCTGGGTGAAATTCAGGAATTTCAGTAAATGCTGTCAGACTCTTGCTTTGTAGCAGGAATACATTCATGGTATGGGCAGTATGGTTTTATTTTATTTTATTTCTTAACCAAATACCTCCTCAATAATTTATATGGCTTTGCAGTTGTGTATTAAATAAGAAGCACTGGAAAACTGATTCGTCCTTAGGACGATTTGCATGTTTCAAGTGGTATTGAAAGCCGCACTGATGGATATGTAATAATAAACATATCTGTTATTAATATGGTAATGACTCTGTGCTCATTTAATGAGAAATAAAGTAATTTATGGAAAGACCCATTTGAAAATGACTGGCATGGTGTTTTCTCCTGACTGCAGCTTATACATCTTTCTAAGCATTCAGACATTGCAACAGTTTCCAAGTACAAGGTGCATTTGCATCATAATGCCCAGGGCATTCTGGAAGGTTTTGTTTTTTTCTTTTACTATTCCTCATGAATAAGTAAATACCATATTATATGTTTTAATTTCCTTATTCTCATGGCCTGCTGTAGTAGCCTAATTTGTGTTTATTATTCAACCACCACCCTGAGCTGGCCTTGTCATTGCTTCATCCTTCATGATGCAGGTTTGGAGTTTCAGAAATTCCACTTATTTGTGGGAGGGAACACGGTTCAAAAGACAGGGCAGTTTTTGTTGGTGGGGGTTTTGGGATTAGGCTTGTTTGGGCTTTTTTGGAACAGCCATGTACATCCCATGAAGCTAGCTGTCCATAAATCTCCCTGGGGAATCCACCAAGGCCTGCAGAACAATAGAGCAGTAAGGCCAAATTACATGTGAATCATTGTACGTCCTTTGAAGGTCACAGAGCGGGGAAGTACAGATAAATAGAAGCCATTGATGTAACTTCAGCAAGTTCCTCTGTGTTGAGCTTGCTGTATCTGAAATGTCAGCAATATCAAAGCTGTGGCTGGAGCACACTGAAGACAGCCTTCCAGATCACCAGTCACATTGACAGTGAGCTTGTCAAGCAATATAAGGGATAACTGGGACCTGCTTTAATCTCCTGTCACATACTGGGGAGGGAAAAATATAGTTAGATGATCAAACATATCTTACTTAAATATGTATATTATAATAGGAAATTTGGAGCAGCTGGAAAGGCCTGTGGTCTCTCCAGACTCAGATTAGGTTGTGGATTGCTTTTCTGCTTTCCTTTATGTGTAACTGGTTACCTCTGCAGGCTC
Organism: Molothrus ater; assembly: GCF_012460135.2. Classification (NCBI taxonomy): domain Eukaryota; kingdom Metazoa; phylum Chordata; class Aves; order Passeriformes; family Icteridae; genus Molothrus; species Molothrus ater. Next base: position 105,442,551 of record NC_050478.2, on the reverse strand, counting down.
AAAACCTTTTGCTTGAGTAATTTATTAATAAATAGTAGTATCGTGTAACTTCATATTTCATGAATCTGAAAAATAGCATAAGCCCTGTTATGAATAACTAGTGACTAGTGAGAAGAGGGGTTGTGGAAAAATGGTTTTTGCTCTACAGACTGGCACCTACTGTCATTTCCAGTGTTTTAGTAATGCTGAAGTTCTGCAGTTTTTTGTTTTTTGGTTTTTTTTTTTTAATGCTGATTTTGTTTGAGAAAACAGCAGCAGACATAATGAAGTGTAAAATTACATTGACTTGTGTGTCTGGGATAAATTGCAACTAAAATGCTGTAATAATAAAGTCTAGACGTGCAAATTACAGTTTGTGTGTTCTGGTACACTGATGTTGGCACTTGTTTACTGTAAGCAAGGTGCCTATCTACAGGAATAGCTACACTTTGAATAAAAAAAGCAGCCAAATGTCTCTACTGTTAGGAAATGTAATGCTTACAATCTCAACTGAAAGTCATCAAGATAGCTGAAACATGTAAGCTGTAAAGAGCCAGCATAAATCACCATGACTGCCTTTCTGCTGGTGAAGCTGTAATTTTACAAGCTGCTTGAGAAATCAAAAAGTTCAGATTCTTACATGATTATTTTTGTTGTTGTTGTTGATTTGCCTTCACCTTTTAATTTTTTTATGACTGTATTAGGTTCACTGACATTAGCAGAATGCAAAAAATCTGATTCTCTCTTCAAGCCTCCCTATTCCTGCTGAAGGCAACGGGAAAGAAAATGGAAAGAGTAGCTAACTGTAGCTAAACAGCCTGGTAATAAAAAAATAGGGCCTCCTCCACAGGTGGGATTTTCCTACAGCAGCCACTGAGGCTGTAGCCAGAAGCAAACTGGGAATTATGCAGCAAGAGGAGGGGGTAGCAGCTCAGCTTCCCTCTGAGCTTGTGAACTCTGCTGGGATTTTTCTAATGTATTTTAAAAAATGCAGGTAGAGTTTCGTTCTTGTTCCTTCCCCTGGATGTATACTTGTGACTCAGAATGTAAAACGTTTGAAAACTGCTGAAATGGAAGATTTAACACAAAAATGGAAGGGGGGGGGGGGGAGTGTTGGTACTCTAAACATCTCCTGGATTGCTACATTTTCTTTACTGAAGATACACAGAAGATACACTGGAGTGTGGCTGCCTCATCCCCAAGGCCTGGTTGGATGGGGCCCTGGGCAACATGATCTAGTAAATGGCATCCCTGCCCATGGTCCCTTCCAACCCAGACCATTCTGTGGTAGACAGGTTCCCAAGAAGATGATGCTCCCCACAGAAAACAAAACATACGTTAATACATGCACCTGCCAATACATTGAATGAGGGTAACTCATCTTCAGAGAAACAAGAAATGTAAATGCAGTATTTTAAGTCCTGAGTGTCTGTTATTTGAAGTGAATCTTTGTTCTGTCCCAGGCATCACACAAGTGCCTAAAGCATCTGTGACCCCTTGACCCCTTGTCAAGGGGTTTGGTTTCCTTCCCCACACCTCCTGCTGGATGGCAGCACCTGCTTGTACTGAGGGTTCACCTACCACTTGTGCTCCTTGGAACTGGGCCACAGGAGCTTCCACAGCATAAAAAACCTTTTCTAAACAGATCTGGACTTGCTCTGAGCCATCCTCCAGCACTCATAAATCCTGCCAGGCCTGTTGGCCGACGTGCACTACAGTGCTGATGACACAGCCCCAGCTTTTGGATCCAAGCTGGCCTGTATCCAACCAGCTCAGGATGGGAAGGAGCCCTGCTCAGATGGCCCTGTCACAGGCCACGGGGACACAGCCAGGGCAAGCACTTCTGGTGTCCCCCACCCAAGGTTGCCCTAGGGCCTGCCTTGAAAAGATGCATTTAATAATGTTCAACCCAATCTTTTACTATTTGAATGCCATCAGGTTCATATTTATACATCAGGCTGTACTCTTTGTCTCTTGATGTCAACACTCCTTATGTGAGTTTGTGTAAGATTCAGGAGAACCAGTGTCTATTGATCCCCTCCTTTAGGAAAAAGGCACACAGCTGTTACTGCAGGAAGGTGCCTACATGGTCTGAGAGGAAAAAAGATGGAGACAGCGGTTCTTCACCTTGCAGAGGTCAGGATGGCTTTTCCTGCTGATACAAATCCAGTTTCTTCTCCTTCAGCACAGCACCCTCTAGTGCCTTTCCCAAATTCTGGAAATGCATGGTCTGTGACCGCCTGAGTCCTGATCAGCTAAGGGTTTCCCTAAAGGGAAGGATTCAGTGCAGCTTCAGACTCCAGAGCATTCCACTTCCATTGAGCTGGCAGGAGTAAACGTGACTCTATGTATGTCACTTTGGTATCAAGAGCAAAACATTCGACTGGAGTTATCCCACATGTAAATTCACAGGCAGGCAGCTGGGATCTGCTCTCTCTTGAATAGGTGGTCTGCAGGATCTCACCCTAGAATTGGACCAAATCTATTCTAGAAAGCTTCTTTCAGCAGGTCCAAGTAACAAAAGATTCATCACTTTTGCTAGTCAATTTTAACAATTAAATCACTTTAGTAATGGTAAACTCCATCTTTATTCAAGACCCAGCATAATCCAGCAAAATCTCAGCATAACACCCTCTGAAGCTTCTCTGTGAAATGTAATCCTTGCTCCCCCAAACCTCCTTGTCCCATCTAGGAGCCTACACTGAACAAGAAAATCAACTTTTGCTCTTCTTCTCCATGACAAACTGAAAAGACAGAAATTTCTAAATCTTTCATGTTAAGGCTTACGTTCAAACCCTGGATTACTTTTATGGCCATTTTATATTTCATTCTTCAACTGTTTCAAACTGAAAATCACATTTGGGGGACAGCAAGGAAAAGATCCTTCTTGTTGAGGATATCAACTCTGGCAAAAGTATGGCCAGAAGTGCACATGCCAACAACCAGACATTGGTATAAGCTGTGGCAGAAGCTCTTCGCAGCTGCACCTGTAAGCAGCAGAGAAGTGTTGGGTTTCCAGAGGTGGGAGCTAGGAGGGGTCCAAGGAAGAGATGCTTCTCTCGTCTCATTCTCTCCCTTGCATCTTAAAGCACTGCTTTGGTTTCTTTAAGCACATCTGAATACCAAGAGTTTTTGTAGAAGCAGTTGAGATTTGGGTCTCCATGTCTACTGGTTTTAATGTTTACAACTTGGGGTTTATCACACTGAAGGCTCCTGGCTGTTGCCATCACACCCATCCTTCAGTGCTTCTTATCTATCACTTGAGCCTAAAATATATTGCTGGTTGTACTCATCTCCTTTCCTCCCAATGAAGTTCTTCTGTTGGTAATTTTAGCTCCTACTTCACCCTTTCCTATAAACGAAACCTATTTCATCACACAAGAGCCTTTTTATTTTTTCTGCCTCCCTTCCCCTGCCTTGAGCAATCACAGCTTTTGGGCAGACGCCTGGGGGTGCAAAAGCCCAGCTCAGCTCTCAGAGAATCGCAGCGTCACAGAATGGGTCAGGCTGGGAGGGAGCACAGCGGGTCCAACCTCCAATTTCATCCAACCTCCCTTCTCAAGCAGAGTCATCCTAAAGCACATTGCACAGAATTGCATCCAGGTGGCTCTTGAGTATCTCCAGTGAGAGAGACTCCACAACTGTCTGTGAAATCTGTTCCAGTGCAGGGTCACCCACACATTAAAGACGTTCTTCTTGTGTTCAGGTGGAATTTTCTGTGCACTGGCTGCCACTAGTTGCCTCTTGTCCTATTGCTTGTCACCACTGAGGAGAGCCTGGCTCCACCCTCCCTTTAGATATTTACACACATTGATGAGGCCCTCTCTCAGTCCTCTCTTCTCGAGGCTGAACAGGCCCAGCTCTCAGCGTGTCATTGTGACAAAGATGCTCCTGTCCCTTAATCGTCTTTGTCGCCCTTCTCTAGACGCAGGAGCTCCAGGAGCTCCCTGTCTCTGTTGCACTGGCGATCCCAGAACTGGACACACTCTCGCCTCAGCCCTGCGCCCTCCACACCGACGTTCCCTGCCCGCGGCACCAGCACCGCCTGCCCCTCATTCTGGCGGTCGGGCCCGTTCCACACTCCAGGCCGGCCCGCTCTGCCTAGGGCTCGCAGGATTAACGGGATGCAGACCGGGCCCGCTCCCGGCCCGCTCTGCCCAGGGCTCGCAGGATTAACGGGATGCAGACCGGGCCCGCTCCCGGCCCGCTCTGCCCAGGGCTCGCAGGACAAACGGGATCCAGGCCGGGCCCGCTCCCGCCGCCGGCCCCGCCCGTTCCGGCGCTGCGCGCGCACTGCTCCCGCCCCGCTTCCGCCGCCCGGCCGCGCTTGCAGCGTCATCCCGGGGGCTGGTTTGAATGAGACCCCGAGCGGGGCCGGGACCCGCCACCGTCGCCACCGCCGCCGCCCGCCCGCGCCCGCCCGCGCCGCGCCCCGCCGCCCTGCGCCCGCCCGCCCCGCCGTGCGCCCGGGCCGCGCCGCTCCGCCATGCCGCTCTTCTCAGGTGAGCGCGGCGCCCGCCCCTCCCGCCGGGCCCGGCCCGGGAGCGCTGCCTCGGCCCCGGCCCCGGCGGCGGGAGGCGCCTCGCACGTGCGCGCCCATCCCGGCCGGGCCGGCGGCGGGAGCGCCCCGGGAGGCGCGGCCCGGGCCGTGAGGAGGGAGGGAAGGGAAGCGGGGAGGCAGCGCTGGCCTGGCCCTGCTGGCGGGAGGGCGGGTGTCAGTCGCGGGCCGCCGTGCCTCGGCACTGCCCTGTCTCGGTTTGCTCTGGGTTCCTGCTAAAAGAGAAGTGGTGCTGTCCCTGTGGTGAGCCAGAACGCTGCATCTGCGCCTTCCTGGTGCGTCTGCCTCCGCTCTTTGAAATCCATTCTATCCTACAGGCTCCGATGGGTTGGAAAAGCCCAAGTCCAACCTTTGACCAGGCACCACCATGTCAACTAGACCAGGGCACTGAATGGCACATCCAGCCCTCTCTTAAACACCGCCAGGCATGGTGACTTCACCGCCTTCCTGGGCAGAATATTCCAGTGTCTAATCACCCATTCTGTGAAGAAATTCTTCCTAATGTCTAGCCTAAACCTGAAATTAAAGCTTTCTGAAATTGTACCTCATCCTCCTGGCCCTTCTTGCTGTGAGGAAAGGTTTCCGTGGAAGACTTCAAGAACAAAGCCGCCAGTGACACTTCTGGGACCAGTTACTGCCTTGATGATATCTCACAGATTTGGCCTGTTTGGGCCTTCAGTTTTTTAGGTAGTATGCAGCCTCAGTACACAGCTTGTCCACTGTTTTGGCTGTGGTTAGCAAATTGAGATCCTTATGTCATTGTAATGATTTTTCCTGAATTCATCCAAATCTAGTGGAGTCTCCCTCATTGGAGATACTCAGGAATGGTTTGGGCACAGTCCTGTGGTTTGTGCTCTGGGATGGCCCCCTCGAGCAGCAAGGTTGGATGAGATGAGCCTCTGTGTTCCCTTCCAACCTGACCTGTTCTGTGATGTGTATGTGCTGTGTTTTCTGATCAGCAGGGAAAATACATTCTTCTCTTTCTTACTTTACATTGTTTTCACATTAACTAGTTTCTCTTTCGTTTTGCACAAAGTCTTGGTTGCAGTCTCTGAAGAGAAGACAGTCATGCTCTTCCGTTCTTCCTCTTGAGTGCTGCATTGTCAAAACCAGCGACACTACAGATTAATAATTGCTAACTCTTCTGCATATTTAGCAGTGGAAGCATGACTGTTCAAAAATTCAAAATCAAAAGTCTGACTTGCAGACTCTCAGTGCAGCTGAATTGATCAGTGACTGAGTGGGTTGTCTTCCTGGAAAATGGGAAAAGCCTTGTGCTTCATAGGTCTTAAATATGCAAAATAATAAATGTGTTTTTTAAAAAATCGAAACATTGGGCAAAATATAATATGCTTTCTATTAGAAATACTGAAAAGTTGGTCATTTTGACTTCCTTTGTAGACTAATTTAGTCTAACTCATTTAGACTTGCTTTTGATTATTCTGTAATACTACACATCACAAGCATTGCATACATCTGAAATCTGAACCTTTTTGGAAGGGTTTTTAAAATTATGACTTCTAGGAGTTTTGTGTTTTGAAAAGGTATGGTTGCTGTAATATACTTATGTAAAACCAAACCAGAGGTAGAAGGATGTGGCTTTCCTAAAGTCTGGTATTTCAGCCACTTACTATGCATTGAGGATATTGCTGTGTGCTCTATTTTACAGGTTTTCAGTAAAATCTCAGCTTGCTAAGGAAGCCTTATGTACCTATGTTAGTTCTTGGAAGTGGTCAAAGTTGTGTCACTGTTCTGTTCACTGTAGAGGCACACAGCTTATTCCAGGCATTTTCTGTCTGCTCTTGGTCATTACTGACCTCACCACAGTGAAGTTAACATTCCATTGTGCCATTCTGCCTCCTGTTTCTGCTAATGATCTCGTTTCCAGCGTCGAGGTTTACATTTTTGGTGACCAAATTTCACTTTGCTTCTTAATTCCAGTCCTGCACCTTACTGGGGTCAATAGCCTTGCTTTTAAAGAACGCTGTATTGTTTTCCTCTGAAGGAGGACGGAAGTGCTGCGGATAACTGAGCTGGAATCGCACCTCTGAACTTCCCTCAGAAAGTTCAGTTGTTTGCCACAAGCAGTGCCAAGAGAATGGGAGAGTTAGTTCCAAACTGCTTTTCTGAAGACCTGCAGAAGGATTTCTCATGCTGTTAGACAAACTTATCGTTTACAGAGTTTCTCTGTATCTTACTTTTCACTTGTTTTGTAGGATATTTTTAGACCTGCTGGAGGTGGTATGTTCTGATGGATGAGGTGCCATATAGTAAAGGTGTTCCCTACCTTCATTACTGACAATTTTAAGAGCCGAAAACAGAATGTTTTGAGACTGTGTGAAGTCTTGGTAATCTTGGTAATTGCATTCTTGAGTATTAGGAAATAATCAAGTTTCAAAACATTTTGTTTGCAGTGAATGTGAAATGGGGAAAAGAGAAATTCGATGGCGTGGAGCTGAACACTGATGAACCTCCGATGGTCTTCAAAGCCCAGTTATTTGCACTGACCGGAGTTCAGCCAGCCAGACAGAAAGTTATGGTTAAAGGAGGAACTCTGAAGGTAGAAATCAGTTTTTTATATTATGTCTAACTTTGTTATGTGTTAACATGAACAATGACGATGTTTCTGGGTGTTCCTCTGGAAGATCTTTGGTTGTATGTGTTAAACTGACTGTACTTCTTTACTCATTTGTACAAAACAGCTTGGTGGGAGACTTCTTGTTACTTTTTTATGTTCAGAATCTGAATGCAATTTTTTTCTTTCTAGCTTGTTTAAGAGAAGTTTCTTGGGTGCTTCTCTACTGGAGAGTTACTGGTTTAACGAGATGTGGGCAGTTTTGCTGCAAAAAGTTGTTTACATTTAGGCAGTGTTGAACAATGCATGGGAAACCTAATTGAACACACAGCTTGGCTGCTTTTTATTTTTGTCAGATGAGACTTGATAACATGTAAATAGTTAATATTGTGTAACCTTGGATGAAACACAATTGTATATTTAGAAATGTGATTAATATTAATGAAAATATTTGCTACAAGTATCTTGCTACAAGATAACTAACTTGTCTTTTATTTTATTTCACAGGATGATGACTGGGGAAACCTAAAAATAAAGAATGTAAGTTCTGAGCAGTAAATTTTACTATTCTAATTTTTTATTTTAGCATATGAAGAAAGGCTTGAAAGTGCTTGCTGTTTCTGTTTGAATGGACAGTGCTATCTCAAAAAGTTATACCTTGAAAAATAATTTTATAGATGTCATATGTAAGCATGCTTGAAAGGTCTCACCATTGATGTATGAAAAACTTTTTTTTTTTTTTTTTTTTGCATCAATAGGGAGCTCATACTATCTTTTCTGGAGTAGTTGAGTGCATATATTTATTTATTCCATACAAGAAATGTTCTGGATCAGAGCAGTGCTGTCTTATCTGTGATCATAAAAATAAGTGATGCTGTTTAGAGAGATCTGGTGAACCTAGGTACTGTCTGTAGACCCTTGTCCTTGCACGTCTCCAGCACAGACAAATGTGTTGGTGATGCCGAAGTTACACCTCTACTTATGTCCTTTTTTACCAACCTGCTGAAATGTGCTCTCCTGTGTTAAATAGCTGCTGTTTTTAAAGAAAGCATAGTAATGATAATTGATACATTTGGCTAGTTCAAAAAGAAAACAGAAAGTGTTTGTGTTGCTTGCCTGTATAATATTGCATCAGGGGATCCCACAGATTTTTCTTGGGGTTTTTTTTGTGTCATTTTTGTTACTGTGCATCTCTTGTAACCTCTTGTAACAGCTTTACTCCAGTTCTTCACTAGGCAGATTGAATTAGGTAGCGTTGCTCTTACCCTTGTAACTAGTTAGCAGCCTGTAGCTGCAGCTATTGTAGCAAAATTATTCAGCAAAAATGCAGTACATAATATTCTTGTCTTTTTCTGCATGTGGTTGTGCTAATAGCTGCTTTTATTCATTTTAATAATGTTATATACAAGTTCTAGGGATTTATTTACACTGTCAAAGCAGTTTCTCTTCATTCTGTTGTTCATCCTTTTCCTTAGCACTGTATGTTTCAAGACTCCAGATAGTAATTTTCTCCTCATTTGACAGATCTTATTGTGTAGATGTGCTCCTGTTGAATGCTGAAAGATTCCTTTTCATATTATGCTAGTTCAGCAAGCATGGAAACCTGATTGACTTTTTTTTTTTACACCTTAAGTGTTAGTTCTCATGTCTAAACTGATGTGGTAGTTTAGGTTATTTTTCACTTTTCAACTAGTTTAACCCAGAACTTGCCAGGAAAGCTCACCAGATGTTTCAGTGGAAACATTTAGCATGGATAATTCTGTGGAGTTGTTCTCAGTAGGTACTTCCTAGATAAGAGGAATTGAGGTACACCCTAAAGTCACAGTAGTGCAGTATTGGTTTCTGTTAAACTAAGAGATAAATAAATAAATAAATAAATAAACTCTGTTTATTTTTGGGGAAATTGCTGAAGTACGTTAGGAGCTTGAGGGTTTGAGTGGAAATAAGTGTCCTTAGACATTGATTGCTGTTTTTGCTGTGTTTCCAGGGCATGACCTTACTAATGATGGGTTCCGCCGATGCGCTTCCAGAAGAGCCGGTTGCTCGCCCCATCTTTCGTGGAGGACATGACAGAGGAGCAGTTGGCCTCGGCTGTAAGCATGTTTCCAACTTCAGTTTCTTGTAAACCTTCGTCATGGCAAGTTCTTAAATGCTTGCAGTTGCTTAAAAGTGGGTTTTGAAGCTGTAGTGTCTGTTTAGCATCTTCACCAAGAATCACAAATTTACATTGATGACCAAACTGGGAGCAGTAAAAAGAAATCTGGGATTTAATTTAAAAATCGTACAATTAGTGCTGTTTTTCCTTTGAGCATGCAGCTTAGTAGATTTTCTAAAAATAGCATTGTGATGTTTTTAAAGATGAAGTTGTATTGCCCTTACTGCATCAGTGTCCTGTATTTTGCCTAAACAAGGCTTCTTAGATATGCAGAATTATTTCCTGCCTCTTTCATATCTGTGAGGAGAAACTAGGGTTTGTTTTAGGGTGGGGTGTATTTGGGGATTTGTTACTAGTATTAGGTCAACTTTGTGAAAAATGAAAATAAGTTTGACACGTGTTTTGCTTTGTGGAAGTAAAGCATAAATAATCTATTATTTTCTTAATGAAGAAACTCCTGAGTTCCCTTTTTTACAGCTTGAAAGGCTTAATTTTCTCACCAATCATTTGAACTGCAAGCTTTTTCATACTTAACAGTTGCATGATTTTTGTCAACTGTGCATGCAGAATAGAAATACTTTGGTGCATGTCTGTATGAAAAAGGATCTATAGTTCATGACTGGGTTTGTGTGCTTCAGGATTTAGGGCTTTCCAGGCCACCTGCAGGTGAAGGGTATTTATGGATTTTAGAGTAACCCCATACACAGACATTGAGATAACTGAGAGGCAAGCAAGGAGGTGATTTCACTATCAGATAACATTTCAAAAAAGTTGGTCACATGGAAATTTTTTTACACATCAAAATTCAGTCATTTGCAGTGCATGTGTTCACTTCTGAGATATGCTGAATGAGTTCTCTCTTCCTAAAATAATCTATTTGTATTGGTATGCAGTACATTAAACGATGTGTTTTTCCCTGACAAATACCTAAGTATTCAGGATTACAGAAAAAGAAAGAAAAATTCTATTACGTGGTGATTTATAGTTATTTCTGAAACTGGTTAGCTTACTATTAGTTGGCCTTTGCATTGGTCAAAACTTCAGAAATTCACAAGTTGTCTGAAAAGATCAAGTTAATGATCTGTTGCAAATTTCTGGAGAGAAGTTTAAACAATGCTTTTGTTTCCAACTATGAACTCCATCATTTTCAGAGTTTTACTGAAAACTGATTTTAATTAAAACATCAGTGTTTTGTACAAATGTATTCATGTGGAAATTTCATGGAAATAGAATTTTAAGGTCAAAACTTGAATGGGATTATAGTTGAACTTTCTGAATGATTGCATGCTTGAAGAATATATTCATTAAACTAAACATGCCGAGAAAAACCCCCAAAGCATTCCTGAATGTTCCCTAAAAGTATCAAATAGTGTAATGATAAATATAAAGTGGATCTGGGAAGCCTCATAACATTTGATGGAATATTCCCGGTTTTATGCATAATCCATGTGCTTAGAAGTCGATGTCACATTATAGTGTTTGTACAAAAATGGTTGCCACTTCTTTCTGACCTTCAAGCACCCTTGTGAATTTTTTGGTAGATGGAATTGCCATGTGGATTGACAAACCTTGGCAACACTTGCTACATGAATGCTACGGTTCAGTGTATCCGCTCCGTGCCAGAAGTGAAAGAGGCCCTTAAAAGGTAGGACAAAAATACCGTGACTAAAATGTTTCCTTTAGCTTATGAAGATGATATTTTGCAGAATGGTCATCTTCATACTGGTATGGATTATCATGACAATCTATTACTCTTTAGGTCTATTCAAGATTAAGAGAATGATTAATTAAAGTTTATCCTATGGCTGTGTTAGTCTGTACTTTAATAAAAAAGTTAAGACTTTGTGTTTCTTGGAACTGGCTTTTAATAGAGAGAATGTGTTTTGCTTAGCTAGAAAGTAGTTCCTATCAAGACCAGTTTAAAATTCTAAAATAAGCTACTGAACTCTTAACCCTGTTTTTTTGCTGTTAGTTTTTATGGTCCTGTTCTGCATAAAAGAACCATATGGGAGTCCTGTTCCTTTGAGGAATATTTCCTGCAATGGTTCCATTGCACAGTATTTTCAGCTGTGAAATTCTGACATTTGCAACTTGGAGATACAGCAGGAAGTTCTAAGGCATGTCTTCATGGAATTTTTTTTTGCTAATTTGTTCTGATTGTAGGATAACTTTTCTGATTTTTGTTTGTTTGTTTTTGTTATTCTAGACTGAAATGTGAAAATTGCTAGTGGTTTTTTGTGGTTGGTTGTTTTTTTTTTTTTTGTAAGAAATATACAAGAAAATTGAAAGTCATGAATGTTGAAGGAAAAAAGAATACCTGCCAATGTGACCTGAATTTGTCCTCCAGATGAATTGTAATGAGAAAACAATGAGTATTTCTAAAAAGTGAGAATTAGGTAGAACATTATTGCCATCTTAGAGTTAATTTAATTCCTTTTCCCCTGCTTTCTTGATTCCCAGCTGGATATTCTGTATTACTGTAATCACTTGTTATTTAAGTAGTTATAAACAGTTTTTCATTCTGTTAGCAGGTGAACCTTTATTATTAAGCACTGAGAACTACTCGTGAAGTACAGAAATTTGATTTCAGGGTTTTTATCGGCTATCGGTGTTATCATTTTTGCGAAGTCTTTATTTCCATGTGAAGGACTCTTGAGTTATGACACTGAATCTGAATATTGGACAAATTTAACATACTCAAAAGCAAAATGTAGCCCGTGAAACTGGCAGACTGCAATACAAGATGTGGCCGTATTGTCTGTGGGAAGTCAGATTCACACTCGGATTCAAGCTCTGTTTTTCTTTGGAGATTTAGCCTTTTTTTGGTCTTCCTTGCTTGATGACAGCATGGCAGGCTATAGGGTACATGGCAGTGGGAAGGTGTGAAAGGACTCATTTGGGAAAGCTGTTACAGCTTCTTTCCTGAGGCCTGCTCTCCCCAAGGAACTCTCCCTGTTCTGTAGCATGCCAGGGGAAATTTTCCTGCTTGTCATCTAGCAATGGTCCCAGGAATTTCAAAAGTCCAGTCTGAGATTAGAGAATG